>NW_020799116.1:12045086-12055704 GCF_003259725.1 Athene cunicularia
AAGAGACAGTCCTTGGCTGAAAGAACTGGCAAAGCTTTTCAAAGTTGTAATCAACTTAAACCAGGGTTTTTATGGTGGAAATTGTTGGACAACCTTTGTGATACGTATACCGGTCCTGCCTGGAATATTCATGGCAGTAATAAGAGCAGGGCAGCCTACTAAAGATGTGCATGGGTTATTGAGATAAATGTCTGGAAGGAAAGTTCAATTGCGGTGCTTTCTGTGACCTAAGAAATCTAAATGACGGGCACCATCCAAGAAATGACATGGGTAGCGTGACAGCGAGCAGTGAGTTCAGAGTCCACCGGAGAACGTTTCTGCTCAGGAGGCAATGCTGACGTGACCTCTGCCTGTGTCTGTGTGCTCGCCAAGCAACTCTGGGCTGGGACCAGGCCAATTTTACAAAGCAGGCCAAGCTGTGGAGTTGCATTTTGATAAAATAGGTAGCTAAAAGAGGAGTGAGAGATGCAGCTGTCCCAGCTGGGAAGGAAGTAGCAGCGTTACTCTCTTTGGGCGTGAGTGTATTTGTGTGAGGGAGGGAGGCAAAGACAGATGGAGGCGGAATGACACTGAAGTGTTCAGCTTTATGAAATTTGCAGTCACTCCTTGCGGCTTCACAGGAACCAAACTCACGTGAGTAACACTCCCCTAGGTTTGCAAGAAACAAGGTTTCCTTAGTCCCGTGGTTCACTCACCTCCTTGTCCAGAAACAGAAAAAAAAAGCGCTTAATAAGAAACACGGAGCATTTGTTTAAAGCTGAGGGCCCATATTCCACTTCTTTGAGTAATCCTACTGATGTGAAAAATGGGTTAAATTAAATCTTGCGTCTAACTACTGAATTACAACAGTGAATTACGTGGAGCTGAACTTGTGTGAGAGCCAAACTGTGTAGAATTTGAAAGTATTAACTTGAATTTCTGAGCCTAAGTGTTGCTGGAGGCATGTGAGTAAGGGAGGACACTGAGAGGCCTTTGCGGGGACGTGCGGTTGCAGGGTGCGGAGGCTGCTGTGAAGCAGTGGTCCCCGGCACGTACGGCGAGAGGTGCCCGTGCCGACGGCAGCTTTTATTGGCGAGCACTGTGTGTTTGCTGAAGGTCTCTCTCGCAAAGCCATGGCAACGGCAGCCGCGCTCGGTGTCTCCCTGGGAGATGAGGCAACCGCAGAGGCCTGTGGAGCATCGCAGGAAGGGACAGATGCCTTCGGACTGCTGCCTGCCACGTCTCATCCTCAGCGTGCCTGGGGAAATTGTTTGTACCGAGATACCACCCCAAATTAAGCCTTGCATTTAGTATTCCCAGAATTCTGCTAAAAGTCCTACTTAAAAGATAATGTGGATGCAAATCTGCATTTCTGTCAATGATTTATGTGCTGGGGTTGGCTGTCAGCTGCTGCTGTGCAGTGAATCCCCACACCTGGGCAGGAACCTAAGAGAAGCTGCCACAGATCAGCCCTGGGTTGACCTGGAGGTTCATCAAACAAGTCTGCAAATATATTAGAGTCAGAGTGTGTTGGAGGAGATAAATCTTTATACAACCATATGTTTTCATAAAACGAAGTACAGCCACCTCTTCTCTGTGTCCAGCTGTGATGAATGTTCTTGTTTGGGTGAAGTTATGCCCTTCAAAAGTCTGTCTGGTAGCAAGTATCACAGGTTTGATTAAAAATTGCCCTTTCTTATGAGCATGGCTTGCATAACAAAATTAATCTGACAGACAATTGGCTTCCTAATAAGTGCAATTAAGCAGTATGGGGGCTTAGTTTTATCAGCATTTATTGCTATAACTACAGAATATTTTATGAAGCTTGTTTCACGGTAATGAAATGATTGATAGTTTTGTAGAGGAATGCCACGGAAATCCTTTTGTTTCCTGGCTCAGAAGATGTACGTCATTTTTCAGTGTGAAGGAATGAATTTGGCTTCTCTTTGTTACTCACAGTTCCTTACTTTATGAACCCTTCACCCCAGGGACCTCTGTGTGGTGGTCCCACTTGAAGAACCCCGCCAGTGGGTCAGATGAAGTATACATCAAAGCAGGTCAAAATACCGCTGTTTGTTAATAACGCAGTGAGAAATCAGTCATGATCAAAGAAAAATTATCCATCTTGCTTGACCTATGGAGTCTGAAAATGCGGTAGCCACATGCTGGCATTGTCCACAGTGCGGTGGGGAAGTTGTAGGAGGTGGCGTGATTCCACGGAGAAGTTTTCTTTGATTTCTGCATGGCTGGTGCTCCACTCATCAGGAATAGGGACCACGACTTGACCTGAGCCCTATCCCAGCATCTTCAGAGCACTACTCATTGGTGAACTTCTACAGGGACTCTAGCAAGCTATATTCTAGGACATGATTTCCATTAAAAGGAAATATTTGCTGAAAATACAGTACCTGTATATTAGTTTGAAGATCATTTTGGAGAGACAGGGAACCCCTAAGGTGTTGTGCTGTCATCTCTGCACAGAAGTTGAGAAACAGGAGAAATTGGTGAAATAAAGCATAGACCACCCCTCTGGTAAATGTTCTGTGAAGTAAGTTGTGAACTAATGGAATGAACCCAGACAAGGGCAACAAGCAAGAAAGGACGGTTTATAGGTCGAGGATTCATCAGAGGGCACAGCACAGAGACAGCCGTTAGCACAAAACCGCCGCTGGAATGAGCAGATCAATATTGACCTATGGGGAAAAAGGGAAAAGCGAGCGAGCCAGCCTTCCTGTGAAAGCCAGCACAGACACCGGGAGAGGGGAGCAGGCAGCCGGGTGGGTTGTTTTTCAGAAAAAGAAAACTTCATCTAGTGAGACTCATAAAAGGTTGTAAAATCAAAGACTGGAAGGGCTTTGGTAAATATGAATAAATGAAGACATGCATGCTTTTAAAGAGTAAATTAAAGGCTGTCGGTAAGGTCCTGAAGGAAGTCAGTAAGAGCCTTTGTAGTGATTTAAATGGCTTGAGGTCAGGTCTTCAGCGAGCGCTTTGCCAAGGGCTCCTGGCTGCGTGGTGACTGCGGCAGCGGTGGGAGCCGGGCCCCGGCGCTCCTGCGCCAGCAAAGGGCTGGTGCGGCCGTGCCAAGCGCCAGCCTGCTGCTCTGACGAGAGGGCAGCGTCAGCCCTGTGTACGTGACGCTGAGGACACTCTGCTCACCCCACACCGTGAGAGACTTCAGCGTGAATCTTACTGCAAGGGACAACGTGGGGGAGGGAAGAGGCATGAGAGAAGTCGGCAGCGAGCCCAGGAACGGCTGCAAGGGCGACCTGGGGCGGAGGGGCCCGTTTTCAAAGGCCGGCAAAATCAGCTCCACCAGCCCACCTCTGTAAATGAAGGTTCTGTCAGTTCCATTTTTGAACTTTGCCCTCTCTCCGTAATTCAGCGTTTGCATGATCACCCTTCTTGCTTGTCTTCACCTCAGCATTTATCTAGCAGCAGGTGACGATTATTTCGGGGCACCTCTCTGTGCCTTTGACATCTCTTAATTAAACTATGACATTTGCTAAGTATGGAAAAGAAAAATACTGGAGGAAAAAAAAACCCTCATTGCATTCTCATTAGACCACTGTATTCATGAGACTTTGGGTGCCACGCAGGAGAGCGGTACAAAGGATATTTTTAATGAGCTTCGGTAAAGGTGCCCTTGATTTTAGTTTGTTCCTAATTGTATGAGCTTTGATCTTGATTTCTTCAAGAGATATTTTACTGTGCACTTAGATATCACTGGCAGACCTGAACAGTTTTTCTTTATCCAGTTTCTAAGAGAGGAAAAAAAATTTCCACTGGAAAATGGTTCTGGCCCACTAATTGTCTACAAATAGGCTCCGCATGAGGAATAAATCATGCTCAGGTGATAATAACACATGCACTGGGACAGATCAAGTCAGATGCTAAATCAATGGATTTAGCTTAGCTGTCATGTGCAGGGGGGAGGAAAGCTGTAGAAATACATGAAAGGGGCTCAGGAACGTTGCAATGCCGTGTAGCTGCACAAACCCAGCTAATGGCTTGAGACTTCTTGGCCAGTTCCCTCTCATTCGCATTATGTCTCCGGTAAGACTGGAAGCCTCATGGAAGGGTATTTCTGCTTTATCACTTCGAAACGCCTTGATTCAGAGCTAGCACCGGGGCTGCCTTAAAAGACCGTTGAAATCTATTTTTCTAATATGAATCATTTTGTGTTTTTCTTATTAGTAAAGCAATCGAACAAGATGCAAACCCAAGGTAATGTTAAAACCACTTTTCAATTAATCTTGGCATTTTGCTGCTTGACAAATCCAGAAGGAGCGGCCTCTGAAATCATTGCAAGGGTGTAGCAAATAAAGTTCTTATTCAGGAGCGATCAAACCCAGAGGTTTTTCTGTTTCCCACCGTGGCTTTACAGCTAAGGTTGCCAGTAATGAAGCTTACTAGAACTAGACTAAGCTCACCAAGGGAAGAGCCTTCACTTCAGAGGGAGCTCAGGCACTTACTCGTAGGCTGCCTTAAATTAATACTTCCTCATTCTCCAGAGCCTTAGATTTGAGTTTAGGGGTAACTGGCATCAAGACAATCCTGAAGAATAATCTATAGAATAACAGCCACACTTAGGCTGTGAACCTTCCTCTCCCCAGTGAGAGCACAGGATAAAACCTGCTGAGATGTCCTTGGTACCCTGCCACGAGCTCCCCTCTCCACTGCCTTTTCATCTTCCCTTCCATGAATATTAACAACAGTTCTTTCACTCTGAAAAACTGCAATGCTAAAATACATCCAGATATGCCTTCTTGAGTCTTAGTTTTGCAGCAAGGCTGCTCAGTCAGAGCCAGACGGCCCATTGTTGTGCGATGAAGACATGCCTTCGCTTAGCCCATTGACATATAGGACACTTGAGCAATCAAATACGCTGGTGACTTCTTGCCATTATTGAACTAGGTTGGATTTAATCAACAGCCGTGGAGACTACACCATTTACAGAGCATTTACAGTCAGTGTCGGGTGTTTGGAGGTCACAGGCAGGAGGGAGTGCTGGCCTGGGCTTCAGCTCTTCCCTGGTGAGAGGTTTACAAAAGGCAGGGGAACAAAAAATGAATCCTGAAGCTTCAGATATTCCCTCGGATAAGGTTCCAGCACAGTGAAAGTTACTTGCAATTCTGCATTTGGCATGTGTCTGCAGTTCATTAATCATGACTCAGTGGAAAACCTAATTTTTATTGGTGTGAGTGAGTGCTGTTAAGGGGCAGGTCTGCTGCTGAGGGTAACATCCTGCTAGCAAGGTACAGAGCTAACCTTTAGGGATGCTGTGAAAGCAATTTTGTTCCATTGTCTTCTGGAGGTTTATTTGCTCTTTTTTTCTTTTTTTTTTCTTTAGCTATCTGCAGATTACTCCAATTAAATTACTCAGGGAATAAATCACTGCCCCATGAAAAGTACCTAATCAAACAGATAAGTCTTGCATTTCACCCTTGTCTCTCTCACTCCCACACATGACTTTGCATGTGAATCTTTAAGACCTGTATGCCCTATATTTTTTCACTCTAATGCTGCAATTAATCACATTACATAACCAGCCTACTGCTGTTTCTAATTAAATTTTTCGGGGGGGGGGAGGGAAGGAAGAAAGAACCTGCATTTAAATACCGTGAAGGGTCTGTCTTGAAATGACAATGCCAGGAAGCAGCGAGGGAAGGCTCCCTCCATCCTCCTCGCACCCCCGTGCGCCGGGAGCTGCGGCGCAGGCCCCTTCTTATGCAACATCCCACGCCAGGGTCTGACTCACGCGCACTTACCTCACCAGGGACAGGCTAAAAATAGGGTTTCATTCTTAACTCTGCACAGCCGGGCTCTGCCTCACTTCCAAGAAGACCCTTGACAGGATTAAAATAGAGCAATTCTGCACTTTGTTTCCTGCCGGAGATGTCTGCACTGCACCCTTACGTTGTTTGTTTATCTGGCGTTTTAGTGCAGCAGAGAGCGGGCTGGATGCTTGCAGAGGCAGAGAAAATACGGTCCTTTGCTCGCATTATGTGCCAACAGATTCCAGACAGGGTGTCACGAGGGGGAACTGGGCAGCAGGGAGGCTGGACGTCAGGAAGCGCCGTGGTAGTAGCTGCGTTGCAGCAGCTCCGGCAGCTTTGAGAAGGGACGCTGGGCCGAAGGATGGGAAATCAGCCCTGCTCTGGGTGCGAGGGGGGCGGTGGTCCCGGAGGAGGGATTCACCAGTGACTGTGGGAACAAGCCTCCCTCAAAACCCCCTCTGCAGCCACAGCTTAGATGGGAGCGCTGCCCCATGTGCCCCGTGTGCTCCTCTCCTTGCGGGGGGCAGACTGGCCCTCTCTGCCCCATCCCCACTGGCATGGGACAGGGCTGGCCCAGCTCAGCTGCCCCCGCAGCGCACAGCAATGGTGCATCCTTGCAAGGCATGGGCGTGCATCATCTCACCTTTGCTTTAGCAGCGCTGCCGCTTCTGCGCGAGGTTGAAGGCTCACTGCGTGTCCAGAGCTCCCACACCTGACAGCAGGTGATTACCCAAGAGCTCTGCTTTTGGTCTGAAACAAAGCAACCTTCTAGCTGTCAGGGTGACTGCGGGAGGATTGAAAGTGCAGACTAGCATCTCAAAAGTCAGAGAGCAATTAATCTTCCAGATGAATGAGAAATCTTTTTAAAAAATTAGCAATGGATACATCACTCATAAATTTTCTGGCTGGCCTGAAGACCAAGTTCCGAAGCTTTGGGTCAGTGTAACTGGCACAGGGCTTCTTGCTCTCTGCTTTCTCAGTGTGTGAACCTTTGGCCAAGAGTCATTTAGAGGCTCTGGGGATGTTTTTCCCTACAAATTTTAACTTAATTTGAGAGTGAAAAAGCTATATGTAAAACCATACCCATTTTGCTTCCATCTGCCTTTTGGAGAATATCTGTTTCTAGGTTGACTTATTTTACCTGGGACTTCAGTTTAGGCCGGTCTTTAAAACAGCAGTCAGGATGAACAAAGTGAACCAGAGGCTCTCTTGCGGAAGCGTTAATCCAGGGTGTTTGCTGTCCCTATTTAGCCCATTGGACACATTCTTTGTAGGTTTATCATAACGATATTGTTTCTTAAATCCTGCACTTAAGGAGATCTGTGACCATTCATTGATTCCAGAGCTAACTTCACAGCGTATTTGTAAGGAATTTTAATCGGATTATACAGAACATATCTAAACACCACGGACTTGTCTTCTTTAACTTTCCGCTGCCGAGGGCACAGGCTCTAACGGGGCAGGGTACTTGTGGCCCAGTTATTTTGCCTCTGGCATTCAATCCTTGCAGCAGCTGTAAGCTCAGCCCTCATCCTGCAGCTCTGCGGGGACTGGGAGCATCAGCGTCATTCACTTGCTTTATTTTTTGCAGTGCAAAAGCAGGAGGGCTGCCCTTCCTGGCCTCAAGAGCTGCACAGTATGATGCTGGTATGGTCAGAATTGACAAGACATGTACCACCGAGAACAGAGGAGCAGGGTGGCTTTGGGAACAGCTCAGTGGCAGGGCACAATGGCAGTGCCTCGTACACCCCCTCACTTCATTGCAAAGTGAATTCGAGCTGCTGCTTCACAGAACAAGAGTTCAGTGGGATTTTGTGAACGGAGGTGGCAGGAGGCTTTGATGCCATGTGGTTGTCTGAGGTGTTTCCCTGGTTGCTGCTAAATTGAAATCACCTGTTTGATGTGATTGAGAAAGAATGCAAATGGCCTTGCAGGAAACCCCAGGGAAGAGGAAGGAGACACTGGTTAACTGTGAGAAAGAGAAGATGATAACAAAAAGGAGGAAGGAATAAGAGAGAAGAATTATTTAAGGAAGCAGACACCTTAAGAAAATTCTTTTTAAAAAGGGGGACTGGGATAAGGGGCAGCAACAAGAAAAAAAACCAAAAAGTTTAAACATACAGGAACAAAAGCTCATAGACAAGAGGGCAGAGCAAAGGAGGAAAAAGAAAAGAGAGGAGCTGATTTGTGAAACAGAGCAAGAAAGCCAGCCTCCTGCAGCCTGCGTTCTAACAGCACGGCCATGATACATGTCCTACATCTGTGTAGCAGTGCGGGAAAGGGTGTAGCTGAGGGATGCTGCTTTGGAAGTGCTGGGAGCCTAATTACTACCTCCTGTTATTTGGGACAAGTGTTTTAAATTTGCATTCTGCCCTGAGAGGCATTGCTCTCTCTAATAACTTCAAGTCTTGGTTTGGACCTGGGAGAAAGAGATTTCTGAATATCATAAAAGTAAGTCATGGGCCTTGGAGATGAGAGTGAAAATTGTATTGGTGTGTTAAGAGCCAGGTGCTTGATTTTGTTGCTTCTTTAATGCTGTCTGGTGGCCAGGAGAGAAACCTCCTCTTGGCTGGGCCTGTCTGACAGTGACCTGAACACAGAGTAGGGAGGGCTGGTGGAGACTCTCTCCTTCATGTTTGATTTTCATACTTACTCACTGTGGTCCAGATTCTGTGTTCTGTGTTGGTTGTGCTGCTCCATGTAAACTAAAACAGCCAGAGAGTCCCACAGGAGAATTTCTGTTTATGTAAAACTAAGAGAAAAGGCCTCGATGCTTCCTACAGTGTCCAAACGTGGTTTGTTCTGATAGAAGGGATCAAAAGTGGAGGAGCAGGACTGTCAGCACTAGCAAAGCCTGTGAGTTTGATGTGATTAACTACAGACTGGTTTACAAAGGTTGTAAATGTGGGACCAGCATCCTTGACACCGCAGTTTTCACAGCGGTGAGACAGAAATCAAGGAGGTGGAGCTTGCTCCTGAGGCTGCAGCCCACTGCACGCCACCCCATGTGGAAAGCAGGGCTGTGAACCACGTGGGTCGCTGTGGCCCGAGGCTGCGTGTCAGTAGCCCACTGCTGAAATGGGTGATTTTTCTCACAGGGAAGCAGGAGTGATATTCTCCTGTTTTCACTGTGAATGATAGGGAAGCAACATGGCCTGACACTGCACTGGTTTTAGGCTGAAGAGCTACCAGGTGCTTTTTGCCAGGTCTTGCTGTGATCTGTGCACATCCCATGCACAGATCCCACTCTCCGAGTTTCCTAACTGGGCCGCTAAATAAACAAACAGTATAAATCCTGTGTGGGCACTAAACTTCTCAAGCTGGAGAACCTAGAGAAATCATTGCACTGCTGGGGGGATTTCTATGCTGCGGTTCCAGGCCAAGGGGGGAGTTAATACAAGTTGAGAATGAAACCAAGTTTAAAGTTAATGCAAGGGGGAAAAAAACCAACAACTGATGCAAGACTGAAAACAAGGAGGGAGATAAAAGGAGGGAAATTCTTGCATTGCTGCTTTATGCATTGGACTCCTTAATGCAATTCATCCACATCCCATAGGGTGCAACCCAAAGGGACGTGGTTAGGTGGGAACGTGCACGTGGCACCCTTAGTGTTTTGTTTCTGCAGTAAGCCAGCGTCATGCCAGGGGGATGCAGGCAGTCATGGGGTGTGGGAGCTCACCACTCGCTGGAGGAGGACGAGGCAGCTCTGCGGTGGGTCCCCTGCCCTGCTGGCAAAGTGTCACTTGAAACAATGGACTCTGGGACTTGAAACTCTGGGCTTGGGGACCTCAGCCACCAGCGCTGATGCTGAAGCCCTCCCACAGGGTGAGGGTGTTGTACACACACACACACGGGCAGTCTGTAGAGGTCTGCTTAAGCTGTGTGGGCAAACCCCATCAGATAGGGAAGGGCAGAGCAGTTGCCAAGTGGTTAATCTGCTGATGGATTGGTGTTTGGCCCTCTCCCATCTCACTCTGAGGTCTGTGCTGGAAGGTTTGGGGGGTTCTCAGCTGATGGCTTTGTTGCCTGCGGTCTGGTTGAGCAACATGCTCAGACGTTAGCTCCTGGCTGGGCAAGTGATTTAGCAGGCATTACTGTGAGTAGAGGTCTTGTTATAAGCACTTGGGGAAAAAAAATATGCTACCAACCCCCAAAAAATAGCAGCCAATTCCTCCAAGCTCTGTTCATGACCTGAAGGGAATGAGGACATCTTGGGAGTACAACACAGCCATAATATTCATGTCTGGTGCCAGCATGGTCTTGCTCACTCCGCTGCTGTTACATACTGCTCACGCATGAAGCTCCACAGTTCGTTCTGCTCTCAGCAGAACAAAGCAAATCACTCTGGAGCAGATTTTGTTAGACTCCTAACAAATATTCACAAGAAGTCTTCATTTATTCCTGTAAAGCTAGGACTTGTATTTGCTCCAAGGACATTCTGGGAGGGTTGCTATTTTTCTACAGAGTAGCCCATTTGTTTTCCCTTTTGCAGCAATCAGATCACTGGTCACCTCTGTGAAGGTGCTTATCTACCCAGGAGCTGAGGTCGCACCATGGTGGCCATGTTCTGCAGTACTGTCACCTGGCAGGGGGAAAGCTTTTTCCGTCCTACTACTACCTGGACTGCACAAAATCCAAAAGCCTGATTGATTTTACTTGAGGAATTTTTACTTGAGGATTCATGTCTTGTCTGAGCTTGCAGGCACAAGTCAAGTCTTTTGGATGTGGAGGGGGAGTACTGCTGATTGATACTGATACATCTAGGACTGATGCTTGATTCTGAGAATACTGCTGGATATAATTAGGACCCAAAAATGTTGCTACTAGCAATGAAATACTGGAATGTATGGCGGGGGGGG
>NW_020799116.1:12055754-12078486 GCF_003259725.1 Athene cunicularia
AGGGGAAATCCCTTTCACTGAGATGTGGCGATCACAATTGCAAATCTTGGGAAATCTGAACCACCCCATCAATCCATGATAATTTTCATATTTATAAACTTTTTAGGGGAAATTATTTTACCTTTATTATTTTGGACAATTGTGTCTAGATAATAGTGGAAAGCTTCTTCAGGCAGGATATTATGTTCATTTAATACCACATTCAAAGCATAGAAACCCGACTTGGAAGCTCAAAAAAAACTCCACAGAAGCATTTCTCCATCTTTTCCTAAT
This sequence comes from Athene cunicularia, assembly GCF_003259725.1. NCBI lineage: Eukaryota > Metazoa > Chordata > Aves > Strigiformes > Strigidae > Athene > Athene cunicularia. The sequence continues at coordinate 12,056,028 of NW_020799116.1, forward strand.
CCTCTGAAGGGTGGATTGGAAGCTCTTGCTGAGGGAGGGGTGTGCTTAAAAATTGTCAACCAACTTGTGGAGTTTACTTCTGATGGGCTTTAACTTCAGCCCACATTTCCAAGTCTTCACATCTTGAAGAGCAGCTTCTCCCACTTCCCTGACTTTTGTCCCTAGAACAAGGAGGTTTGTTCTCCATCCAGTGATGGAGATGAGGCTTTAGATTCTTTTACAGCTGCTTGCAAATACAGTAACAGTGTACATGGGCATTTCTCTCTTGGCCCTGCCACGGGACTGTCCCTGGGTGGATTTGGCAGTGCAGGTGTTGGAGCCTTGAGCGTTCCTGCCTGGTTTCACCTGGTTGCCCAGAGCTCCCCAGGCACTGTGGGGAACAAGGACTGTCTGGCACCAGTTGCTTGCTCAGCTGTTGTGATCCAGCTGCTGATGCTAGAGTTAAACCATAAGTTTAGTATCTTACTTAACTGCTATGCTTTGATTAAAGAAGGACATTTCTCTTAAAGACAGCACAGCTGTACATATTTCATGTGGAGGGGAAGAACTTACATGGTCCCAGCAGTGTGGTCTCAGAAACTGGCCAGCGTTAATCACCTGCATGCAAGCAGCTGGCCGGGAGGGAGCTGGCACGCTCTCCATGTTCAGGCTGCTGCAGGAGAGCTGGCGTTACTCTGTCGGAAGTCATCTGGTGAGGGTGCAGAGCATGAATCAGTCTGGATTTCTCTAATGGTTTTCTAGCCAGAGTCTTCAAGTAAATGTGTACTTTTGCATCATAACAGCTGTTGCCCTTTCTGCCAGTTTCTAACACTTGCGGTTGCCGGCTTGGCTTCAATACATGCTTCCACCCAGTGTAAACAAATCCCACCCGTGTTATGTTTTTTTCAGATGAAAGCAAAGATCTGTGCATGAAACATTGAATGGGGTATGGGAAATGTAGGATGCCTGTTGCTTAATAAAGTGGTCAAGTATGAGCTCCACACCACGCCTTCCCTGGTCACAAACCCAAACTCACAGTCTTTAGCTGATGCACTACAAAAGGGCAACATTATTGTTAATGCAAAGTCATCCTTGTTTGAAATAAGGATGCGAGATGGCTTCGTGGCATAAACATTAAGTAGCATAGCTATGGTTTTCCCTTCAGTTTTCCTAGGAAAAAAGCATTCTTTGGGGTCTCAAGCTAGATTCTTAGATGGTTTTTGATGTTTCACATTTGTGACTGATCAAGGGAGCACTAAGCAATTAGGTCTCTGAGTAATAATTGCTCCAGAGAGAGTGTCTGGAGTGAAAAGTATATGGCACTGACAGGCAAGATTCTGAGCAGTGATTCAGGAAAGGTCAGGGTGGTGACAGAGCAGATGAGAGAGCACTTCTGCTCCTCTAATCCAGAAATTGAGACAGGGAGCTGCAGGGAGGAGGAACTCTGTAGTGATCACTAATAGCTTCTCCCTTCCCTAAGAGGGGTAGTAATGTAGGAGCAATTTTTCCTAACCGCATTTGTATGAGCTCCTTATATTTTAATGATAGGCAGTATTTGTGCGCCTTTTTTTTTTTTTTTTCTCCAGTAATGCATTTTTCACTGTGTAAGGCCCGTAAGTGGGTTAAGAGGAAAAAAATAAATACCTCCCATATTTTGATTTTGGTGCATTGTGATTTCTGCATCTGTACTTGTAAAACTGGTGCTTCTGGAGGTTTAACCTTTGTATCCTGGGCTGATCTGAAGCCTGCCGCAGTCAGTGCGGAGGTGCTGGCTGACTTCAGTGGTGTTTGCAGCTGCCTGGAAGGGCATGAAGAAATACATTTGACGAGTGGCAATCAAAGCTTTCCCCTGACTGTCCCTCTCCCTTTCCGAAGGGAATTCCCTGCATTTGGAAAGATTGTTCAGTCTCTAGAACTGCAGCCAAGATACCAAGACACACAGAAAAGTTCCCAGTAGCTGTCATGGTAATGAAGGGGCAATAGGGAGACTCTTTCCCTGGCAGCAGTCCTGAAAGCATTGCCATATCATTGCCCTTAGAAGAAAAGAAAAGGATTTATACCAAAGAACAAATATCCTTGAAAGGCAGTTAATGCTGGAAAATTGGCCGAGTGACTTGTGTTTGAAAGGTTGGTGGTGCTGTTGTCTGGTCCCAGCCTCAGATGAGCAATATGAATCCAGAGCAAACCAAAACTAGGGAGCGAGGGAAAGGTAGGGAGGAAAATGAGACATGAGAAAACTGAAGACAGTTATGTGCAGTGTTTTGCATAATCAAAGGGGTTATTTTGAGCCTTCTTGCATTTTACTTTGGGTTTTCATGCCTCTTGACTCTCCTGTGAGATTCACACCCGATGAATCTCCGCAGCCCATTGCCATGAGGAAGTATTATTAAAACTGTGGTTCATGCAAAAGCACAGTCTGTTGACCATGTCTGACCCATCCTGACTACCTAACCAAAGGGACACGTACGCTAGCTGATGTAAGCCTCCAGAGACACATCTCTAGTTCAAATCACTGGGAAATCTCAAATGAACAATTCTTCTCAGAAATCTTTATCTGATAGACAAGCGCTGCCTGGTGACCATTAATAGCATCTCAGAGTCATCTGCAGCTACTGCCTTCTGTCACATGCATGAGCGAAATTCTTCAAGAAAAGACTTTCAAAAGAAAGTAAGAGCTTTTAAAAATGATTTGGACTTAAATTTTGTTGTGATCCCTCTCCTGGTTCAACAATAGTTCACAGTAGCCAGCCAGTCTGCACTGTTAAATGTCAGGATGACTCAACTGGTGTTGGGATCTGCTGGGTCAGGAGGGGACGGGTTCATGCCCGGGGCAGGAGGCTGCTGGAGGTGGTGTCCTGGGCAGAAGACGATCCGCCGAGCTCCCTCCTGCCCGCCCCTGCTCTGTGCCCAGTTGGCAACCGCAGGACCCGTGGAGCTCTTGGAAGGACATTGGAATAACCTGGGCATCCCGGTGGCGCGCTCGCCCTCCTCAAAGCAGCCTTTGTACCCAAACACGCGGGTGAGCTTTGGCGAGTGTTGTAGCTGTTGTTTCCCCTTGCACTGTCACTGGCTGTGTGTATTTAATTTAATGCCTTTTAAATTAAACTTAAATTCAACTCCCGTAGCAGTGCCCCCTAAAATGCTTTGCGATCCCCTGGATATCACAGATACTGTGAGGGACACCAGGCTTTTCTTGAGCGAGAGTGAGGCGGAGATTTGAAAGCCGTGCTATTGATTATATAGTGAAATGGATGCACATGAGCTTTTCTTGGGATTTTGTTTAGCTGGACTTTGGGTGGAAAAAAGTAGGTGGCCTGAGAAGACCAGCATTCTGCCTAGTGTCATTCCTGTTTGAAAAGGGTTTTCTGAATTTCTCACTGCTGGTGCTCTGGCAGGAAACTGCATCACCATCAATAATATATATTTTTTTTTTCTGTCAGCAAAGAGACTTTTCTTTCATGATACCGTGTTAGAGGCCTGTCCTCCTGGCAAACCCAGCCCCCTTCCCCCAGCTCCACTGGAGACTTGCCACCGATTCCAGTTTGGGATTTCTCCAACTCCCACTGAAAATTGTATCAGAGTCCCTCAGCGTTGGGGAGAAACCTGGTGGTATCGTGGGTCTGCTCCCACGCAGGTGAATTTCTGTGCTCAGAGTTGCAACGCTTTTCTTGCAGCAGCCTTATCTCCCCTGGGTCTCTGTGTCTCCCAGGAGGGCAAGGAGCCTTCGGTTTGAGTGTGGTGGATGTACTAGTTTTCCTTACAATAATACTATAATGATAGCCTTATGTAGTGCATGCTTTTGATAGCTTTTTAGCAGCTTTCAGAGAGTATTTGCATTTGCTGGTGAGGTCCCCTGGGTGCCGGGGCTGTGCTGGAGGCATCGCCTTGCCTTTTTGGAGATACTTCTAGAACCGCTGGGCACCTGGGGACTGAGGATCACAGCCCCAGCACGCCGCAGCCCCGGCACGCCGCGGTATAAGCTGAAGCTGTGCTGACGCCTTCCCGCAGCCCATCTTTGTTCGGTCTTCCTGGGGCTGGCTTTCGTTTTGGGTTGTCAGTTCACCTGTTAAAAAGTTAGACTCAGACATCTGATTAAATATTATTGGTTTTGTCTCAACATGCACCTTTCCCTGTAAAGCTTCTTTTAAATTCTTTTTCTAAGCATAAAAAAAAAAAAAAAAGATAAAATGAGAAAAAGTTTGCAGAGATATTTCAGTATTAAAACAGGGTATTTCCTACAGTCTTTCCCCCTTTTTTATTTTATTTTGAGCTGATGGGACCTATTTGGAAAAGATAGCTGGAAAAGTTAATTTTTGAATAGCAAATGCCCCTGAAGGAAGAAGGGGGGGGGGAAGAAGAAAGAATGGTCCTTTCAAAGAATCATTGACCTAAATTGCACTTTAATGCACATACCATGCTGTCCACACCACCTACGTGTCTCCAGGAATACTGCTAAATAACAAGCACTAAATGTTTAGTCATTTCCTGCATCACGTTTGCAGGAGTCGGTGCCTTCGCGCGATTAGCATATGTAAGTGCACTGCAGTTCAAACAGTTGGTTTCCATATCAGCAGCTGCTGGGTTTAATCTCCTTTTGGGAAAGATGCCACCGGGTGCATTGCAGCGAGCCCCAGGTTAATGTTTCAGCCGGCTTTCCGCAGAACTTCCCACGAAGGGCCGCAGTGACGCAGTGCCACTGTGGGAAAAAAAACTGGCTTACAAATGGAGCGGGCAGTACGTCGGCTGGGGCGCAGGAGATGGCTTTTTTGCTTTCCGTAGCGGGGCTTTTAAGGAGCTTTTATTTTTGTATTTTATGAATCTTGCGAGTTTATGGGCTGGGTGGCAGCGAGCCTCGCAGGAAATAGCAGTGGCTGCTCTGACCTGCGCAGCTCTGGCTCGCTCAGCCCCCGCTGCCCGCCCGCCTGCCGGGGTACCGGTGTCTCCTGCCTGCTGGGAGGGTCTCGGCATCCGCCCCAGCTCTCCCTCCTGGAATTTTGTAGCCGTTAACTCAGGTTTTACTCAGCCTTGCAGGGAAGATGTGATCTCACCCAGAGAGATTTGTAGTTGGTGCATTGGCCTTTCAGGCACGCATCGAAGCAGGTTTCTGTCCAAGGAATCGAGGGCTAAATCCTCTCGCTTTTTAAAGTGGCTGCCTTCAAGATGGTGGCTGCTTCTCACTTGAAGTTCATGGTAACAGATGGCTAGATCTCAAAGACATTAGTGAAAAGCTATAGGGTGTTTTTTACCACATGTCTTGCTAGTTTCCCTCCTAAAAAAAAAAAAATAAATCTGTGTGAGAGCCCTCCCTACATGACAGGCCAAATCTGACCGTCTGTTATATTCACTTTATATAATCTCTGTATACCTTTTAAAGTGGCCTTTAAAAAGTCAGGGTCCCTCACTGGGTAATTCACTGAGCTCTGGGAGGGCAGGCAGCCTGCAGCCAGCCTGCCCGCTCAGAGCGGCACTTGCTTCTCTGCAGCATCGCTGCGATCCGGAGCCAAGAAGCATCTCTGCAGATATTTGATTTTTGGGTCTAGAGAGGGGGGAATCTGCCCAAAGTACCTTTCATATGGGCTGTGCGGGGGCCCAGGGATTCGTGTGCGTATTCAGGGCATAGTAAGGGCTCATGGAATAGTGTGCACCTTCTGTGCGGCCCACCAGCGTTTTCAGACTCATTTAGCAGAGAGAACAAGCAGAAATCTCACAACTCGAGTAAGAGCATATGCTCTGGGAGACCTCGCTACATTGCATAAGCCTTCCCATTAAAGGAGCTGGCTTTGCGAGCACAGCACATGAGTCAACAGCACAGCTAGACTTGTAACGTGGGAGTCACACCTACTCTTGGCTGCAGAATTATCCAGAGAAACAGAAGGTTAATAGGAACAAAATAAAGACTAAGGAACCCTTAAAGGTTAGTTACAGGATTTGATTCAATTGGCAAGAGGGGAAAAAAAGAAAGGAAATGGGTCAAGCCAAGGGAGAGAGAGTAGGGTAATGAAAAGCCATGTTGTCTGTCTCCTAAGGAAAGACAATTCAGTTTAGATCAGTAAAAATGTGATCAATAAACCTTTTTTTTTTTTTTTTCAAATTAGCTAGTTCTGGAGAGGGTCATTACTGATTACAGAAAGAAAAAGTTGCTTGACTAATGAGAAGTGGAGTGAGCTCCAGGATGCTCGAGATATATTAACACTGCATGAAAGCAGTTCTGCAGGACGGGGACTGACTCCCCAAAGCATGTAAATACAGGCAAAGCAAGCACCCGACCCAGAGTATCAGCAGCAACAACACATTCCTTGGCTTTGCTTCTGCCTTTATAGATCCTTATTTTACGTTGGGGCATTTTAGAAATTAAAACTGAACAAGAAGCATGTCTGTCTAGGATGTGTGGGGAGGGCTGAGCATCTCCGGTCCACGCAGACCCGTGCAGGCTGGGCGAGGCAGGGCGGCAGCGCCGGGGATGGGACTGGCGGTGGGGGGAGAGCAGGGTTGTGCTCCCGGGCTGCCCACCCACCTCCTCCTCGCTGTGAAGAGCCCCTAACTGGGGCTGACTGCTCTGCTGGAGCTCGCGGAGAAGCCACTCGCAGCTCTCTTTAGCTGGTCTGATCCAAATTTTGCTGCAGTCAGTGGAAAGAAAGGCTCCGAGTGGGTTTTGGGTTGGGATCAGGAAACAGGGATATCCTGAACAGAGGAATCCACGGGGTTTTCAATTTATAAAGATGTTCCATTGAGCAAAACTTATCCTGATACTGAAGCCTTACTGTAGGCTGGAGCCAGTTTCCATATAAATTAATCAGGGCCATTACATTTGTGTTTTTTGAAGAATGCAGTGGCCTTGCTGGCCTGAGAAGAAGAAAGAATACAGAAAGTCATGTTTAGTTTTCAGGGGTTTATCTTTGTTTTTCCCCCTAAGAAATGAGACTTCACACGGCCAAATCTGGTTATTGCTCACAGTGCAGGCTTGCCTGCCTGAGGTTCACCTTAGTCCTAAATCTGTGCTGTAAAAAACGGGGATTACCAAGATGGGAGTGAAAAAACCTTGATAGCTCAAGAGCTTCTGATCGAGCTTATAGAAGAGCCCCACACAAGGCTGCCCTGGAATTGCTTTTGTTATTACATTGATTTCTTGGCTCTCCTCCATGTATACCAAGGTCTAAGTGGAACATGTCCGTGGGGGAGGTGTTGGGCAACAGAAGTGATGTTTCATCCCTCGCTCTCAGTGCTCTTGCAGGGGGAAAGAGCGTCTTGTGATCAAGGCACAAGACCAGGAGTCAGACGATCTGGGTTACTGCAAAGTTTGATTTGCCAATATTAGTTAACAGTTCCGACGCCTCCGAACGCGGAGGCGCTCAGGGAAGGTGCAAGTTGCCTGCTGCCACAAACACAGCATATTTTGGGGTTCTTGTGCTGTTCTTGCTGAACGAATAACTGCTCAACAGACTTAGCAAAATAATTCACCGGTGATGAACTTTGCTGTGATGGAGCCAAGGAACATTTGGTGGCCTTAGCCTGAAGTTTTTGGCTTTCAGGACTGATGTATAAGGGGTAATGGAGGGAGGAAGACTGAGCAGATCTGAGCAGCAGATCTCCACATGCATCCCAAGCAAGAGGGCACGCGCACAGTGCTTGTCTCCCTGTAAAACCCTGCACTCGAGGTAATGAAAATTGTATCTCTCTTCTGAAGGTGAACCAATCATCTTTCCTAATGCAGAAATCCCACATGGCATCCATCCTGCCGTAGGTATGCGCAGGGACCCATATCACCACACACATGTGCCAACATACATGACGTGTGCTTGGGCCATGCTGTGCGGGAGAGACCACAGAGCATCTGCCTCCTGGGGAGGCGTGTTTGGGCGCGAGGTCTCACCCCGTCCCTTCCCATTCTGGGGCTTTCCCTGGCTCCATCCCCAGCGGGGAAGTGGCCAACACATCTGAGCAAACCTCCTCTGACGTACAGGGCCACAGGGCAGGAGAAAGGCTGCCTGAGGTCCCTGTGTAGTCACCGGGGTGTGATAGGACTTCTGTCAGCAAGGTCAAATGCCACCCGTTCTCATGCAGACCAGAGCAAGGGGACTCCAGCTTACGTATTTAGGTGCAGAGCCTGGATGGCTGGGGCTCCCCGTGGGGAGCGGAGCCCAGCGTCTGTGCCTGCTGCCGATCACGGACTCTTCTGCTGCATCGTTTGGCAATGAGCCGTAGCACAGTCTTCAAGTGCTCGAGCTAGATCCCTGCCTTTCCACCAGCATCTGTGATGGGTCCTGGCACAGGAGACTGCTCAGTTTTTCCTAAATCTGGCTGAACTGTCTCCCAGGAAATGGGAGTCAGCTTGCTCTCTATCCTGCTTGCATCAGTCCCGGGGTGGCAGGTGGGAAGTCAAAGTCCCTCTTTAGCTGGAGACACGCAGAGGAGCTTTCGTCCCCAAAATACACAGGTCTTGAAAATTTCATGGGGAAAAAATAAGATGCTTCTTTATAGGGGAAAAAAGATAAAATTCAGGAAATCAAATTGCCTCCTCCGTGCCCTCTTTTCAGGTGTGCAGACTTGAGGAGCTGGAAGAAGACAGACAGGAGGGAGAAATCCCAGCTGAAAAGATCCTGTGTGGCGTTTCAAGGCAGCAAGAGCCTGAGCGGTGGTCCCTGCCTCACAGAGGGCTGCGCTGCGCCGCACGCGGTGCTCAGGCTGTGGACACCCTCCCTGTGCTGCCCGGCTCCAAACCACCCATCTTGTGACTTTTTTTTTTTTTTTTTTTTTGTTTTCACTGTTCCTAATTCTTTGCCTTGGGGAAGGGGGGCAGGGAACAGCACAGGATTTGTACTGCTGTGGTTTTCTGGGTGTCGTGGGCCATAATCTGACATTTAAGTGACGAGGCATTGCCATCCAGGCTGCAGAAATCAGATTTTGTGATAAATGGTAGGTAGTACAGTTCTAATGAAGCCGTGTTTTCAGCATAACTAGTGGTTTCACTTCTGTTCATTTCATTATTTCACTTCTTTTCTCTTTTTCCAAGAGTGAAAATCAATCGATGGTCAGCCTAACAGCAGAAACTGTGGCATTGTATTCACTTTAGGGCAGTTGCTAAGATGTCTTGGTGGAGTACAAGAATGTACTTGGCCAGTGACAGGTAAAGATTAAATCCTGCATCATGCTGCGTTTCCAGAATTTAAGGGATTACAGTATTTCTAGGTAATTTTAATGGCACTGAGAGATAGAGTTTTAAACTTATGCAGTGTCAGAGCACTTTACTGGCAGAATTTGATACAGAAACTGTCCATAGAGATAAAATATGACAATTAAGTGATAGCACTGGCAATAAAAGTAAAGAAAAACATTATATTCTGAACTCTGGGGGAGGGGGGCATCTAGGCAGATGTACATATTTATCTACCCATGTTGTAAGCCCTCATGAGAGATGCAAGAACAGGAATTTGTTTCTAAATTTCACCTGAAAGCAAGCTCAGAAATGCCCCTGTGTGCCCACCGGCCCCAGTGCTGACCTCCTCCTGTGCCAGCCTGCGCCGCTTCCCCATCTCACTTCCCCCGTGGGACACGGGCACTGGCAGTTCCCCTGCAGCCCGGCTGACCTGGAAGTGTCCCCTCCTCTGAGTCACTGTTCTCCTCCTCAGCTGCCCTTGGTACGTGGCCAGTGTCAGGCTCTGGGGGTTTTCCGGGTCTTGCAATTGGAAAGAAACAAGATAGGACAGTGGTGGTGAAGGATGGTGGGTCGTGAATGTCCCATCAGTGATGTGGCCGTGCTCCTGCCTTGGCCTGCCAGCTCCTGCCAGCACTGAGTGGAGGAGACAGTGCACAGGGGAAGTTGTGCGTGAGCAAAGTACCACAAATAGCTGGTCATCCCGTGGTGGGGTGGGAAGGAGGTTGGGCCTTCCTTTGGCCACCTGCATCTTGTTCTTGGTTGGGAGCTGGCACCTGTGCCAGAGGCAGGAGTTGATTCCTGACGTGGCAGTGCCGTGTGTTTGCACGTTCTCCAGACCAAGGATGAAGGCTGTTGCTTCCACCGTGTGAGCTGAGCACTGGTCTGGCACGGCTGGCTGGCTGTACGGAGGGCATGCGGGTGGACCCACCTCTTCACACAACTGCACTGTGGCTTCTACCTTGGAGCCCGAGAGCATCACTGCTCAGGCAATGAGGAGAGCACTGCTGGCTTCAGTCAAGCAACATCAAACATCTTGAAGCAGTCCCCATTGTTTCCCCAACTTTAACACATGCTGGGATTCCATTTAAAGAGTTTGCATGAGTCCTGGGTGAGGCTGTGGCTCTAGCACACCACAGCTCATCTCCTGAAACTTCCTTCACCTCTTTTCTCAGGAACGTGCAGAATGGAAACAGAAGCTCCTGCCAGGGAATTTCCACCCCAAATTGGTAATGTTTGAGTAGTGCGAATGAGACGCCAAAAGAGTAGATTTTTTTTTTTTTAATTATTTTTTTTTCTGGAAAGTTGGCTGCGTGGATGTGGGTAGTGGGTGTGGTGGCCCCGGCACTGCACAAACTCATGCTTGTAAATGTTTCTAAGTGATGAATAAAATGACAGCCATGGCTGGCCGTAGGAGAGGCAAGAGCACCACTGAAGCAAACACAGAATATGCTTCAAAATCATTTTATGGTTAAAGGAGGTTTTGGAGTTTTCTTTGGAAACAGAAATAGAATTTATTTGTGTTTAAAGAATCCATAAGAAAACCAAAACTAAAGATCTCCCACTAACCTTTCTGAGGCAGTTACTTTCTGATGAAAATAGTTGGGTATCCAAAATACACAAGGATAAGCAGCTTGAAGGAGGTCATGGCAGTCAGCTGAACTGGTCCTGTTACTCAGCACTCTGACAAGCCCCAAGAGGGGTTTTGCTGGAAATCTGGAGGATGGGGCTAAATAAAGGTCCTCCACCTCCATAATTCCGGCAGCTGAATTTCAGCACAGTATCTAGTCACAATGTGACATGGCTTCTCATATTGAAAAGCTAACCTCAAACCTCTCTAATTTTGGTGACGCTGAGTTGCAGCCAAAATGATTATTGGAACAATCTCTGCTAAGGTGGGTTGTTCCTGAGGTCGCCTGGTTTGTATTTCCCCCGTACCTATCTCTGAAGATTATCTGAAACGAGTCCTCGTTTTGGTTAGCTGACAGTGATTAATATTTTTTCTTTTTCTTTTAATCTGTCTCCAGGAAGTGCCTTATGCTGTGCGTTAGCACCGAGAGGGCTGAAGTCTTGGACGGTGGCAAAGCCACAGCAACCAGGCTGTCCAGCCCAGCACCGTAATTTCCAGTGAAACTGGGGTTGCCAGAAGCGGTCATGTCATGCTCTGGGCATCCTGACAGCTCCTCACTGCTGGCTGGGAACAATAGCAGCATTCCCAAGGGATGGCTAGCAAAAATCAGTGTATTTTAGTATTTCCGATGAGTTTTTAAAGAGTAGCCAAAATTGACAGGCTTCAGCCAGCTGTTTTATGCCATGGGATGTTTTATTTCTGTGTGCAGTCTCTAATTTGCTGCTGCCTCGGTGTATTTATCAGTGGGAACAGGCCCAGATGCCCCTGAACGGGTTCCCCTCGTGCTGCAGAGCTCACCTGATGTTCCCAACGTATGGGCTGTGCAGCGGAGAGCGTAAGGGCTGAGAAAGGGTTAATGAGGGCAGGAGCTGGTAACAGGGCTGGTCCCTGGAAGGGGATGCTGTCTGATAGGGAAGAGGAAAGCCCGTCTAGGTCATAGAAGAGACTTGTAGGGTTGTTACTCTAATCAGGAGAGATTAGGAGAGCTGGGCAGGCAGGCGACTTCCGACCTTCTGGCTCAGGTTTTCAAAGGGAGTTGCTTTTAAGGAGGACTTCCTGTGGGAGGAAGAGAAAAAGAGACATGGAAATGATCCAAGCCCGCTGCTGAGAAAGAGGGTGAGGCCAGACAGGATTGATTTGGGACTTTATTTGGGTGTGCTTGGAATTGCCCGGGCCCAGGGGAAGCACTAGGAGCCGGAGGATGAAGATAACCCGTGGGCAGAGGGTGCTGGCTGGAGCCAGGCCCCAGGCTGCTGATGGGAGGGTGAATCACACTCCACACCTGCAGAAAGCACCTTGCTGGTTGAAGTTGTAGCAATCTTTGCTGAACTGGGCGCCTTTTTTTTTTTTTTTTGATGTAAATAGGAAATGACTTCTGCAGCTGAATCTTTGTGGGCACAGGGCTATAAAAGGCACTGCCATTTTACATACCACATTGTAGCTTGACAGAGAGGAAGGAGGCTTTGCTATTACAGTCACATAGTTAACAAGCAAATATATGTGGCTCCATAGGGCTTGAATAACTTCTGGAAGCAAAGTAGTTACGAGGGCTGAGTCCTTTGCCTGCTCTAAGTGACTAAAAAGAATTGGGTTTGTTTCACTTACGAAGTCACAGAACCCAAATGTTTCCGTATAACATACCTGACTCCAGCTTGTTGTCTTCATAGCTGATAAGGAATGAGCCTGTTGCAGTTGTCTGCTGGATGCACAAGTTGCCCCTGGGCCCAGACTCAAGTGACTTTTCTTACAGGTTTCTGTGTGTGGCCGCTTGCCCAGCTCGCTCTGGCTGGGGGAAGCCTAAAACCTGCATCTGACACCTGAAGGAGCAACGAGAAATAGAGATGGCTGTAGTGCAGTCGCAGTTCCAGCCTGCACAACACTGGGTCAGGTGGGAGGAACGTAAAGGGCTCTTCTGGCTTCACCAGCTGTGAAACCCAACTGGTGGGCTGGCCCATGGTGGCCCCAAGTAAAAGTCAAGGGGGCCCATTTCCATGACAGCCTATCATAAGGATGTGATTCAGCAGCTTTCTAGAAATGCAAGGATCTAAAAGAAGTAAAGAGGGAAGTTTTCCTTCTCTGTCTCATTCTACATTAAGAAATAAGGCAACTTGGGTTCTCCCTTTAGGGAAAAGGGAAATTTGGCACAAAAAAGCCCCTCCCTACCTCCACACATCTCCGTACCACATGTCTCCACTATTCACTTGTTTTGACATAAAGTACTTTCCGCAAAAAATATTAGTCACAACTTTGGCTTCAACTAGCCAACTCCTCACCCCCCTCAAAACAGTTTGAAATGGCTGATGTTAGCAATGTGTGATGGCAATGGGCAGGGGTAGGTGGATTTACATTTGTGGAAGGCTCTGCCTTGAGTTTTGGGAACCCAAGGTTTTGGAGCTGGTGCAGGCTGCGGTAAGGGAGTCCCAAAGGACCTGGCAGCGGATCAGAGGGTCTTTGGTGAGTCCCTTGAGTACCAGGAACCATGAGGATGGAAAACCAGAACACTCGGTCACAGCATCATGGGGATGCTTATGTGAGTTTTGTCAGGGAAGGCTGAGAAGCCAGAGTGATGACTGTGGCGTAAAGTTGACTAATCCATATTGATGGGTGTCAGATTTGAACTAGCTGCCTAAAATCCCATTTTCGAGCAGTAACTGCTTTATCAAGCAGTTCAGCACCAAGGGGAAGTAAAAAAACCAAGCGGTGTGTTGGATCAGATACAGGTTCCCAAGAGTTCCTGGGAAGGAAAGGGCAAGGGATGTTTAGGTTAGACAGAGCTGTAAAATTATATTCCAGGCCTGTAGCAGCTGCACACACAAGCAAGCTTGCAGTCGCTGTGGGATCCAGAATGAAATGAGCCCTGCCATCCCCGTGCTTCCTCGAGTAATTATTACATGCGTTGCACCCTAATGAGAACCTGCTCCATTTTCTCATCCCTCCACTCTGCTGCTCTTTCCTCATGCTGCTTCTTCTTTGGAAAATCCATCTGGCAAGGGGCTGATCTTTTATTTTTAAAAAAGAGAAATCTTTGGAAATTAATAGTTTTGCCATGCGTTATTATGCTTATAATCCTCTAATTTGGTAATAAGTCTCTAATTATAGCTACACAGAATGAGAAGGAGAGCCAGCCCACAAAAGTGCCCCCCGGGTTTCCCAGGCACAGGAGCCACAGCATGCGCTGAGGGACCATCAGTTCCCCGGCTGGTCCCCAGGCAAGGCGGGAGGAGATGGACCTTCTAGCACTGGCAGCAAGGATCCGCATGAGACTGTACTGACAGGACTATAAAATCAGCAATTCTCAGCAACAACATCAGACCGAAGCGACATGACCGTGTACCGATAATGCAAAGCTGCTCTTGAACCAGTGTCAAAGATCAGATCATTGGTGAGAAACCCCTGAAATGAGAGATGCCACCATGGGCAGCTCAGGGTGGTCGCTGCATGATGGTCCCTTCTGGGCAGCAGGGCAATGTGGGCCACGGATTTTAATGCAGCATCCTGGTCCAAATTTTCTCAGGGTAGCAGAGGAAGGGCAGTCCGAGAGGCTCCTGGCCCAGCGTTCAGATAGGTGGTAAGGCCATGTTTTACAGATGTCAAGGATGTCAGGCTGTTTCAACTGGCTGGCCCCTTCCACCAGCTGTAGTAGACAGAAACTGTATCACATTAAGATTAAAAAAATGTTGGAAAGAAAAAAAAAAAAAAAAGTAGTAAATAAAGCCCAGGTGTGTGCCAGGGCCGCAGACCCACTTTCCAAATTATGTTCCCAGCCTGTGACGGCAGCCTGGGGAGGGTTGGACACCCAGAGCGGGCGTTGGAGCTGATGGGGAGCAGCGGGTGCCGGAGCCCCGAGGGTCACCGTCACTGTCACACTGTGCTGCCCGCGAGGGCCGGGGCGGCAGCGGCGCCGAGCCCGTGGTGGTTGTGAAGGAGCCTGGTCAGCCCTGGGCAGAAGTGGTTTTCTACAGAGAAGGAGCTGCTAGCTCTGCCCTTGGGGTGAGGGGATGAGGGGCCACAGCCAGCCCCGGGGGCTAGGGGGTGCAGGGGGGTCTCTCTGCAGAGTGTGTCCTCACAGGAGGAGACAGCCCCAGTCTGAGTGGTGGTTTGTGTGATAATCTCTGTTCTGGGTTGTTCTGGTATAATGCAGGGCTCTACTAAAGCTGGTTTCTATTAGCCTAAGCTAAACCCTGCAACATCTCTGCTGCACTAGTATGTGCACAGAAAGAGTGAAAAAGGAAAACCTTTTGAGAAATATGTCTATAAATAGCAACTTAGCTGACAACCCCATCCCTCCAGAAAAAAGTCAGGAGAAAACAACAAATACCATCCCTTTGCTAGGGATACTTTCTGCTCAGGAGCATTTTTCAGTTGTGCAGATGAATTACCAGGGTGCAGAGGAAGGTGCGGTCTGGGAGCGAGGCCCTTCCAGCCCCTAATTACAACCTGCTGCTCTCAGGGCTTCTGCCCAGCCTGCTCCCGTAACAAGATTTTTCCCACTTCCAACACTGCAAAGAGGCAAATCAGTGCAAATATGCAGCTTGCTGAGTGTAATGCGTGGTGCCGAGCCACACCTTCCAAAAAAAAAAAAAAAAGGACTTCCAGATAATTAGATTTCAAAGACCGTAGTAGCTAATTGGGTTCTGCATAGCCTGCCTTCCCGGGCAGGAAAGCCATCCGTCCACGAGGGCTGGTGGCCAGTCAGGCAACTGGTCATTCCCACCCTTCTGCACCCTATTAAAAGGTCTGTATCTTTACATCATGCCACACTGCCAGATTGCAAAGTGGTGGCAACAGCTACCTAGCTGTCAGCAGAGCCAAGCCCTGAGTAAACCCCTGGTAATCACTGTAGAAAGGAGACTGGAGTAGATCTAGCTTAGGTTGGAAATGGTTATGCTCTCAAAGCCACCACAGACTTGGGCCCAGTGTAGGAGAGGTGGAGGGGCGAGGTTCCCCAGGAGGGTGACATGAGCCCCGGCAGGCAAACTGGAGTCCGGGCTGTCTTTACTCAGCACTGCAGCTGTCTCAGAGATCCTGGGGAAAGCTCCAAGCCTTGAGAAGCAAGGGACTGGAAATGCAGAGCAGGGTAAGATGAAAATGAGACAAAGTCATCACTTCCCAAAACCTTCACAGTGAAGGAAACACCTCCCACTGTCTGGAGGATCCATGGGAATATTATAATATTTGTTCCAAAAACATGACTGGGTGGATACAGAATTACTGACGCAGACAAGCAGCTAATTGAATTCATACGTAGAAGCCCTGGACACCATATGGCCTCAATAAAACGTGGGTCCATAGCTGTTTCTTAGCAGATGGTTATTCATTTTCATAATCTTAAATCAAAAGATCATTTTTATATCTGGAGATCAAAGGCACCTAATGTCTCCTTGGTCAAGGTTTATAAAACGAAACCTCTGTCCTCTGTTTTGGTGTTACGTGCGAGGCAGATGGGGGTTTTCCCCTGAAACCTTTGCAGAGGCTCTGGGCAACCACATCTGGGCAGCAGCTGCAGATGTTCACAGCTCTTCAGGGCCGGGACTTTATTTTCATTACGCGGATATGCAGTTTATAAAAGCAGAAGGGACAGTTGTATTGAGCTTGTGTGGCCATTTATATTTCCCCAGATTATTGGGATCTATCCCATGCGAATATTTTGTGATGAAATTATTCTTTTCCCTTAGAAAAAAATGCTCAGAGTACTGTGTGACCCCTCAGATCCCATACTCAGCCCTGCACGGTGGCTGTGTGAGGCCAACACCATACGTCCTCTGGCATCCCCGTGGGAGACAAACCTGTAGAGGCACAAGGCGAGTCTCGGACTCCTCTTCGGCTGTGTGCGAGAGGGTGGGTGAGCGCTCGCCTCCGAGGCTGCACGTCAGCGCTGCTCCGCCGGCAGCCAGTGCAGGGGAGGAGGAGGGGGCGAGATGCATTTACGTGGAAAATACTTCCAACACCCACCAAAAAACCTCTAGGATAGATGTGATCTTTGCCACCTAAGAACGAAAGGTGTGTGGTTACTTGGAGTGCCGTAGGTACAGGTTGAAACAAACTGAGTCCTGTTAATAAACCTGATTTTTACAGCAGCTACCGCCTGGCTGATGCAGTTCTCATCGACGCAAAGGTGTAACCGAAACACACCTCCTCTCCCGTGAACCCACACTGCCGGGGTGCTCTTTGCATTTCAAACAGGGATGCACGTGGTTAATATTTGTGCCACGATCAGCCGGCATCTCCGAGAAGAGAGCGAGCACTTCCCTGCCACCGCACGGGTTTTGCCTGCCAGCCTCGCCGCCTCGGCTGCAATATGGAAATGATCCTCCCCAGCAGACAGCAGAGTCCCACCTCGGTTCCCATTCACCTGGAGATGAAAGTGCTCTGGCTGCCAGTGTAGGCGGGGCAAAACTATTTAAAAACCTCATTAGAGAAAGTATTTGGGGAAGACAGCAACACCCTCAGTTGTGGTTTGCTCCAGGACTTCTCAGCCAGATCACTTCTGATACAGAGGGAAGGGCACTATGAGAGACATTCCTGTCAACTCGTACTTCTCATCGGGATGCCTTGGCTGTGCTTTGCCCTCCTCTCTGTCCCAGTGGGATCTGTTTTCTGCATAAACACGGGCACGTTCCCCTCCAGGTGCTGTTTAGGTGCGGAGCCCAACTGCAGTGTGGCACCAGGGCTGCCGTGTGGTGCAGAGCAGTCCCATTTCATGCCGGAGGAACATAGTCAGCAAAACTGTGTGTAATCTTGATTAGGCACAAATCCACCGTGAATATTTCCTATTCCATTTAATTCCTGTTTGTGCTTATTTCAGCTGAATTTGCAGCAGGAGTAATGCCCAAGCCACATCTGGCTCGTGATGCACGTGGGATCAGACCGGGAGTTTGGGAGGAGGTGGATCTGGATTCAGAGGTTTGGCTTCTTATTTAGAAAATGACTGGTTACATTCTCCCACGGCTGCTCCAGACTACCCCAGAGCTTAATGATATTCATGTCCAAGTGTTTTTTAAGTCTGCATGACTAGGAAACAATCTCATGTGTATGGTTTGTCTGGCCTGTTACTAAGAAGCCTGTGCACCTGCATTTCCCCTACCGCCTGCGTTTTCTTTCCATCCCATTTATTCAAAGGGGCCAAATGTTCATTAACTGCTGGTGAGTTAAGAGTGCCAATAATCCCTTTTTCTCTCCCAGTGTAGTCAGCCGTCCGCACACCTCAAGCAGTCCCTGGTTAACTGGGACAACTGCAGCCCTCAGCCAGCCGCAGGAGCATCCCACTCCCTCGCCAGCAGCTATTCAATCCTGTAGGATCACACAAGCCTACCAAGACCAGGCTGGGCTTAGCAAGTCCACGGGCAGCGTATGGGCCTGTTCTCCCTCACCCACAGCCCCGGGAGCTGAGTGTCCCTGCAGAAGTTTAGTTGAGTTCCCCACGGCACTGCCTGAGCCACCTGCCAGGTTTTGCCCCCACCAGCTTCCCGGGCTGATCAACAGGTGCCTGACACACCATGAGCACACAGATCGCAGCGACCTCGTCCAGCGGGCTCAGAGGTCAAGGTTTAACTCATCTGTGTCCTGACATGAACTGCAGGAAGACCATACTCCTGGTCTCTTCTTCCTCCTGTTCTGGCTTTATTTTTTACTATTTTTTGGGGGGTGTGTGTGTGTAGTTTTTTAAATCCAGTTAGCAAGTTCAGAATACTTTTTATGTTAATATTTGACTCGGGTTTAATGTAGTTAGGCCCTGTAGCAGTTGTTACCTGCATCCCACAGAAAGAACAGAATCTCCCCAGACTATGAGCCTTGGTGGTATTGATTCCTGCTCTGCTATGGGGATGCCAGCGAAAAATAAATAATGCTGTCGTTAAAAGCTGTGGTATTTTCTAAGTCATAGATCTAAAGGCACCCTACTTTCTTTGCTTTGCATACTGGCAGAGCACCATCCTTTCTGCTTTTCAGATATGAAAGCCGAAGCAGAGAGACATCTGATGAGGCTTCATCGCTGACTCACTGTTTGATGTTAGGCAGAAGGAGGAATGTGATCAGATCCCATTGTGCAAAGCCTCCACCAGACAGCTCTGTCACTTGGGAGGAGAAGCAACTCCTGCCCCTGAGCCGGATGGGCTGGCAGCACAGCTCTCCTGCCCACAGCTGCCCACCGGCTGGCTCCAAACGGGGCGAATAACCCCCCGCTGTCCCCCACAGAGACCGTGCAGCCTGGGCACAGCAGCAGGGACATCCATCACCTTTGAAATGGCTCCTACGCCGTGCACGGACAGAGGTTCAGGGCTCTGCTCGTGCTCACAGAGTCGGGGCGGGAGAGGCCGCAGCCCGGTGTGTGCACGCCTGGAGCTCTTTCTCACGAGATGGTGCAACCAGCCAGCGGGGAACTGGTTAAGCAGTGGCCTGGGTTTGGCTGTCGGTGTAAGGCAGGGCAGGATGTCACCGGGAAGCCAGCATGTTTTATTAAACAGAGTATCAAAGTGGGCTAAAGTCTCTTATTATGAATTGTAATGTCCACAAATTTTGCCACTTCCAAATAGTTTCCACCTACAGATTCCTCCCACTGCTACGCCGGGTGCTGGCAAACATCTCTGCTCAAAGAAGGGAATGGCTTTCATTTGAACAGTCCTCGGGCGAGTTTCGCCGAGTGAGCGGTGCCAGCGTCATACCCACAGCTCTCACGTGCCCAGCAGCAATCCAGGGCAGCGCCGGAGGGCGGGCCTGCTGCTCGCCCGGGACTCCACAGACACAGCAGCTCTCGGTAGGTTTTCCCAGTGTTTTATCCAAACAAGTCCATGGTAGCCTAAACCAGTGTAATTAAGCAGTGGTGGATGCATGTACTCGCAATATTAAATCTCGACTTATTCTAATGTGCGGACGATTCATCGCGGCGGCGCGTGTGGCCAGCTGTGCGACTGAGATAGTGAGTCACACACGCACGCAGCTGAAACTACCAGACTTCGCACTTAATTCAAGCTTTTGCAACTACCTGCAGACTACCAGAAGGACAAGGCAGAGCCCTGGTGGGTGTCGAACTGCTCCTTAGCTCCTCGGCTGTGAAGTCCCCTTTTGGGACCCTGCCCTCAGCTGACGGGGGCAGGCTCTCCTACGCTACCGGGAGGGGGGAAACCAGACCTGCAGCTCCCCCGGGAGCTGCTGATCCTGAGCACTCCTGCCTCGGTACATCCCACACTGACCGCAGCAGCACCGTAGACCTCAGGCTGCAGTGAGGTGGTGGGTGCTCGACGGAGGCACCGTCCCCGTAGCCAGCTGCACCCGGCTGCCCACCGAGTCCTTTCACGTCCAGCCCAGTGCCACAGCTAGAGATCTGCCTCTTTCAGAAGAAAAGCCAGCACGTTTACTGAGCACAAGCATGCACCCTGCTCCCCAGCTCTCTTGGAGACAGCTGGGCTCTCACGGAAACTTTTCCTTCTGCAAAAAGTAATGGGTATTAATTATTGAGGCCTTGAGGCCGTCCATCAGGTGCCGAGGGCTGACCGCATCCGCGCAGCACCTCCCGCACGGCGTAACCTCGGCGTCCAGCCTGGGCTGCTGGGCCAAGACGTGGCTGTTCTTTCACCTCCGGTGCCAGTAACCTGAAACGAGATTGCTGGAAATGAGACAGAGGGAGAGTCAGCGATTTGATTACAGGCCACAGGCACATGCCTGGCCTTCATGGATATATTAAGTAAGAGACATTTTAAAACAAAACCACCCTCAGTAACCTTATCGTAAGCTCGAATCCACAACCCATCTGTTAACTCCCGGCGCTGCCCACATAGGCTCCGATCAGACGTCGGCGCCAGGGATTTTCAGCACATTTCCCCCCAAATTTCTGTGGGTCGGAAGGGGACGGTCCTGGGGAAGCAGCAGGTCCTGGGACTTGGCCCCCCCCGCCCGCCTTCAGCACACCTTCCAACCGACTGCCAGACGCTTGCCTTTTACCACGCCTGTAAATAACTGCAAATCCCCCTTGGACGCGAGCTGCCGCTGTCCTGTGACTCTCAGCCCTTCTGAAACCAGCGCTCGGGAGACCTGCTGCTCGACGAAGGGCTTTAGAAAATTAAGCCTTGTTAAACATTTCGTTACTGCCTTAATCGTACGTTGTAAAGGAACCCTCCGTGTAGAAACAATTCGGCAAACAAAATCGAGAAGGCAAATTGATGATTGCATCAGCCTTAGCTTATGAAAACTGATCTCCAGGAAAATGTAATTTGACTCTCCAGCAATCTAACTTGATGCCCAAGAATGTAATAACTTCATTTGGATCCTCTTTTTAGGGGGA
Organism: Athene cunicularia; assembly: GCF_003259725.1. Classification (NCBI taxonomy): domain Eukaryota; kingdom Metazoa; phylum Chordata; class Aves; order Strigiformes; family Strigidae; genus Athene; species Athene cunicularia. Next base: position 12,077,064 of record NW_020799116.1, read on the forward strand.
CTCCTAAATCCTTGGCAACGTCCCTTAAGGTCATGAGTAAATCCTGATATGGAGAATTGTTTGGCAAGCACGAGAACAGTAAAAGGGCTAAATAATTGGGGATTACCTCTGACCCTGATTTGTAGCTCACCACCCACTGCAGGAATGTACCGAATAGCTGAAAGAGCGTGCACGAGTCAGAGAATTCATGGGCATGAAACTGTCCACGTACACTTGGGGTCTGAACTTAAAATGTAGAGCAGGTTGTCCCCAAACCTCATTTTTCATTAGCAATCAGCTGCAGCAAGCTCTAATTATTTCTGTTGCCTTGGACAGGGGGTCAGTGATGGGGCAGATTAAAACTTTTTTTTTTTTTTTTTTTTTTTTTTTTTTTTCACCCTTTGTTTGGAAAACAGCAGCTTGGGGCTTCAGGGCAGAGAAGGAACCACCTGATTCCGTACCCGTTATTTACGCTGGTTACTTTCCCCTGAACTGCAGGAAGGGACAAACACATCACTTCCATTTTGTCTGATGGTTACTGCTGGATTTGTTCAGTGCCTGTAAGGAAGACAGCCTCCGTTTTACAAAGCCCCCAGGGAGCTGTGATCCTGCCCTCAATTCCACTCTGTGAGCTCCCTCTCCTCGTCAGGGAGATGGATCTGCAGCATCCCAGCGGATCCTCGAGCTTGGTGATCAGATCACAGTCGTAGACATCAGGTTTGCAGGCTCGGACACAAAATTTGTTTGGAAAAGGGCAGCTTGGGTCTTCAGGGCAGAGAGGGAATGAACCGTACTGAGCTGGCCAACCCAAGCATCTGCTTCTGGGGAGCTCCCCGGCACTAGTACAGCGCTGCGTTGTTTATGCTGGAGACGCAGCTGGGATCCGATAAAAGGGTTTGGGGGTTTTATAACCCTGACTTTTACAGCTAGCAGATTTCAGCCAGGCTCTGGCTTCCCTCGGGATTCCTCCCGGTAACAACACGCACCTTCCGCTGGCAGTGAGCCTTAAAAGGCCCGTCTCCATCGCCCCTATAAAATCGCTTTGTGCTCTCACGTCACACCGCCTGACCTCAGATTCCTCCCGCCGCGGAGCGGGCCAGGACTCTCGCGGAGGCTCTGTGCTGGAGTCCTGCTGTTACCCTGTCTCGGGAAAGGCGCTTTTTATCTGATGAGCCTGCCTCTACTCGTTCGGCAGTCGCAGGGAAAATGACCCAAGCCCTTCACGGGAAGAGCTTTCGCTCCGCGGGTAACGCACCCCCGTGCCCTCGCCTTCCGCGCCCGGGCGCTGCAGATGCTTTGCGAAACCGCGACACGTCCTCAAACTCCGCGATCCCGGCGTTCGCCTGGAGCCGGTCGTTATCCCCCCCCCCGCGCTTCTAAAGTTTGGAGGGGGCAGACTGAACCCGGGTTTCTGGCTATGCCAACGGGGCTCTGGGGGCGGGTT
>NW_020799116.1:12078536-12103268 GCF_003259725.1 Athene cunicularia
TTTTTTTTTTTTTATTTTTTAATGCCGTGCCCCGCGGTGGAAGCGCATCCCAAACTTTTCCCGGGAGCTGGGAGGTGTGTGTGGGGGTGTCCTGCAGCGGCTTCGGGAGCTGCCGGGGGGCCGTGCCCCCCCCCGCCCAGTGCCGGCCGAGGGGAGCCGCCGGTCGGGTTCCCCCATGCTGAGGTCACGGTGCCAGCAGAACAGATAAATAAAATATTCCCCTCTGGTCTATGTGGCTGGTCCGAAATTACCCGCAGGACTGCGTGAGAGCCTCTTTGCAGCCTGCTTTTTAACTTCTTTTTGCGGAATACTGTCATTTATAGCCCTGTGGTGCTCAGGATCGAGGCAATGCCTTTGAGCCTTTTCCCCAAGCCACGTCGGTCCTTCCTCTGTTCCTCGGAAAGCGTCGGCAGCCCCGACAGCGCGTGGCCGAGCCCCCGGCAGGCGCCAACCTGTCCCTTTGCTCCCAGACTCTAGGTCACCTGGAGAAGGCGGTGGTTCTCGAGCTCACCTTGAAGCATGTGAAAGCGCTCACCAACCTCATCGAGCAGCAGCAGCAAAAAATAATTGCTTTGCAGAATGGTTTACAAGCGGGTGAGTATTCAAATCATATCGTGTGAGAACCTGCGTGCGCTTGATGGACTTTCTCGCGGAGTCTTTGAAATGCAGTTGTGACACTTCGTTCCCAAGGAAGGAGGAGGCAGGAGTTCTTGCCTTTAATCGCTGTCATTTTCTCTGGCTTTGCTTATGAGCTTTTGCAAAAAAAAAAAAAAAAAAAAAAAAAAAAAAAAAAAAAAAAAAAAAGATGCGTTTTTCAGTGTGGTCCGTGTAGAGTGCCCCGTGGAGTTGTCTTAGAATTAAATTGGATTTTAAATAGTTTTATTTAAAGCCCAGGTTTGCTGTGAGGTTTTCTCCAAAGCCATTCAGATCTTTCTGTTTCTAAGATTTGGATCAAACCCAGTTTTGTTTGTTTGGGTTGTTGGTTTTTTTTTTCTGAAACGATGTAAATTTGCTTTTTAGACATACCTGGTTTAGGTTTCTCTATAAACAAGCTAGCCTGTGTTCTGCAGGCAAAGAGGGGACCCGGTGTCTCAGCTTATCGTGCTTTAGATGCACTTCCTCCTTCTGTTTTTGCATGTGGCACTCACGTGAATCTGATAAAGTAAAATTTAGTTTTTCTGAAGAGCCTTCCACTGCTCCAGCAGCCACAGGGAGTGCAATAGAGCTTTAAGCCGAAGCAAAATCACCCGGGCTTGGCATTGCTGCTGGCGGGCAGCCGTGCTCCACTCCGGGAGCTCTGTCTGTAGGTGAAGGGCGAGGTGCTCTCTACCTTCCCTGGGGTGTTTCCCGGAGAAGGCACCAGCTTGACTCGCTCCTTTGCTCTGTGCTTCAGCACCTGTTGAAGGGGGACTATGCGGTAAATGCAGAACTAAAAAAATAAGTTTAAAGTTATTAGGTAGGAGTGGACAGACGGATGTTCAAATAAAAATGTTCTCTTCTGCAGAAATCGGGGGAACGTATGCAAAGTTCAGGTGGATCGCTGAGTTCAGCTCTGTAGCTGTGCTGTAACTGAAGTTTAATATTGCTGCCAGTCTGCCTCAAAGATGGTAATGGAACTATTTAGCACGTTGTTAATTTTTAATTTCTTTCTGTTAATGTTTCCTCAGGTGACCTGTCATCAAGAAACCTTGATTCCAGCCAGGAAATGTTTCGATCCGGTTTCCAGATGTGTGCCAAGGAAATGCTGCAATACCTGGCAAAGCACGAGAATGGGAAGGATCTGAAGTCGTCCCAGCTGGTCAGCCATCTGCACCGCATGGCCTCCGAGGTGCTCCAGGGCGGAGCCGGCCGCAAGTCTGGAGACATCCCTCCTAAAATGGTGGACTTGAAAGAGAAACCTGTCTCCTTGGCCAAAGCTGTGGAGGGACACGGGAAGAACTGCGTGCCTGTGATCCAGAGGACATTTGCTCACTCCAGTGGGGAGCAGAGCGGCAGCGACACAGACACGGACAGCGGGTACGGGGGAGAGCTGGAGAAAAGTGACTCTAAATCCGAACAGCAGTATTTCAAAAAGGATACTGAACTCAAGTATGCTGTCCAGGAGAGAATAAGCTCTATTAAGCAAGAGACTGAAGACCCGCCGGCCAAAAGGAGCCGGCTGGAGTCGCCGGAGGACGATGGGCCTTTTGGCAGCGACATGATGGGCTCTTCCAGCAGCTTCCTGGGCCCCCACGCTCACCAGCCCCCCCTGTGCCTGCCTTTCTATTTGATCCCGCCATCCGCAACAGCCTATCTGCCCATGCTGGAGAAGTGCTGGTACCCGGCGTCCGTACCTGTCTTGTACCCCAGCCTCCCCGCCTCTGCCGCAGCACTTACGGGGTTCATGAACCCCGATAAAATCTCCCCGCCTCTGCTGATGCCCCAGAGACTCCCTTCTCCCGTCCCAGCCCATTCCCCTATCGACTCCTCAGCTCTGCTTCAAGCTTTGAAGCAGATTCCTCCTTTGAACTTGGAAACCAAAGACTAAGCGCAGTGTGACTTTTTTTTTTTCTTTTTTTCTTTTTTTTCTTTTTTTTTTTTTAGTTTGAGACTATTTCACTTTTATATATTGGCTGGACTGAGGTGTGGGGATAAGGTTCACTGCATGTAGGAAGCTAAATCCCCTTTTCTCTGACTTGTCAGGTAGTTTGGAGAAGGATGAAGGATGTGCCCAGGTTAGCAAATCAGAACTACTTCCAAAAAAACCCCCCAACAAAACAGCAAGGGTTTTGTGCTTTACCCCTTACCTTCTTCCCTCTCTGCATCTGCAGAACAACGGTTGACTTGGTCAGCTGTGACTCTGTTGCAAAGCTGTGAAAAAAATATTCCATTAGGCAGACTTGGTTTTAGGGTCTGTGAATATAAAAATATGGTACTTCTCATCAAGGCTTTTAAGGCGACGGCCCCACCAGTAGTTGGAGCTGAACTGATTCAGTGCCCATCAGCCGCCAGCATCTGAGCGACCAGCACGGTGTGGCGCTGGTGGCAGCGCCGCCGAAAGCGGAGGAGGAGCAGAGCAGCGGTCACTGCTTGGTCGTGCACAGTCAGGTAGACTTAAGACGGGTTTCTCTCCACACCTTTGCTGATATATATATATATATATATATATAATTTTTTTTTTTTTAAGAAATAAAAGGTAGATGCTGCTTGGAAGCTTTACATGGCATACATCTAATAAATAAATTAACACGCGCCCCTTCCTGTAATTTGAGCTGCTAGTTTGGGCCGGGTAGGGGAGAAAAATATCCCAAGGATCACTTTGCTTGTTGCACCTGACTCCAGGCCTCTCTCTCACTGTTGCTGTACAGTTCTGCTGGGTCTGGCCTGTTGGAAATCAAAGTTGTTTTACGAGTCCCTTTGGCGGGGCCCAGCCGCTGAGCAGCCGCTTCCTGCGTGGGGCAAGTCGAGAGCTTCGAGCAAGAGGGAGCAGTTCAGCTGAAGTCGACAGCATGATGCCTGCTGAATATGCCCCTGTCAGTGCCTTTGAAAAATTAAAAGGCTGGGATTTTCAAAGGAGTCTAATCCCGGCGAGGTTTGAGCATCTAAATTCCTTACTCTCCTTGTTAAACGCTGGCCCACATTACTGTATTAAAGAAAGAGGGTTAGGGTGTTGACACTTGTCCCGTTAAACTGTGAGGGTCTTTCTCTGCACAGGAACATCATGTCCAATTTGTTTTTGGTTTTTTTTTTAAATTTAATTTAAAAAAAAAAACCCTTTGCTGCAAAATGCAGTGCTGGGTTTTTTTTCCTTATTGGTTTTGAGAACTCGTGTCCAGAAACCCTGTTGGATGGATTTTCATTTTGCCCTCCCATTGCACCAGCTGTTGAGATGCACTATGCTTGATTGCAGATTGTGTTCTAATGTTTATTTTGTTGTTGGTTTTTGGTTTTTTTGGTATACAGTTGTTGCCTTTATTTGTAAAATCCTGTTATAAATATATATATATTATATAAATATATTAAAAGGTAAAACGTTTCAGATGTCTATTATTTGTATAACTACTTGAGCATAAAGAAGTGAAAATATGAATGTATTCTTGTTTCTGGGTTGTCTTTTGTTTTTTTGAAGAGAAGAATTTTTTGTTTTTCTCTAGGGAGAGGTACAGTGTTTATATTTTGGAGCCTTCTTCAAGGTGGGATATTGTACATATTTTTATCTTGAGTAAATGTTAAGTAGTTGTTTAAAAATACTTAATAAAATAATTCTTTTCCTGTGGAAGATAAGGGTTTGCCTCCTGTGCTTTTAAATGTTGGAGCAGGGTCATTTCGTGTGGTCCGATCCAGCTGCGATGGGGCGAGGGGAGGAATGGGGCTCCTGTGCCGCTGCCCTGAGGCAGGTCAGGGTCCCATTACCCGTCTCCCCAGGGATATTTATTTATTTTAACACCCTTGGCACCTTCGGGGATTCTTTTTCCCGATCCAAGAGAGGTGCTGGGATACCCCGGCTGGCTTTTCTGCTTTCTCCTTGTGTCACTTTGCACTCCCTGGGCCTGGATTTTTGGCTTGTCCGCCCTGAGCTCGGTGGGGAAGTGGCAGTCCCTTGCCATGGAGGATTCCTCTTCTACCTGAAAGAAAAACGGGCTTTTTAGGTTGGTTTTGCTTTGCCGGTGTCCCTGAGCCTCACCAAACCGCCACTTCTGCACCACAGGCCTGCCCGGGCACGGTGCCGCCCTCCGCTCGAGGCCAAGGGGCGCAAGGGGCGTGAGGCGTGGGGTGGCCCCAGGGCTCTGCTGACAATTTCCCCTTCCCAAGCCACCTCTGCCAGGGAAAGAAGCCCTGGGTGCCTCCGTGGTGGGCCTGCTCAGCGGGGAGGGACAGCCGCCAAGCGCCCGCGGCAGGGCCCGCTCCGGGAGCAGACCTGAGCCACCCCGCTGCCGTGCTTCTGTCACGGGTTTGGGACTCGGAGCCGGCGCTGTGGGCGGTAGCGAGCAGCCTGGTGCCTCTTGCTCAGGCTGTTGCAAAGCAGGCCAGGGGGGATCATCACACGCTCTGACTGTGGGCTCCTTCCCTGCCCCTCCAGCAACGGGGCACGCTTTCTGGCCTCCATGAAAAACAGAGGGGACCCCAAACCTCTCCCCCAGGGCATAAGCTGGGCCAAGCGCGGCTCTGGCCTGTGCGGGACGGGTGGGGGGACTCGGTTTCCCGCAGCATCGCCTACGCGTGGATGGGGCACGGGCACTTCTGCGGGATATTTCAGGTTTTCACGATGCAGATAAATTGCAAAATATAATAAGAGGTTAAATGCTCAGTCCTGGGCTGCAGCACCTCTGGGACCCAGCTAGGGGAGAAGCAGGTGCCTGGGGACTGCTGTCAGACTATGCTCAGGGTTAAAGTAACGTTAGCTTAAGTAATGCTAGGAAGAAACACGGGCCTGCTCGTATTAATTTATTTGGGGTCTCCATACCTCCTGATGTTTATGTCATATTTGTTCTAATTAGGGCTAAATATTGATCTCACTGAAGATTGTAAGTAGCCCCCTTTTGGGGCCAACGTGCGGTGCTCAGCACAGCGGTGTTTAAAGCCTCGTTAATGGCTGGATTTCTGGCTCGTTCTCATGGCTCTTACTCCCCTTCGGTCTCCATCTTCTGACCCACCTTGTCGTACGGTGGGAGGACTCACAGAAGCTCCAGATCTCAGTCAAGGATGAAAAAAAAATTGTAAAATAAAAAAAAAAAAATAATCGTGGAAGAGATAAGGTTTATCCTGGAAGCGAAGGCTAGTGACGGGCTGGGGATTTTCTCCGCCGCCCTGGCCAGGCGCCAGCGGGACAGGTGAGTTCTGCAGGGCCGAGCAGGGTCCGGTGGCCCTCGTCACCCCGGGCCGGAGCGCGGGCAGCCCCCTGCCCCCGGCAGAGCCAGGCGGTGAGGGGGCAACGGGCGGCCGAGGGAGGCCGGGGACGGGGCGGCCGACCCCCGGCATGGCGCCAGGCCGTGGCAGCCCGTGCGGCGGGGTGTGCTGAGTTCCCCGGACTTGTTTTCATGGTCTCACCCAGCTCTGACCTGCCTCAAATGTTGACACAATGTCACGTTTCCGACTGCAGTCTTTCATGTGCAGCCGGAGGCTAAATACGGCTGCTGGTTCCTGGAAAAAGACGTGCCTGGCACCCTTTCAGCAGAAACCCGATCCCCATGCAGGCTTGGCACAACAGCTGAATAACATGGCAATAACTCTTTCAGCAGCATTTCAACCCATAAATAGGGCTTCCCGAGCGACTCCTTGAAGTAAGGCAAGGAGGATACAATGATTTTTTAGAAAAGGCAAAAAAACAAAGCCAGGGTGCGTGAAAAGCGAGTACGAGGAGGCAGCCCGGTTTGGAGTGGATCAGAGGAGATGGTGGAGATGCTGAGGGTGGTTTGGTGAATGCGAGCGCAGGATTGCCTCAAAAGGAAAGAAATGCTCTTGAATTTTCTAATGTCTCAGTCCCGTTTTATAGCAGCCCTGTGGAGGTAGGATAAGAGCCTTCCTGAAGGCAAGGGCCCTTCCTAACCCCGCTGAGGACACAGAGACACATAATTTTAGCTTTTCACCACCTGTTTGGAAAGCTCCTATAACCGAGTGCTATGGGACTGGATGGTTTTTACAGGCATGTACCCCGGGAGCTGCTTATTTGCATTATGCATGGACCAGGGCCTAAAATAATCTGCAGTGACGCACATTTTTTGCTGTGATTTTTTTTTTTTTTTTTTTCCCTTTTCCAGGACTCCATTTTTCTGAACGTGCCGTGACTTTTGAGGACCACGCATGGTTAACCAGCCCCAGGGCTCCCGAGTCCCTGAATCAGCACGTCCGCCTGCAGACACTGAGAGCGAGCCGAGGGGGAGCGCTCCCCCCGGCCGTGACACGGCCACGGCGGGGAGAAGTGCCCTTCTGCTCTGCCCTGGCTTTCATCTGCAAAGCGTGTAGCTGCAAGTGCCGCGTGTTTACAAATGCAGGCATTGCAAGATCCCTTGAACTGTGTCCTAGTACAAAAGAGGCTTTGAAACAAGAAACACGTTGTCATGGCATGTTCCAGGCCAGCAGCACCAGACTGAACCAGATAATTGCTGTTTCTGCTTTAGCTGCTTCATCGTGGAAAAAGCAGCAGGTCTTAAGCAAGGCTTTTTTTCCCTTTAGACAGTTGGTGTGATGCTAGGGATGGAAAGAAAGGGTCGGGAATGCCCGGGCAGGCGGGGGCAGAGGTGGGATGAGCCCAGCCGGTACTGTGTACTGCTCCCCAGCACCACAGGGCAGGAGGTGAAATACCCTGCTGGGTTCAGGTCGTATAACTGTAGCCAGCAAAGCTGGTGACACCACCCCTCGGTACGCGACACACGGTATTCCTGTTTTGTAACCCTGACTCGTGGTGTGTGGCCGGAGCCAAGAGATGCAGCTCTTGCAGCCCCCCTGCCCCGCTCCAGACTTTTCCCATTGTCCTTCTCCGGGCACTTCATGGCACTTGAGAAATACCCAAATATCTCTCAGTGGCAGCCAGCCAGGTGAAAACTGCTAATTGGCCCCGGCATGAATATGTCTGTTACCGTCCCTGAGCTCAGTGCCTGGGCGAGCAGGATCTCTGCACTGCTAGAAATGGCGGGCACGATGGAGGGGGTGCCTGCACTCTCATGCCCATGCTCCCATTCTGGGGTTCTAAGAAATATAGGGTAATATCTCAACCTGGTATTTTGAAATAAATTCTTTCTTACACATTTCGCTTTCTCCTGGGTGTGTTTTTGCTCTGGGCACATCACTCTGTGGAGTCAGTGATTGCTATTACACCCAGTGCCTTCAGAAATGGCAAAGCGGTAAAGCTCTGCTGGGAGGGGCTTTTCACCTCGTGTGCCTCGTTAAAAACTGCAGAACTGGGGAAGGCTGGGTAACATCCCACAGCTGAGGGGAAACAGAGGAGTTTGGGGCTGGTTTGCAAGAAGCAACACTGAGGAATGCTGGAAAGTAACAAGGTAGATGCCCCCATCTTTTCTTGTGGTGAGGGTCTGTTCTGGGCTGGTTGTTCCCAGCCTCCCCGTGCCTGATGTGTTACATCCACGCAGAGCTGCAGTCCTGTGTGGGACTCTGGATGCCCAGAGTCCTGTGGCATGGTGGGGCTAGGCAGGTCTGGTTAAGTCAGGTAAGTGTCTGCCATGGGATGCTGGGGGAACCCCGCTTTGCAGGGGTGAAAACACTGACTGGGGAAGAGCTGGGTTGGCTGTCTGCCACCCTGGGCTTGTCCTCTGGGGTCCATTTTATCTACTCTCCTGGCTTCTGCTTTTTATTCCATTACCCAGGACGGGATGCCACTTTATTGTTGTCTGAACAACAGCTCAGACCCAAAAATGGTGGCAGCAGTCTGTTGTTGCCAGAGCTGTCAAAGAGGAGTAATTAATTTTCTCTCTGCGACATGGCTTTATCTTTCCTTCAGCCCATGGTGCTGCTGGAAGTACTGTAGTGTTCCCTTCTCCTGTGCGGGGCTCTCCTGGTAGTCTTGCCGTGTGTCTCCTTTTAGTGGCAGCTAGAAAAAAAGCAAAGATGTATTCTGCTTTGAAAGTACTGATGAATATGCAAACAGTTAGGCCTGAAATATTACTTATCCTTGTCACGGGGTATGCACGGAGTTCGTATTTGCACTTTTGCCTGAGGATGTATACAACACGAATGTGGAGCTGAGCAGCTTAGGGAAGATTTAACTCTTATTTCTATTCTTGACGCCGAATCATTAATAAGGTTATGCCCACGTTCAGGGCCTTTCCCAGCGCTCCCCTCCTGCTGCAGCGGGGGTTTGGAAACCTGCCGGCAGAGCTTTACTTCAGCCATCGATTGGTGCGCGGTGGGGGTAATATTTCATCCCGAATGGAAGCAGTCGCTGGTGATTATCGCATGGTATTAGCACGTGTCGCTGTGAAATTGGTGTGATTTGAGATGAAATGTGACCTATGGGCACAGGCAACCACATTTTAATGTATTCTAGCTGCATTACGCTGCATGGGTAACGCCAGGGCTTGACGAGCTATTACTGCTGCTGGTACCATGCTGATTAAAAACTCCGGCTCGCTCCTGCTCCCATTGAAATCGGTGGGAGGTCTGTCATTGCCTTCAGTGAGCGCTGGACCGGATCCAGATTTCACTTCATAGTATGCATTATTCCATAGGATTAAAAAGGCACAGGGAGTGGGATTCCTCTCCCTCACTGATCTCGACCGCTTAGATGTTTGCCTTGGAGCTGGCTGGGACGTGAGGCACCCAACCTGATTTTGGTGTGTACTCAGGGAGGAGATGAGCAGTGTTTATTCCACAGCAGTGCCAAAATATAAGGCTCCTGAAGGTCAGCCAAGGCTGGGGTGCTCCTCTGGGGGTACAGGTTAAATGTGAAGTGCCCCAGAGCATACCTGGGCATCCCCCCTTGAACGAGCATACCTGGGAGGTATGGGGAAAAGGCAGGGGGGGCAGCAGGGATTCCTGTAAGTGTTGCCCATAAAGTCCAAGTGTTCGACCCCACCAGTGTGCTGGAGAACCAGTTCACAAGTGAAAAAGCCTGAGCACAGCCCGGGAGCCTGGGAGGGGGCGCGGGCTCTGTGCATGCCGGTCAGGAGTCGGCTGGGCAGGCATTTTCTCTGGTTCTAAGCGTTTAACCTCAAAGCTGTGCCGGCTGCTCTGGGGCTGAATTCCTCTCACGTGGATCCCGCTCGGACCCTGCCCAGCCCCAGCAGCCCAGCCTCTGGGTGCAGGATGACTCAGGGCCCTGTGCAGGAAGGGCTGTGGAGGAAGGGGGGTGGCAGTGATATCCCCCCCACCCCCTCCAGTGCTGCTGGGGAACTGAAGCAATCTGTTCATCATGGAAAAACTGCTCTTTGCAGCAATTCAAATGGAAACTTCCCAGAATGACTGTTGCAGAGCTTTCCCCTTGAATCACCGGGCCTCTGAAGAGCCGCTTTCTAAGACGATGCCCTCGGGAAAGCTGTCATCGGCCTCAGCCGCGCTGCGGTGCCTCCCTCCTGCAGCACAGCTGGTCTCCATCGCTCCTCGGGCCCATTTCTATCAGAGCATCGCTGCTCAGTTTGGCTGGAGGGCGGTGTCTGATGAGCAAACGCAGGTCCAGGAGTGCAGCCCGGAAGGCCACAGGCTGGGGCTCAGCTCAGGTGCTAAGCCCAGTTTTTGATCTGCACAGCAGGAGCTTTCCCCAGGAGGGACAAGTAGGTGACCGCCAGCACAGAGGTGTCCCATGAGCTGCACTGCTTGTTTTGGAGGATAAAAGGCCAGAGGATGCTGGCTGGAGCCACCAGCCCACGCCGCATGCTGAAAGGCTCTAGGGGTGATGGGCACCATGCTCACCCCAGCTCGGCACCACCCCGGGGTGGAGGTTCTGACAGCAGCATCCGCTGCCATCTTGCAAAGGCCATCTGCCTGTTTTCCCTGCCCGCTGGCTCCCCGTCACCCTTTCCATGGTTTAAATGAGTGTCCAAAGGTCACAGAGAATTCAGCCTCTGCCCGGCGGCTCACGTAGCTGAATGAATAAGAGGTGAGTGTGCGACGCCTGACTCAATCCGCTCCCATGTGCAAACCTGCCGGGTGCTTTGCATCCCGTGCTGACATGGCCACTGCAAAATCTGCACTGGAAGAGAGCACAGAGCATTCGTACTGCCCGCCGTGCTGTGCCTGCACCCCGTGTACCTTGCATGAGGCCCCTCACCTGGCATGTGGTCCCTGAGGGACTCTCCTCAGGCAACCAGAGCGTCCAGTTCAGGCCAGCATAACCACAACTATGTGTAAAGCTCTGAGTCGTCAGCCCCGTGGATTGGGAAGAGATATTAAGGAGCTGAGTGTCGCAAAGGTGGGTGGCAATGGAGCCAGGAAGGGCAGGTTACAGCACGCCAATGATCCTGGAGCAAAGCTGCTGGGGATTCTTCTGCATTTATTCCCATGGTCCCTGTGGTGCTTGTCCCCAGAGTAACGGAGCAGGCTAGCACTGCAGCATTCGGTGACATCTCTGGTCCCCAGGTGGGAGCTGAGGACCTGGGAGGCCTGTGCCATAACCCAACGCCTCGTTGGGGCACACGAGCCCGAGAACACCTTTCCTGCATTTCAGAGCACATCAATTTTTCACTGTGTTTCTGCAGCCCCGCAAATACAAACAAGAGCAACTGGGCAAGCGTGAGGCTGGCCAGGACCTAGTAGGAGCTTGCCCGGAGTGAGGGACGGCTGGTGACAGAGGCTTGTCCCCAGGGCTGATGGCAGATGGTCGTCTCCTGTGCCTGCAGCAAGTGGTCACACGCTAGAGCTTGTGGGACACCATGCCAGCAAAGCCAGACACTGCCACGCGTGTGACGAGCACGGCCCCGGCTGCTGCGCGCCTCTGAGGCATTAACACAGAGGGGTTTTCCAGCTGCAGCTGGGCGCTGGCAAACACCTGGGCACTTGAGGTCAGGAGGCATTTGCAACACAGGCTTTTCTAAACCCAGGAGCAAGGCAAAGGTGGTTTTAAGGAGACCAGTGAGACTAAGATTTCCATGCTGATCCTGGAGCCACTTGGAAGATGAGTCAAAGGATTCCTGAAATGATTACAGCTGCGAGGTGCCTCAGCACCGACACATCCACCGTCAGCAGCACTACCAGGCTCCCTCAGCCAGCTGCTCATGCTTTCTGTTTAATAAGACATATTAGGCAATTTCTCATTAAAGATGTTTATGGGAATCTATAAATATTCGCTTATACAGAACTTGCCTGGCTCTTTGTGCACAGAGTGGTGGCAAGAGTGACTTGAATTGTTACAAATCTATCAAGAAAGCTTGAGATGGAGCCCACTGCATGGCGAGGAGATAGATGTCCTGGAGCTCCAGAGGGACTGAGCTGCTCCTCCAGGCGCCAGGACGGGGGGGCCTCACTCCGTGGGATGTAGCACCCCACTGAGCGGGACAGAGCCACCACGGGCCTGTCCCAGTCAGCATGGGCAGGGTTTTCCCTCCTGTGATTTCCCAAGGGCCACAGGAAGAGCATGGCACAGACCGGATCTGGATTAATCAAAGGAATTTTTTTTTTTTTCATCTGCTTACGCGTTGACCACCAAACCACATCCTTCGAGCCTGAGCCCAGTGCAGTGAAACAAAAACTAGGCCAGGGCTTTTTGCTCTTTTTTTTTTTTTTTTTTCCCCCTTATAGCATCAGCTGGGTGCAAAGCTGGCATTATGCCTCTTCTCCAGCCACTCTGCTTCCCCACAGAGCCCAGCACATCCCCACGGGACAGCCCCCTCCCAGGGCAGCACCATGTTTCCCCCACCCCAAGCGAACCACTTGCAGCTCCACGTGAAACCTGGGAAATATCCAGCTTATGTCCACTGAGCACAGCGTCAGTGGGGAGAAAATATAGAGGAGTAATAAGGAATGACGCCCTGGCAGATTGTGTCGTTGGGAGCTAATAAGACACAACGCAGGGATTGTGCTTAGCTCTCACCCAGCCGCATTAAGCAGCCAAGGGTTTCACAGCCTGACCGTGAGATCAGAGAAAACTGGAGGGGACCCATCAGCAAAGAGTCCCCCCAGTTGCTGGCAGGAGCGGCGGTCCCTGGGCAGCATCTCGAGAGCAGGGCTTGCATCAGTCACGATCTGCCTGCATAGGGAAGTTCTCACGTTTACAGAACAGAGAGCAGCTTTATTGTTTTATTTTGCAAACCAAAACCAGCCGGGAGTTTCTGAAGTGTCTGCCATCCCCACAGAGAGCTGTTTAGTCATGCCTGGTGTGTATGCATGTGAGACAGAGTGTAGGGGAGGGAGTCTCTGGGACTTTGCAAAGATTAAAGATTTATGCTGACCCTTGAATCTGATCCAAGGCTACTAATCTGCCCTGATCCTATCATCTGCTCAGGGTGGATCTATTTCACTTTCCTTTATGGTACTCCTGACTCACTCCACTCCCACTCCAGGCCAGCCCAGTGGGAATGGGAAGCACTACCACATATTTGTTTGGGTTTGCATTTAAAGCTCTGGACCTGTAGTGGGTGCAGCTCATAAAGGAAACCAGTGTGGATAAGATATGGGTGAGCTGAATGCTTGGAAACCACTCCCAAACACAAGCTGAAGTGGTTTGAAATCAAGGTGGAGTGATGTACAGAAGGCACAATACTTGCCAGCTACGCCCAACGTGTGAGAAAGGCGTTGAAATCCAAGGGGGTAAGGTAGGCAGGGCATCAACGTGCCTCTGAGGGAGACAGCCCGGTGCCTTGCAGGGTCTGGAATGCCAGGTGTAACCCTTCTGGCAGAGAACTGGGTACCGACCCCCTGTGTCTGCCCACCCACCTGCTCCGACTCTGCACTTTGTACCCCCACAAGACCTCCATGGGCCTGTGGGAAGCCGTGCTGGGTGTACTGCTCATGCCCCAGCACTGCTCCGCCTGGGAAGAGGCTTCCTTGTGCTCCATCGCCCTGTAACCGCATCACTCCTGATGGCGGTTGGGGATTTAGTAAGAGAAACAAAGTGTAGGGGAAAATACAGACCTGATTTTGTTGAGGGTGGAATAAATCTCCTCTGCCCTTGCAAAAAAAAAGGTGTGGCAGAAGGAGAAATAGGAGCTTCCCACTCTCCCTCCCCCCAGCAATCCTCGGCCTCAGCCACACGTGTCAGACTTGGTCTGGAAGAAGGCTGGGGATGCCAGAGCAGCTTGGCACGCGTGCCAGCCGGGCTGGGGATGGACAACACCCACCCAGGCACCACCGGCGGTACAGGAGCCATGGACAGACAAGCAAACAGTATCAGTCATACAGACCTGGCCGGTGGCTGAACTGACCAGGAGCTGCAGAGTGTGGTGTATCCTATTTCAGATCCTCTGGGACATCCTGTTCTCCTGATAACCGATGATATGTAAATATAGCAAATGCAAAGCGAGGCACTTTCCTACCATGCCCGGCTCAGGCTGCATATAGAAAGGGGCTGAAACCTAGCAGCGCAGTTGGAAACACCCTTCTGCAACTGTGAAATAGGCATCGTGCTTTATTTTTAGTTTAAAATGAAGTTCCTGTTTGTAAGGCCAGAAGGGTTACAGGAAAAAAAAAAATGATGAAGCAGGATCATTTACTGCTATTTTTCTTTTCACGTGTCCTTCCTTCCTTCCTCCCTCCTGAGAAATAGGATGTAGCACATCGCTATTCCAGGCTGCAGTATTCGCTCACAGGAACGGTGGTTTCTGATCCCTCCAAAGAGGCCCATTACGCCTTGTGTAACAAAAGACACCAGTCTCCCAACCACGCCAATTACCCTTGATTTCTAGTTGCTACATGAAGGCGCTTATCTCATGTAAATGAAACGCATCTTCACACTGACTCGCACTTCCTTTCTCTTTCATCAGAGTTTTGGGCTGCCCCTGCCAGGCGGGGGTGAAGGGCAGGTCAGGCAGCGGGACTGGGGATCCCTCCCGCCTGATCAGCTGAATCCCCCTCCTCCCCAGGCAGCTGATCAGCCCTGGCCACAACAGGGTAGATGGCAAGATTTGGCCAGGTCAGCCCAACGAGTCTTTATAACTAGCAAAGCCAAGTGCTAATTAGTCTGGTGTCTAAAGTTCCTTGACCCAGCACCCAGGCCATGCATGTCTCCTCAGGCGAGGGTCACCTAGACGCTGTGGAAGGAGGGCACAGAGATGCGCTCTGGCAGGCACCCGTGTGTTTTTCTCCTTCCCATGCCCCAGAAGGGAAAGATAATTGTGAGCTGACAGGAGGGAGACTGTGAGCGGCTGATGGGAATTCCCAGCTGAGGGGTTTCAAGAGCGGTGGGAGCTTTGGCGTCTGGATTAGGTTGCTTATATATACTATAGTGTGAAGGAAACAGGCGGTTTTGCTAATTCCCTTGCACTTTAGTTTAATAAAGTAGGATTTGTCTGGTGGGAAAGTGTAACAGTGGGATTTAAGCTGTGTGAGTCTCATGACTGGTGCTCGCCTAGCAGGGTGGGAAGAAGGGATGCATCATTTGCGTTCTGTCTATTCTATGTTCCTGTGGTTTTAAACATGATTTCTGAGTGCCCACAGCTTCGGATGAGCTTTATTTGGGATTAAGTTTATTAAAAAAATCCATAGGCAGATACTTGTACTAAATTCTGTCGCCCAGTTTTTCAGAAACTGGAGTGCCCTATGTATAGGGAGAACCAAGACTGCTTGGTTTGTAAGTGCATTTTGTCAAGGCTCACATAAACTGAAAAAGGATAAAGAGGGGGATGGACAGTACACAGAGGGAGAAGGGGCAAATTAATATCTGGTACAACCTCTGTAGGGAAACTAGATCCTTCTGGTTTTAATGAGAAAAGCCCCAATGGAAATTTTAAATCTGGATCTCCATCGAATCCTCAAAGTTCAGGGAGTTTAGAACAAGGACTTTGGTCCAGTCTGTCATGCATCAGAGCTATCTGCAAAATTCACATCCTAATTTTTTTTTTTTCCAGTGATGAATTCTGCCAAAGATGTGTGCTTGGATCTGAGGTATTTTTCTTCTTTTTTTTTTTTTCATCCTTTTTGCTAATTTAATTCCCAGACCTAAATCAAATTTTTCCATCTCAGACTTCCACAAGCTGGGGTGCGTTGTTTGTAGTTATGAAGCTGTTAGGGCTCCGTTGTGCCCCAGATTGCGTGTTGAGGCATTGGAGGCTCAGTGCAGGGGAGGGATCATGGTTAGGCACCAGGCTGCTTTATTGCCAAAGGGAGCCAAAGTTTTCTGATGTGTTAGTAAGCAAATCATTGCATTGCTCCTGCACTTTGTTTCCTCATTATTAAAAGAGGATAAAACCCAAGCAGTTATATACACAAATATGCCATTGATGAGGGCCCTGAGCAACTAGGCAGATTTTCTGAGGAGCCTTGAAGCAGCAAGGCACAGAAGCCACATGGTGGACTCTCCCTTATTTTTATTTTTTCTTGTTTTCTTGGTCGTAGAGTAAGAGCTAATTGGAGTGATGCTCTCCAGCAGGCTTTTGTGTACGGCATTACAGAAAAATCCTAAATTCCCTTTCCTGCTCATGCATATAAGCAGGAAAAACAAGGATGGCTGCAGACTATTTCTATTTTCAGATTATTTAGCCAAGGAGAAAATAACTGAATGGCTGGAAGAAGGAGCATTTGATAGGAAATAACCTTGGAGCGCAGCTCTCTGACATGATGGCGTGCGAGGTGCCCAGCTTCCCGAGACGACCGTGCTCCATGAAATGCCAACGGGGAACGTAACTTCCAGAGATGACAAAGGGCAATAAAGACAACCAGAGCATGAGAATCCAACACAAGAGAGATTGCAGAGCGGGCTGGGTGCTCCCTTCTGCTTCTCTGCTCCTGATCAAGAAATGGTTTCAGCATCATTATATGTAAAGTTCCTCCTGTTCATTTAGGACTCCTGGTAGGCGCTGGGGCAATGAGCCAAGTTGAGGCTGGCATAAATCAGTGCAGCCTTAACTGACTTGCTTTGCTTGAGGATGTTTGTACCCGTAGATTGTTGTTTCTTCCCCCACTAAAGGCGAAGACATTGCCTGGGACTTGCCCCTTGCACCTGAAGCAAGTTGGACACTTGGTCACCCTAAGGCAAAAGCACAGGCAGGCTCCTCCTCTCCAGTGCTGTAGGACCACAGCAGAGTGATACCTGAGCAACAACTCACACCTTGCACATCGCTTCATAGTATCTGCTCGGCAGCTTGCAAGCAAAACTGCAGCTTCCAACACCTGGGCTCTGTGCTGGTCTCTGGCTGCCTGCTGCCTTTGGGCACATCACTTCTCCTGTCCCTGCCCCAGCTTCCCCAACTGTACAATGCTTTGTGAAGGGCTTTGAATTTCACTGATTAAAAGCATCAAATAAGACCGTCTCGTCCTTCTGGCTTGATGTACATTATACAGCCACTGTGGCTGGGAATAAATTCTCTGTTTCTCTCATTTCAGAGTGACACCCTGTTCCCAGGGTTATCTCCCTCCTTGTCTGTGACAACGCCGGGGACAAAACCCACAGACGTTCACACCCTGGAGGCCCGGGGCTGACACGTGGACATCGTGTTGCTGCGTGTGTTCATTCACCTCTCGTTAACAGCTTACCGCAGGTCAAATCCCTTGCTTTGGATTTATTACACGCAATAAAAAAAGAAGATTTGCTGGACCCCATGGTGCTCATGTGCCCGGGGAGCGCTGGGGTGTGGGTGCCAGGCCAGGGAGGCCAAGTCCTGGGTGAGGATGCAGGGAAGGGTGAGGATGAAAGTGAGGGCATGTTTGAAGGCTTTGGGCGACGAGGACAGTTTTGGTGAGGTTGCATCCCCCTCTGCTGGAAAACCCAAGCAAAGGCAGAAGAGCACCCGTAGGCCAGGGAGAAAACGGGTGAGAAAGAGAGGAAATAAATGTGCAGGGAAAGCGAGTGAGGCCCCGGGGTCCGCAGGGGACATGGCGGGCAGCCAGCCTCATCTGTAGCTGGGGGTTCGTCCGCTGCCGGCTGCGATGGGAGGGCTCTTGCAGGGGCGGGGTCGGGCCCTGTGCAAAATTTGGGATCTCATTTCATTTGTGCCAGGTGTGACTCCACTCCCTGTCACGGGAATGGGCAGGTGGGGCCAGGGCAAAGACCCGCAGCTGCTGCTCAGCGAGAGGGGAGATGGATGGAGAGGAGCTGGGCGCTGCGTGTCCCTGTAGGACAGACCTGCGCAGGGGTCCGGGACACGGCGCTGGGTCACGCCTTGGGTCAGGCAGGTCCTGATTACATGGCAGGCTCCAACAGCAGCCAGAAAAATAGCGTAACTAAGTAAAACTTCATAGACAAAATCAGTCCTTTGATGGTGGATACAAAGCTGCTTTGTAGCCTAGGGGCCACTTTGGCATAGGAGCGGCTCCCCCGGGACCTGGCACCCTCTCCTGCCGGGCTGTGAGGGCAGGCAGCTCCCCTGCCCCCAGCACTGCTGCTGGAGATCGTTTTTCCCCTCCACCAGCCCAGGTGGGCTAGGGCACAAGGCTCGTGGTAGCCCCGAGCAGGGCAGGTGACTGTGGCAGTGGCAGGGGGTCACCACCGCGGGTCTGTGTGCTCAGTGCCTGGGTGGGCGGCTCACGGCTCAGCCTAAGCAAGGACCTCCAAGAAGTTGCTGCTACAGTCCCCCCTTGGGGCTGGCTTCCTTTAAATTTGGTATTACACGTGTCTGCACAGAGCTGGAGGCTCAGGGCTCTGTGCCCTTCTTTCAGAGGCTCACTTGGAGACTGTTTGTGCTTAGACTTAACACTGGAAGAATGGGTTTGTTTCTTCTGGGATTTAAAATCTAAATTACAGAAAGGGTGAAACGCGGTGACTGAGCTGGCGAAGGCCCTGACTGTGTGATAAATCTGCAAGCATGGGTCTGGCTTTTGCGCAGGGGTCTGTGCAAGTGCCAAGGTCTCTGCTAATAAATCTGACTGGAGGACCAGGAGGAAACTTTTTTTTTTTAAACTTACTGCGAACAGCAGGCTCTTTTTTAACCATCATTTTTTCCCCGCTCCCTTCTGCTGATTCATGCTCCTGCTGCTTCGCCACGGGGAGACGCCAGCATTCCTGAAGGTCATCACTTGCATGCAGCAGCTCACACTGCAAAGCGTTTGCCAGCACCTACCAAATCAAAATGCTAAAACAACTGTGATCATTTATATTTTCACTGTCAGTGATGGAAAATCTTACAGCTTGCCAGCCTTGTAGCTGCCACATTTCCAGTCTTCTAGACTACTAGAAGGTAAAAGAGGTGCGTGGAAGGTAATGCCTCCCAACACCAGGTCACCTCAGAGGCATGACAGCCTGTGGATTTTCACCTGGGCTCACCTCCCAGCAATCCTCCCAGAGATCTGGAGAACCTAGGGTCCAAGCATGCCCCTCTCTGACACACCAGTCTGTCTCTCAGACAAACGGGCAGGGCACTGGGAAATGAGATACTTCTGCTCACGTCAGGTTTCACGCAGGAGTCATGCTGCAGCCCCAGGGTCCCTGTGGAAGTCGGGTTGTGCTTCCCTCGCTGGCAGCTCTCTCCCTCCTGTGTCTCTCCTCCCTGGCGTGTGGGAGACTTTATGCTGGACTGCAGAAAAGAGGCAGGACTGAAAGGCATGCTAGCAGCATGCGAACATTGTTAAGAAAATAAGTTATGTTTTAGTTTTCAAGACATGTCTCCCTCTTAATGGCAAAGGAATATTTCTGGTTTAGCTCACGCAGTAACAGCAAAACAGACGTTTCTTTTGCAGGAAAGCTGTGGGGAAGACACAGTGAAATCTTTCCTTTGCTTCTTCAGGTTCTTTAGTGAGTATTTATGCTGTGGCAGTACCCAAAAGTTTTGCAAAAGAGCAAGCCTCGAGTAAAACTACAGGAGGGGACAGAGTGCTTTTGGCTGTGAGGTAGATTTAGGAATTATTAGTTATTTAAATATCCATCTCTTTAGAGGTGACCACTGATCTTGCCCTTTCCTTTAAGCATTTGTAACATAAGGATGAAAGGTATCTCATACACACTATCATCTGCCTCTGTTTCTTCTGCTAATAATTTAAGCAGGACTTGAAAATGCCGAGCTGGAAACAGCCCCTGCCTGCTGGTGCCACAGAACTGGGCTCCCAGTCCGCACACACTGGTCCACTTCAGCTCCCCTAGCTCAGATTGCTTCTTCCTCCCTCAACAAGGGAGGGTACCCAATCTGCAAGGCACCCACAGTTTCTAAGACAATTTACAAAGGGCTGGCTCAATCCTTCTTGAAATATCAGTGCCAAAGTGAACTGATGGCACAAACAGGGCACGCGTATCTGCCTCCTTAAAGTATGAGACGTGAACAAGCAGAAATGCAAAATCTCAGAGCAATATTGACACTATTATTTTGCCATGGTTTCTTGCTCAGCATCAGGGAAAAGTTCCACCCAGCAGGCTTCTGTAACTCATCAAATCAATTAGTCCCTTTGTCTGCATCAGCTAGTGGGAGTAGTCTTTAGCCAAAGACAAATTAAAGAAACGTCCAGTAAGATATTCTATTTTGAGAGGAGCTGTCCTATTTTCTCATACTAATGACAGACTCAGAAATCTGTGCACAATTTAGCTCATTATTAGAACTAATTGGTGCCAGGCATTCCATTCTCTTTGATACAGCTAACCATGGGTATGAAATTTTCTGAGTTAATGAACCATAAAATGGATTAAGAACTTTCAAAGTGCAGTTCATATCACAGCTTAATTGGAAGGAGTATATTAGTTGGCTCTTTATGGATACAAAGGAAAGCCATGTTTTGGGGTGGAAAAGCACATGCACAGTTGCCTTCCCTGCCACCGGGGAGCTGGGAAATTTCTAATTTCATTGCTGCAGAGTAGTGGCATTTGATGGCAGGCGCCTTCCACAACGCTCCACAGCACACCGTGCAGCTGAGCAGAGAAATGGGCTTGTTCTTTGCCTGCAGTACTTACCATTCCTCCCGCGTAATGCCCTGCGGAGAGAAACCAATTAGTACAGCTCTCCCAAGGTCAGGGGAGCTGCGAGGCAGATAAAGGGCCGGTCAGGGTGGCGTGGATCCTCCTGATGTGGCCAGCATAGCTGATGCCAGACTATCATGCTTGTAGTCCCAGGGGTTTTATACCAATCTCATTCTAGCTGCTTTTTTACACCTGTTTGACATGGGTCTGAAGAGCAGATTTGTCCCCCCTTTTCTTACCCACTGGCTTAAATAATACAGTGTGATTTAGAAAATTTCCTTCTGGCAGTGATGGAGAAGGAGAACTGTTTGTAGGTGTCCCAGACATGGCATGTAGCACCGAGTTGCAGGATCCCACTGACAAACGTAGCTCATTGCAACGACTAAGGACCCCAAGGTTACTGGGTGAGATAGAATATCCCCGTGTACACCACCCCTTAGTGCTCAGTGCTGATTTGGCACCATATGATACTGATTAAATACTCCCTATTACCTTTTGTGATGTCAGTGTTTTCCTGAATGGGCACGGAAAAATCTGAAGCTTTTGTCCTTTCTAGCAGAGTATTTTTTCTTTCTTTATCCAAGCATTATAACTTCTATGTTTCATCTGAGGATACAGCAATATCCCATTTAATGTTATTACAGAACTGCGGTAATTCAGGTAATTTGTAATTTAAATAAATACCAAACAGTGTATCTATTCAAAATATATTTGGAAGGACGTATTTTATCACTGGGTGAATCCAGTGGTTTTCCTCTTGTGTTGCATAACCTCCAACCTCCAGAGAATTTTCAGGAAATGTCTAGACACAGAAAGTGATGATCAGATCCTGGTTTTATGTGCTCTCGTCTTCTGACACGGCCATCTGCAGACTGGTCCTCCTCAGATGCCAGAAATACCCTGCAAGCCATGGCATCGGTAATTGCATTGCTGTAAGTACTCTGCACCGCCGCATTAATGAGCGCAAAGATTCCCAGGGTGCTTGTGCAGACAGCTGACAGTGGAAAAGGGAAGCAGAGTCGAAACCTAAAGGCCTGAGAAACTCTGTGTGGAACAGGCAACAGCATTATGTACCCAGCTGAGGGCTCAGTGCTGCCTTTCCGGTCATAGTGAAAGGCATTTTGGAGAGTCCCTTAATTCAAGGTGAATGCCAAGAACATATTATTAACTTGATGTAATTAGTTTTATTATTGAGTTTAGACGGACTTATACGCTTTTGTTATACTACATGTTATAGCAGGATTTCATTGGGAGAAATATTCATGGTGTTCAGACACAGACATATGAGACCTGAAATACTCTGCGACTTCATCAGGCTTGAGAGAACAGACACAACATCCCCATTTGCTGGCTCTGGAAGCAGCTGATAGTAAATCACAAGTCTGCTGCGTGAACACACGCTACAGATGAGAAGAGACTTCCTCTCTGCAGAATTTGCAGCCCATGTAGAAAGTGTCTGTGGTATCTTTGCAATTCAGGGAGAGGGGGCATCATGTTGTTGTTTTCAGCTATAAAAGTGCTCTCACACTATTTTGTTCCAGTGGGTGAATTAGCAAATTGGATTCACTCCCAGGAGTAAAACATTCATTTATCATTTAATGGAAAACACCACTGCTGTGTAAGATGTGCTGTTGCCTGTTCCACATCTGTTTGCAGTGCGCTATGATGTGTACCACAGGAAGCTTTTATCTCTGAAATAATGACGGATGTACAGAAGCTACTGGCCACACCAACCGGCTCTTAGCTGGCTCTTGGAATCCGCCCGCCTTGGCATAGCTTCAACCTTCCACGAAATCTTAAACATATACATACAAGTGCAAACCACACTCAGAAAAGGACTTTTGGAGAGATTATTCTCCTGTGCAATTGTGTAATAAACAATTATTAAAGAATACTATGGGCTGCCAGGTCTTCAGACAAGGCATGAAATATAAACAACCTGTTATTTTGCCTCCTGCAGCAAGCCGACGAGTGCCCTGCACTCCCGTGCGAGCTCAGGCCTCCCTGTGTCTTTTCAGGTGAGACCTGTGTTGATAATGATGATTAGTGAATGATGATTAGTGATGACCATACTGGAATATGCCAATTATGTTTCTTGCATGTTTTATGTTCTTGCATGTCCTCTTATGTATGTCCGTGCTAAAATCCACACTTGCGATGTGAAGTATTATGGCTGCATTTACCTCATTAACGCTGGAGTGCAAAGCAGAGGAAAACTCGCAAAGGCACGCAGAAGCAAGCCGCGCAGGAACCACACCTCCATGACAGACTGATTTTACCTCAAAATGTGGTTGGACTCAGCTATTAAATGTGTTATCCTCGTGCGTTTGGGGCGGACTATGACGTTGAGGCACTAGAGGGGAGAGCGGAGCTGCGCCACCGCGGGGGAGCCTCGGGAGGATGTGTGCAGCACTTGGCTGCCCGAAATTCATTGCCTGCACAAGCCGCTGCTCTTTCTTCATCCTGGAGTAGAACAGCCAGCTGTGTACGTTGTATCACAGCCTGCTCGTGCTTAAAAGTGATTCCTAGATGTGATCTCTGGTAGCTAAACTAAGCTTTAGCATTCCTCTGACAAAAAGGAAAAGGCCTGCTATCTTCTGCTGTATTTGCTGACCTTTGCAAATATGAGCAATGGCAAACAATGCCAAAATTCCCAGGCACTGATCGTACTGCTTCCTCGTGTGCTATTCTGCACCACCTGAGCTGCTTGCTCCCTCTCTCTTCATTATTCAGCCACCATAAAACTACTTCACCTGCTTCCCTTGCTCCCCTCAGAGCTGGGATGTCTGTAACCAGGTGACTCAGCCAGGGGTGAGGGAGGAATGGAGCCCAGCCCGTGCTGGTCCTTCCTCTCCTCGCGCAGTGCTGGGTGAGCCCTTCAGGGTTATGGAGGCTGCATGGCTGGGGCTGCAGATCCCCAGCAGCTGTGGAGTGGGTGAGTGTCCAGAGGCAGAAGGTTTCCAGCTTTGCCAGGGCTATTTTGCACTTCAGCTCTCATTAGGGAGGAAAGTTGTCCTCAGCCTGATCATCATCCCCTGAAAGATGCTGCAGAATTAATGAAGCACAGCAAGCTAATAAGCATGGCAGAGAACCTTGACTCTGTTTCCGCTCTTCATGGAGTGGCTTAGTCCTTAGTATTTGTAAAATATTTTGAGAACCATTTCAGCTACGTGCAAAACAGTAGCTGTTTTCCAACCTATCAGCAACCAATAAATCCTGTTTTATATCCATCAATGTCTCTTAATTTGAATCATGGAAGTTTTTCTGCAACATCTTAAGGAGTCCTGGAGGAAAAGGTTGTACTTCCTGTGAAAGTATTCTTAATCCCTGGGCATCTTGTAGACCCCTCATGGTTTTGTTTCAGCTGCATCTTCATTTGCTCAGCTCATGCCCCTCCTGCCTTGGCCTCACACTGCAAGTCACCGCTTAACTACCTGGAGAGATGGAGCTACACCATTTGTGAATGATACAAATACTGGGATCCTTGGCGGACAAGTGTTTAGGGAAGGTGTGGAATTTATTATGTAAATGAAGATATCTAGAGCTTGTAAATCTGTATTACCCTGATCACTGTTCCTTCTAAAAACCATTCAGGTGTGTGCAATGGTTTGAGTTCTCATTCTGCTGTTCTTTAAAGTTGGGGGATTTCTAATTTCCACCTGCTTTACTGTACAGAACTAGGCTCAACTTGGCCAGGAATGAAAATAACCAGTTACCTGACTGGAACAGCAGTGAGGACCACAGTAAATCATCTGAAAAGTCCATGCAAAATGCACGGGTTCCTGGCAGAAACTTCTAGCGAATGGCTGGTTATGTGTGAATAACTGAGAATAACGAGGTCATGTGGGCTGACCGTTAGTTTTTGTTAGTTCTAAGAGCACACGCACGGTTTTATGAGGTATTTCACTTAAAAAATAATCTGCATTTGTCATGTGAAAATATTATGGCTAATATTTCTTAATCCCTAGTCCTCTGCGAACTCAGGATTTGCCCGCAGGCTGGCTGCACTCAGTGGTTCGGGGAACAAAAGAGCAGCTCTCATGTGGACAGCCCAAGAGACCAACAAGCTAGAGGATGCACTAAGAAAAGCCCCCACAATCCATTTCCTTTGTAATTGGAGCTTTGGCCCACCACACATTCTTGGTGGGGTCCTGCTTTCCCCCTGCTGCGTGGTAGGGTGGCGCCGAGCGCCCCGGCAGGTGGCTGGGGCACCTCGTGGGACCGTGTGGAGGAGGCGGATGGGAGCTAGAGGTGGGGCGTCACACACGGCTGCGGCACGGCGCCCTGGCGGCCCTGAGGGGCCGGGACCCCCCCTTTGCCCAGGGGGGTGAGGCGGT
>NW_020799116.1:12103318-12123960 GCF_003259725.1 Athene cunicularia
CCTAGACGCTGTGGAAGGAGGGCACAGAGATGCGCTCTGGCAGGCACCCGTGTGTTTTTCTCCTTCCCATGCCCCAGAAGGGAAAGATAATTGTGAGCTGACAGGAGGGAGACTGTGAGCGGCTGATGGGAATTCCCAGCTGAGGGGTTTCAAGAGCGGTGGGAGCTTTGGCGTCTGGATTAGGTTGCTTATATATACTATAGTGTGAAGGAAACAGGCGGTTTTGCTAATTCCCTTGCACTTTAGTTTAATAAAGTAGGATTTGTCTGGTGGGAAAGTGTAACAGTGGGATTTAAGCTGTGTGAGTCTCATGACTGGTGCTCGGCCTGGCTGTCAGCAGCCTGCGGCTGGCGCCTGCCTGGGCTCCCCCCCGATACACGGTCTTGTCACGCGTCGTATGTTGAGCAGGACTGCGGGGATGAAGCTGTTCCGCGGGGCTGCCTGGGATGGGGAGCAGGCGTGTCTGCCCTTGCTGGGTAGGCTCCTAGGAGAGGTGGCTGAGCCAGCCGTATCGAGCCTTGATAGCATGCTGTGCCTCCATAAACCTTTGTGTGCTAATGGGCCCCTGAAAACACTGATAGCCGTATCAGAGCACAGCTCCACGGCGTGCGCTGAGGGCTTGTTTCAGTCAGCGCATTAGTACGGCTGGGCTTGTGTTAGCATAATGTGAAGATAGCATAATGTGTCTGCAGCTACTTTATTCCATTTGACTTTTTCTTTCAGTGGTCCTCAATAAATGATTTAAATGTTTCTCACTCACGGTTCTTACCTTCAGTTTTTTTGCTTATGCTGATTACTAAGACCTGTATCAAATAATCTACTTTCTCTTAAGGTATGCACTAAGAAGTACAACTTCCAAGCCTAACAGCAGCAGACTGCTGAACTTGGGCCTACTTATCTGATGATCTGCCTGAAGCAGATGATGGAAGGGTGTGGGAATCCTCCTGCATGAAGCTTTTCCATTGCTGAACAAGATAAAGAGTTACTTAAATGGCTTATATGGCTTTGTCAGAGTCCTGTTCTGTGGATGTATGTGACAGACAAAACTCCAGAGACAAGCTGGAGTTCAGAAGCCCTTGCAGGGAGACTGAAGTGGGAAACCAGGGTACCTTTTGGTTTTGCAGGGAGCATGACTGATTGAGTACAGTGAACCTAGAATGAGAAATCTGGTATCTTCAGATGTAGATTGAGCAGACCTTCAGCCTTTTTTTTTTTTGAGGCTGTCTCCTTAATATTACTTTGGTTTTTAAGGAAAGTATTTATTTTAAGTGTCAGTTGAATGAGTTACTGGATAGGAAAAGAACTCTCATTCTCTTGCAGTTATATATAATCCTTGTTATACTACTACACTGTTACACTGCCAAAACATAACCAAGTTCTTGTGTAACTGAGGATATTAGCACTCAGTGGTCTTCACCATAATTATGTGACATGGCTCCGCTGTCATAAAAGGTAACTCGTCTTCTGTCTAGTTACGTTAGGTGAAAGTTGCTGGCCTAACCCGAGAATGCCAGAGGCCTTTTCTTTCACACACAGTAGTGGCTGCCACTATCTCTGGGTTTGAATTTCTAAAAATGGAACTCTGAAATTGTTGAGCAACCTCAATCTGTGGATGCTGAGCTGATACTGATTATTGTGTTCATGCAGCTTTGGGCACTGAGGTTACTCTGCAGGTTTTTTTTGTCTTCTGGAGTTATGGATGGTGATGTCACTTGACAAAGTACTGCTTTGCTCTTCTGTCTGTACACTACCAGCAGCACATCTCCTTCAGGGAGTTACCTATGAAACTGCTGCAGAAATATGGAGTAGTACAGAATTGTTGTAGTAGTTGGTTGTAGGTTTAGTCCATCTAAGTTGTCTCAAATGGTGGAAGTACTCCTAAGCAAAGCTTTCTTTGCCAGGGCTTGAACCTTGCGAGGTTTCAACCGCACATTAGGATCACACCCAGACATTTATCTGAGTAAGTGTCATTCAAATAGTCTTGCAAAACTGAGTGAAATAAGGAAGTTATGCATAACGACACAGCCTAGTTAGCTGTTTCAAGTTTGGAAGTAGCAAGTCATATTTCTGAAGTTTTTAATTAGGGAATCTAGTAACTCTTTACAAAAAGGATGGGTGAGTGGACTTGCTCAGGTTTTTGCTACTGATTTTAAAAAAATAATAGCAATGAGCTTCAGTTATCAGCACAGTATTGCTTTTTGCAGCAGGAGTAGTGCTGTCCATGGCATGAAGAGCTAACTTGTTAGTTGCTTCATTGACTGACTTTAATTCAGAGTATGCATTTGGAAATGAGTGCTGGAAAAGAATAACTGCTCTCAGCAGGCCAGTTAATGGTTTGGATGGATGTAACTGTCAAGCATTGGGATTCCATAAAACTAAAATGAATGGAATGACACAGCAAGATGCTAGTCCTATGGAATAGCTCTAAAAGCTGGATTACATACCAGAATTTTGGTGTGGTTTACAAGGTTGCATTCTGCCTAACAAAGGGCCGTTACCAGTCTCTTTGACAACAGTGAGTTTAACCTAATATAAATCTCTGATGTAATCTATGCCAATCAAATCAGGCATATGTAACTAGAGGAAAAACTCAAGCCAATTACACAGGAGGCTTAATACAATGCCTGACTGCTGCTGAAGTGGAAAGGCCGCAAAAGGCAGACAGTCCAGTTCTAGAATAATCCTTTTCTAGGTTGCTAGCTGGTTTGGGCCATATTTATTCCTCCAGTGTAAACAAGCACTTTGCTTTTAATCAGAACAAACTTAAGTTTCACTAGAAGGTTTAAAACACAACCTTAGTAGTGAAATCTAGTTATAGCTGGTTACAACTAATGCAGCTTCTGCTTTGCTAAGGCTCTGTATTAGTCACTGTCTCTAATTAGATATTAAGCATAAGTTTTCCGTATGCGTGAGTAAACTTGCTCACAAGGGAGGACATCATTTCTTCCTGGTCCTAATTTCCATAATGTAGATGGCCATGGCTCTTGGAGAAACTGCATGTCATCCTGGTAGTGCATCTTGAGTTGTTAGCTGATTATCTGAGGGCTTGAAATGATCATTACTTGCTGGAGTCTGCGGCGTCTTTTGTTGTTTGCATCTCTGCAGCTAGTGTCTGTTAATAGGCTTTCATCAGACTTGCTGTCAAAGCTGTGAGTCCCAGCCATGCTGGTGTGGGGAGGTTTGAGAGGCAACTGAGCTCCACAGCCACGTGACACAACTGAAACATGACTCAAGTAAACTGACTCCGCTCCCAGGCTGCGGGCAGTGTGTGCTGGTGAATAATGGGACACTTGTTCAGTTTCCAAAAAGTACTCCATGAAAGAGTGGTGTTTCCTATTGCAAAGTCTTGCTTGAGCCTGGTGGATTGGTCCTTGATCCAGGCATTTGGCATTGGAACACTGCAGCTCGATAGCCTGATAATCAACCGGCAGGGGAGAACTGCAGCAGTGGGAGGAAGTCAGACACTCCTGAGACAGTTGTCAGGATTAAGAACTAAACTCAGCCTGTTCTTTTTGTGGTGATAGGATGAATAAGATCCCTTTTTAGGATTTGTGTCAAAGCCTGAATTAGTGTGGTTTGGATTTTAGCTTTGGAATATCTCACAAGCCTTTGAATGAGGCCTTGGTTTCTAGAGAGAGGCCATTTTTGAAGTGCCTCTCAACGAAAGAGTCCTTTGGCTGGTTGGAAGCTGTGACTTCCTTTTGTCCCCATAACTACTATAAGTAACTTTGACTTAAGGAAATCACACTGGAGAAGTGTGGAAAGATTGCTCTAAAGAGCTCTGCTGCTGCTTTAGTGCTTTCTGAAACACCTAGGTAGGTCATAAATAGCGTACATTGTCACTTCATACACATAGTAGTTAAGTGAGAGAAGGTTGATACATTTTAAGTGAAGTGTTTCTTAATCACAGAAATCTCTTGAAATGGATTGCCTCACTTTATTAGGTAATACAGCTAACAAACACCTGAACATGAGCCAGCAGTGTGCCCAGGTGGCCAAGAAAGCCAATGGCATCCTGGCTTGTATCAGAAATAGTGTGACCAGCAGAAGTAGGGAGGTCATAGTCCCCCTGTACCATTAGTGAGGCCACACCTTGAGTATTGTGTCCAGTTTTGGGCACCTCAATATGAGAGAGATATCCAGGTGCTGGAGTGAGTGCAGAGGAGGGCAATGAAGCTGGTGAGGGGCCTGGAGAATAAACTCTGTGAGGAGCGATTGAAGGAGCTGGGACTGTTTAGTTTGAGGAGGAGAAGGCTGAGGAGAAACCTCATCACTCTCGACAACTACCTGAAAGGACATTGTAGAGAGGTTGGTGCTGGTCTCTTCTCACAGGTGATGGAACAAGAGGTAATGGCTTTAAACTACAACAGGGGAGGTTTAGGCTGGACATTAGGAAAAAAATTTTCACAGGAAGAGTGGTCAGACAGTGGAATAGGCTGCCCAGGGAGGTGTTGGAGTCACCATCCCTGGATATGTTTAAGGGTCGTTTGGATGTGGTGTTGGCGGATATGGTGTAGAAGAGAACTTTATAGAGTAGGGCTGATGGTTGGACTCGATGATCCCAAGGGTCTTTTCCAACCTGAGTGATTCTGTGTGACTATGAGAAGCATGAAATGTTCTAAGCTCTTATGTGACTGACTTCTAGATAGAAATATGCCTTTTTAGGTCTTGTTTCACTGCTGTGTGGTAGTTTTCATGGTAAGCAGTCCATGTCCTTTTGAGTATTCCATTGAAGTCAGGGTTGGGGAAATAAAAATGCATTTTCTTGTCGGATACTGCTGTTTTGATTTCTGCAGCAACCATTCATAGAAGTGCTGTGGTGAAGCCTTTCAAGGGACTGTCAGATCACAAGATTGAAGCTTTGAAAGAAGAGTTCAAGCTTATGAATGTGATCACAAGTAGCTGAAACACTGAAGTATTTCAAGAAAAAAGCTAGACTACAGAAACTAGAGAGGTGATTTGTCCAAATATGATGCACTTCTTGGTTGAGGCTATGAATGTTGCAGAGGAGGCATAGTGTAGGGGTAGCTTTATATAGTGCTAAAGTGTCTCTGGTGGGTTTTTTTGGGTTTTGTTTTTTTTTTTTTAAAGGAGATATTTCTGAGACTTGCAGCATTTTTCTTAGTGTGAAAAGAAAGAAATTTAGGGATGAACAGCAAGGCTTAAGGTAGTATTCTGGTTCAGGTGGATTGGGAATGTTGTGGCCAGAATCCATACTCCGGGGATGTTGTCTCCTAGTTGGCTAATCTTGTTCGTGATCTCTTCTAGGTGGATGAAAAGTATTATGAGTAAAGATTTAAAAAAAAAAAAAAAAAAAAAAAAAAAATTTTTAAGACTATATGAAGAAATTTGCCCTCTGACAGTAATGAATCGTGTTAGCTTTATAAGATGTGGGCTAAAGGCTGCTCTGATCTTTTCTGCTGATATGAAGAATCTCCCTGTGCAGGCTGTGGAATCAAAATCTGGTAGCTGTGAACTGGTGGTGGAGGACCATGTGGCTGGACTGTTGTAGGCAGTTGCTTTTCAGTGCCAGCAGGAGAGAGCTACCACTCTAGCTGGAAAGAAAGAAGAGGGAACACCAGTTCTACTGCTGCAGTTTGAGTTCTGCCTTTAGTGGTTCCTTTAATGTATTGAAATGAATTTTTAAGGAAGATAGAGGAGGCAGGAATTCCAGTCTTACACTCAAACCCTTGATCAAGCTGCTTATGGCTTGGTGCTGACAGTCTGGAAGCATAGCTCCCTGGAAGTTGGCAGTCTTCTGGCTTTAGCTTATGGCTATGGAGAGGCAGATGAAACAGCCAGAGTGTGGTTTGTTTTGGGTTTTTTTGACTCAAGACATCTGGAAGTGGTAGTTTTAGTGAGCAGCTTGTTTTAATATTAACTAAGTATTAAAAAAGACTAAACCTGCACCCTTTGTACGCTGATGGGAGTTAGGTGATAGTAGGTTTAAATGCTTGTCTGAAGCCTTCTGATCCTGCCCTCTGGGAAATGAACTGTACCTGTAGCTGACATGCTGCTGGATTGTTCCTGAGGCAAGACTTGGGGGTGCCAGCAGGCCAAGCTGCCCCCAGCCTGACAGTGGGAGTGGGTGCAGACCCAGAGAGGCTGTCTGCCAGAGTTACAGGTAAAAAGCAGGGCTTGTGAACATGGCTGTGCTTTGGCATGTGTGGTGGTGTTTCAGAGCTCACACCAAAGCTGGTGTTAGCTGGTGTGTAACAGGTGGGCCCTGCTTGGATCTGGCAGCGTGATGGAGAGTGCAATTTGTAAATGCTAGTCTGTGCAAGAGTTAGTGCTAATGCTAGAGACAGAATGGGCTCAACCCAAACCCGTTCACGCAGGCAGGTGTCAGCTCTGTACTGGAATACAGTGCAGGGGCTTAGTTCAGCTTGGAAGCAGTTTTACTCCTCTCAATAACCTTTATCCAATGTAAGTCCTCAGGCAGGTAAGAGAGTTCATTTTGCGCTAAAATCACGTGCTTGGGTTCTCTAGGAGTTTGAAAAGGGAGCATCTCTTAAACTGGGAGGCTTCAAGACCAGTCCTGCAGGTTCTTTCTGCATGTGATCTCTGAAATTTACTCTGTTTAGTCTCCCTGTATTTTCTTTTGCACAGGGTCTGGAGTTTTTTTGTGACCTTCAATGCACAGTTTATATTGATGCTGTATAGTCTGTATGACCCATTAAGCTAATGTCTTAATTCTTAATCATTTCTAGTGCATAAGGCTGATCTTCCAGGAGTCCTGGATGAAGTGTCTGTCGCAATATTCACAAGTGCTGAAAAGAGATGCTGTTGCTAGATTTGTAAGCAACTACTCTTGCTGTCCTTGATGAGTGTTTGAGCAATGCTGCTGTTTATGACAACGGCTGAGTGCTTTCAGATCAGGAATTGAAATTATTTCTGTGCTTATCAAACTTGTTTTAAAGCTGATGCCTATTTTAGAATGCGAAAGCATTGTATTGTGAACAGTGATAGGGCTGAGTAATCTGCTCTAGGGGCACAAAGGGAAGTCTGATTCAAACAGAACTGCCTATTAATAAAAGCATATTCTTCTTGTTCTGCTGTTCAAGTAGCTTTTGCCTATGAATACTCTAAGATGCACCTGAATTCCCTTTTTCCTCTGTAGAGGTAGTAAACAGAAGCCCTCTAAATTCTGGGTTTAGGAACCTTTTCTGGGCCAAGACAGTTGGATACAATAGCAGAACCTATCAAAGATCACTGCCTGCTAGCAAAATCATTACAATCGTTTTAACCGTTTTTTGACCTGTGTTTAAAAGATAAGGTGACTGCCAGTAGCTTTCTTTAGGTATACTAACTGTGAACAGAGGAACACTCACACATATTAGAGTAAGGGCTTTCAAATGAAGATCTGAGTAGATCAATATGCTCAAAACCTGCAGTCAGGAGTGCCCCTCAAAGCTATAAAGTGTCCACCTTGCCTCAGGTTCCCCAACCTTCAAACTTCCAGTAGAGAGGAAGGGCATGCTTGTGGTTTGGAGGCAGCTCAGTGAAAACACCTGCTACCCTTTCCTTCTGGTTCTGACAGTTCAGATAGCACTGGCCTGTCTCGCCTGCAAAGCAGAGTACAGAAAGCCGAAACTCAGGTTGTGAGTGAGTGACTGTAGATTAGTTTTTAAGCAAGTCAGAACAAGTTTTTATTCCACCTGGATGCATAGTGTGGGTAGGGAGTACTTGGAAAGTGGTAATAAGGTGCAGCAGCTTTTCTGAATGTTCTGTAAAAGCTTCCGTGTGGTGGATTATGGTAATTTCATCAACATTACATTAAACATGTGGCAAATGAGGTGCTCCTCCAATATAAAGGAATATATATCCTGAAAGAACGGTGAGAGAGCATGAAGTATTGATAGGAACAGCTCTTGAGTGAAGAATCTGGAAATATCTGAGTGGGAATAGCTGACAGCATATGGGGTAATCTGAAGTACACAGAGATGGAGGTTCAGGGAGGGCTTGGGAGGTGTTTGATTAGAAGATGTGGGTGTAGGGTGTGACTAGAGGCAGGAATGCAGTGGTTCTTGAGCAACCATGGCAAGCTGCTGACCCTTCAAAGGCAAGATTGGCAGTGTGTGCTTTATGAACTGAACTCAGCCTCATCAGAGGTGGAAGGCATGGGTAGCCATCTGCTGCTGAGCTACACATAATCGAACTGGCTGAAACAGCTCATATATGGGGCTTTCAGGGCAGGAGTAGGGAAGCTAACGAGCAGGCATTCAGGTTGTGCACCCACCTTGCTAACTTAGCAGAAAGTTGAGAGCAGTTTCTGAAGCAGTGCTGCATGAGATTGATACCTGCTCTTCTCTGTAGCTTAAACAGTTGAAACTTCTTTCAAACAAGAATGCAGAACACCTGCCTAATGAGGTTTAAGCTGTCCATTTCTCGGGTTGTTGCTGCTTTTGCTGTTGCATTCCTTGGATTCAAGGACTTAGTGTTTTGTGGTTTTTGTTGGTTTGTTTTTTTTTTTTTCCTCCTTTTAAAACACTGTTAGTCTGTCTAGTCATGCATCTGGAAAGCAGATCTTAAATGTGAAAAATCACCACCTGTTCAGGGGATTGCTGGCTTCAAATCCAAACTCTGGATGTATTTCTGGTTTGGAGGTCAACAGCAAGATCAATGTGTCATTAACTGAAGGACTTGGCCAGATAAACCCAAATGAGACTGTCATGTTGTCTGTAGGTTTTCAGTTGACTTCCAGTGTTTATCAGCATTATATTAGAGTTTGTATTGTGTGAAGCTTGCAGCTTTGGTTTGCTAGCAGAAGATCAGAAAGATTTTTCGGGGCCAAGGCACGGAGAACAAGCTAAAGAAAGTGTGGGCTGTTAGGTGTAGAAGTGAGTGACAAAGCATTGGTATTACAACCTGATAGTCTGGTTAGAAACTGAGTAAGACCTACTCAAAGCATGTCCAGTCAGACTAGTTACTACTTCCAGCTTGTAAGCAGCAGTTGGGCCCAAACTCTGGAAGGTGATGTGATTTCTGCTTCATAGATCCTAAAGGGCTTTTAACTTGGGCTAGCTTCTCTGTGCAACATCAGGGGAGAGAAACAGACTTTCCGCTGCTGTGATATCAAACCCTAATTAAACAACAGAATACATTTGAATTGACCTTTTTTCCTCCAAATCGGGTTGACTGTCTGGTTCTATTACACATAATGGATGTAGTGAGATGCATAATGACCACCGTGGCTGAGATTCACCTTCTGCCAAATAGCCAAGGGAGCATGGGAGAAATGTGTACTACTGTTGATAATGCTTGTTATGGCTCCTGGGTTAGCTACAGGAGATAGCTGTGAACTCGGCTTCCAAGCTGTTGCAGATAAATGTGTAACAGATAGTAAAACATGTGCCACTAGAGAACCTCTCTAATACAACACTGTTTTGCAGCAGTTATGTCAGAACTTAAAGTGATGCTGAATTTCTGGTGGAAATGGGCTGAAATACTCTCCAGTTGCATTTTGATTGCCTCTGCTGAACAAGTTGGACGCTGTGTAGCCTAACAGGAAGCAGACCTATCAGGTCCTTCCACTTTCCAGCTTTTTAAGCTCCTCAGGGAGTTAACTCATACCTGTGGGTTGGAGGCTTTCTCCACAAGAGTGATTTATTGCTGTAAATGTTGTCCATAGAGTACCTTGCATCAGAGGAAAAATTTCTGGATATTTCTAGATTCCAGGTAACTTAGGAGATCCTGGCATACAGAACTTGGGTCCAGCATGAGTAGGTGAATGGCTCTTTCCTACAGTTGCCCTGGCTGTCCATCTGTTAAGCTATGCAAAGCTGTTCTCCCTAAGTAACTTTGCTCCCCTGACTGCCTCAAGGCTTGAAAAATAAAAGTGCTTGTAAGAAATGACTTGACTGACTTCTTACAGGCTTCAGTACACATGAGTATAATATCTATGACTTCTTGGCTATGAAGCCTTCAGTTGGAAGGCAAATGGTTAGAAGAAGCTTATGATATTTTACAGTGTAAACTAGCTGCATCAGAGAAGCACTAAATATAATTTTCTTTTTTTTCCAGTCAGGTCAATTCAGTGAAGACATGATTCCTACTGTGGGCTTCAACATGAGAAAAGTTACAAAGGGTAATGTTACAATAAAGGTATGTTACCATTGCTGGCTGTCTCTTTTTAAACCCATGCAAGGCTGTCTTCAGCTTCTAGTTTAAAATTTGTATGTTTGCTCATGCAAACTTCCACCATTGGGACAAATGTAGGAAACTGAAGAGGCTCAGCTAAATCTGACAAATAGGTTAAGAATACACTTATATTTATTTATTGGGTTTCTTAAATGAGAATCTGTGTGTGGTTTCCAGGTTCGTGGACTAGTTAAAGCAATTTTGTGATGATTCTGTCTGTCTTTAATCTGAGCTATCGCATGTTAAGGGCCCAGAGATCCTCCTTTTTGGCTCATCACTACTTAAGGGAAAGCTTATGTCAAAAGCAGTTTTAGGTCAATATATCTTACTTACTTTCCTGTACGTTTGTAAACTTAGTACACAGGTGTGTTCTTGCATCCAGTGTAAGATGCTCTAGTTTGAATCTTATGCTATTGGGCCTGCAAGCTTTGAGTAGCTGTACAAGGGATTATTTCTCTTCTAATATGCAAGAGGTCTTGCAGCTGGCCTAAAGAGAAAGGAAGAACTGTGTTTTGATTTCTTGTTTTATCTTTGCGTGCTGTTTAAACATAGTGCGTGGCTAAATTGTCTTTTTCCCCTTGCCTTAAGATTTGGGATATAGGAGGGCAGCCACGATTCCGAAGCATGTGGGAGCGATATTGCAGAGGAGTTAATGCTATTGTGTAAGTGTCGACTTCCTTCAGTTAGTACTTAACTTCAGATTTGCTTCTCTTCTGCGTGTAGCCTTTCTAACAGTGTATGCTCGACTCGGTAGTACTTGTTTTTAATTTTGAAACTGTACTGCAACCACATTGACCTTTTTTTACCCTTTAGTTCAGGGTTCAAGAAGGGTTATTTTCTTATCAGTGTCTGCTCTGGAGTACTAACTAATTCCTGTCTGAACTGGGTGGCAGTGCTATCTAACTGGAAGAATCTTTCATCTACTCTGATCTTAGAGAATTTTTTAAAAAGAACCAGATTCTTTACTCAGTAGACCTACCTTTGTTTAAAGCCTTGTTGAATGCACTCAAAACTGACAGTGTAAAGAAAACACTGCTGTTTCTGAAGTAGTTCAGTCTCACTGACCTAACCTTAAATTCTCTTTAAAGCTACATGGTAGATGCTGCAGATCGTGAAAAAATAGAAGCTTCTCGAAATGAGCTGCACAATCTTCTAGATAAGCCACAGTTACAAGGAATCCCTGTAAGTAATATTGCTTTAAAAGGTATCAAACTTGCTTGGGGAATGTTTATAACTTCAGCAACTCTGAAGTCTGGCCTAAATGCTTAAGTCAAGTGTAAGGCCTGACTTTACTGGTTAGTATAATCATGAACAATACCAGCCCCTAGTGCCTTAAATCAAATTGTTCACCTCATCTTTCAGTGATCTTATTCTTGTTCAGTGCATACAAAAAAGATAAAATTGGAACAGTAGTTTAGGGTACTCCATAGTATGAGTTTGTGTTTTCTTCTAGAGTCTACTATAGTACAGGTTAACAAGAGTGCAGTACAGAAGTAAACTAGGATTGTTCTCAGTTTTATGAACTGATGTGTTCTCATGCTTGCTTTTTGCAGATAACAGTTTATTTGTACTCGCTCTTTCCCTGTGATTAGGTCAGTCTTTCTTCTTGATCTGGTTTAGTAGCGAATGTCTCATTCTGTTAGATTTAATAGCCCAGTGCAGGCTCCTTGTCAAACAGGCTCTCCTGAAGTTTGTTTTTTGTGTTGTTCGTTTGGTTGTGTTTTGGTTTGTTCTGTTTTTTTTTTTTTTAAAAAAACCCTTGTTTCCTTCTGCTCTGGATTTCAGGTTCTAGTACTTGGAAATAAGAGAGACCTTCCTAATGCTTTGGATGAGAAACAGCTAATTGAAAAGATGTAAGTCTTAAACCTTTGTAAGAAAGGCTACTTTAAGTCAATAAATTAATTCATGTACATAGGGTTATTAGATCAAGAAGCTTGCACTTGTAAGTAGAAAACCCAGCAACAAGAGGCAGCTGAAACATCGTACAGAAACAAGTTATGTGCAGGAGGTGAAGGGAAGAGTTTAGATTCTCAGTTTAAGTGTCCTTATTGTAAGTGAAATGTATGTTGAATTGTTCTCTCTTTCATAGGAACCTTGCTGCTATTCAGGACAGAGAAATCTGCTGCTACTCAATTTCTTGCAAAGAGAAAGATAATATAGGTAACTATTAACCTAAAACGCTAAGGATTATGAAGAGCTGTCAGAGGATGGATTGGGGGATTGTAACTTCTTAAACACAAGCTTCCTGGCTTCAGGAAACTGGTAACAAATCGGAAAACAATGTGTAAATGCACTGATTAAATTTGGTGTAACTCCTGATGGCAGTGATGAAGGCTTGACTGGTATTAAAGTTGTAGGGATTGTAGTTTTCAAAACATGTCAGTCTTCTGTGAAGTCGTCTGCCGCTCTTTAGTTAGTTTGCAGCAAATAGCTGGCTGGTCTCCCTATTAGCTTGCCTCAATGATTTTATAATTCTATCAGATACTCTCAACTCTGCCTCACTTACGAGGCTAGCAAGTACTTGCAGCAAGTTTTTCCTCAGCAGTCATTCCCTTGAAATAATCATCTTCCTTTGCTGTCTTATCAAAGCAGTTCATGTTGTGGCCTATGCTAATCACTACTCCGTGCAGCCAAAACCTCAAATTTTTCTGGTGCTGACATGAATTGCTTTATAATTTTTGGAGTTCAAAAGCAGAAACCGTGGTACTGTGTAATACCAAGTACTTGACACTAGTATTGTAAATAAACTGAGTAATCCCAACTGAATGGAAACACAGTACTTGCCATCCTTCTCCTGATGCCTTCTGGTGGCTGCCATGAGATTAACACTGGTTCCTTGGCAGGCTAACCTGAGTTTACTGATGAGGGAAACTTCAGCCTGGTGGTCACAGGAACAAGCTATAGAAGATACCAGAACTGCTCTATATCAAGGACTCAACTTCTTTCCAAGAAGGATGAACAACCTATGGAACTCTTCTGGCTTCTTATCCAAGAAGTCCCTGTCACCTTACCATCAGTTAAAGATTCAAACATGGTGGATAGGAGAAGCAGATCTGTCATATCTCCTGCACAAGGCTCACAGCACAGCTGTGTAGGAGACCCTCTCTCAAGCATGGAGGAGCTTGATGCCTTGTACTGTAGGGCAAAATGAACTTTGCCTCTCCTCCCCTGATGAGAGCAGACTGGATAAATAGAGCAATGTTGATCTAAAACTATGCAAGCCATCCCAAAGTATCAGATTAGGGGATGTCTCTTTTCCTAGACATGTAGAGGAACCAGGATGTCTGGGGCAGTTCCTTTAAATGTTACTTAAAGAATGCTGGGCAGTTCTAGGACCAAAGTACTGACAGCAAGCATTCAAAAAAATCATTCTGTTGATCTGTCTTGGTCCATCCTCTAGAGAAGGGTTGGATGTTCCTGTTGTGTATTTGAGGGCACTGGCATACCGAAGCGATGCTGGTTGTACAAATACAGATAGACACCTGAACATGGAACTTCTCTTCTCTCTCTCTCTAGATATCACGCTTCAGTGGCTTATTCAGCATTCAAAATCTAGAAGAAGCTGAAGTCTTCTTGGAATCTCCAGTACCAGTTGGCCATAATCTCAATTGTCCACTTCCCTCCATAATGAGATATTACCCAAAAATCCTGTATCAAGAATCTGCCTTTTCACGGTTCATTTCTCATGTGCACTGCTGAAGACTTGTATTCCTATTCTGTCACAAAACAACTAGAGTTGTCATGATAAAGTCAGCACAAATATTTATTTTACAACCATCTATGGTGGGAGGGTTGTAGGGGGGGCTTTTTAAAAAAAAAATATCTCTACCATGTTAACTATGATGGTACACTCTGTTCTGGTTTTTCAGGGCCAGGTTTTTATATGATTTTCAGCAAGTGTTTTATTTCTAGTGTTTAGTGGCTTGAAGATGCTGATGCTTGACAGCATTAAGATTCTGTAAGATGCCACATACAGCAGTTAGAAAACATTTAAGCGTGAGTTGTGGGATACTGATTTATCTCACAAATGCATGTGATGTGTGTATGTAAGCAGAGAAATGGAAACTGTTTGCAGAGGGGAGCACAAGGCATAGATCAGCATCACTAATCTACAGCTGAGATATTATCCTGTCAGTTGAAAAAGAAAACTCATGATGAATTAGGAAAGAGTCAACTGTTTAAAATAATTTTGTTGCTTCTGTTTAACATTTGTGTGGGGGATGGGAATGGACTGTTCTGTCAAACTTTCAAAAAAATTTGAGTATTCCAGCATGAAAACCAATTGCTAGGAACATCAGACTTTGTTCAAATACATTTTTCTATCTACAGATACTAGTGGTCTCTATCTGAAACCAGAACACACATTCTGAGCAGCTGCATGACACCTAAATTACTGATGTTTTTGTATAGTCAGTTGTTGACCTTTAGCACAATATCTATGTAATTGTCTAGTGTCTCTCCTGCTCATGAAATGGCTGGGCACAGTTTCATCTGGTGCTATGGAATATCTAGGCTATTGTGACAACTCTAGACCTGCCTGCTTTCTTGATGTAACCATGTGCAAAGTCTGTAAGTTGCAAGATGAAATGTTCTACTGTGTCAAAGCACAAGAGAGCCAATGAATTGATCCTGTTTCTTGATTAGCTCCTACAGTATAGGGGGAAGTATGTATAAACTAAAGATTGTCATGTTTTTGTAGCTTTACTTTCTCAATGACTTCAGTATATTTAAAGGGACAGACTTGTTAAGACTGGTTTGTTCATACAGTAATGTCAGTGTAGCTTACTAGTGTATGCAAATACATGGTACACCTGCTTGTGTTACCTCACACTGTGTGTGATTCTTCACCTTAATGTAGAGTTTGCATTACATCCAAGTCTTTGGTTGCGAACACCGTTTAGTCCATATCAGTTATGACAAGCCAGTTTTAATTTGGACTGCCATGGCCTTACTGTTCTGCACCAACTATGGCACTGTTGCACAGACACTACATGCTGCCTGCATTCAGTCTGAACTTGCATTTTAACTTTTTGTCCCCTTTCAGTTCTCTGAAGCATGATTTCAATTAATTCATACTCTGGTGCTGTAGAGGAGAGGGTATATTAACTTGCTACTGTAGTCCCTAGTTCACCAGGAACTGCTACAGTTACTTTTATTTAGCAAACTTGCTTGTGCCTAAAATAAGGAAACTAAACTAGAATGTGTGAATCTTTGTGGGGGACCAGGTCACTGTTTAGTTAACTGGCCTATAGCTAAACTTGATGTGTTTGGTGTTTATATACTTCACTGCTTTCAGCGTTTATGGCATCCAAACACTACCAGTTGTTAACCTGTGCATTACTCTCTGCATGTGAACAACTTATACAATTACTGAACTTTGTAAATACGTGAATTTTTTTATTTAGGTGGATGCATATGTTGGTTTACTGCTCTTCAGCTTTATTCAATAAACTTATGTTTTGAGGGTTGTATTGACACTTAACTGACTGACTTGAGTTGATGTGGCTTAACTCATGGAGATACATTATGGGATGTCTCCTCTCACAGGATTACAGTGGGGGAAGAAGGCTTGGTAAATACCTGAGGTTCTTTACGTTCTGTGTTTCAGCTACTTGAGTGAAATGCTTATAAAACTACCTTTCAGGCCTGGGGCTTTCTCAGCATGCATGAGGAAGCTTACCTAGTCAGTCTCAGCAAACTTCAGTGCATTTGATGTTTATGAAAAGCACTGGTCAGCTGAAGAGTCTTAAGTAGGGGCAGCCTTCTGGAGCTGTTTTCAGGAGAAAAAATGCATGTGTCTACAAGCTTGTTTCTCGTCATCAAGCCTAGAGTAAAACCTTTGCTTTTCTAGCACAAGTGTCAGATCTAGCAGTGCCTGATCATTCACTGTCCATTAAAGCATAAAATTCTTACCTCATTGGAAAGTGAGGCTTTCTGTGTCTGAGGTCTTGAACAAAATCTTCATCATTATTTTAATCTGAACTTACACTGACTGCTCTTCCCAAGTGCTTTGTTGCATTAATTTCTCTTGGATCACTGATTAACTTTTAGGACTGTATGTCAACATCTTCCAAGTAATGGTAACAAAGTGGATGTCTTCTACTCCCGGCCTGCCTCCATGTAAGCTTTCAGACTTACTGTGGTGTAACAGGTTAGTTTTTAGGCCTGGGTACTGGTCAGTTAGTATCCTTCACATGTAACTCAACTAATGAACTGTTGAGTAAAAGATCATGTGCTTATTCCTTCAGCTGATGGGGCTTCCTGCATATAAAACAAGCTACCTGGAGTTAACGTTCATAGCAAAATACCTCTAGATGCAAAAATCTGAAAACAGTATTACTGCTGTGAGATTCGTCACTCTGGTTGGTCTGATACCAGTGCTGATCACTGAAATCAGCTGTGGTTTGAACTTGGGCAACAGCTGTTTGGTTGATGTGATATTTAAGTAACAGTTTCTACATCTACATGTAAATAGCAAGGAGAGCTACACTGGCCACCTATGATGTGTGTGTGCTACAAAGTATGTTTGCATTACTTCACAAAATGATTCCACCTAGGTTTTCACTGCTCTTGTACAGTTCTTCCAGATGCCTTCAGCTACTCACAAAACAGAAGTGTAGACCTTGAGGAGACTATTTGAATCCAGTGCAGAGGTTTATGTTACTTCTGTTTGAGGGGTTGATTAACTTTACAACTACCTTCATTTTGAAACAGGAGGGAAGTGTAGTCTTTTTAGAGAAGTAAGGCTGCTGTTGCTACCTTTCAGCCTTGGACTGGAAAAAACCAAACCTACTCACTCATCTGGCACAGTTAAGTCCAAGGTTAAAACCTTTTATGTTCTAATAAAGGTGTGGAGCCCAAGATGAGCGTTAGTGGTGTTGTCTGCTGAACTTGGATGCTATAGCTGTGTTCTGCTTCTGGAAATCTGTTGGGCCAATCTAATCTCTCATGATTACTTGTCTTGGGTTCTGCAGTGAGCCTGGACAGTAACAAAAGACTGATTAAATCTGCCATTCTCTTAAGAAGTTGCTTTTGGGGATGCATTTAGTAAATTATTATACTTAAAAGTCCATAGCTGTAGTCTTGAAACTCTCTTCTGATGTATCTGCAGTAGGCCTTGACCATTAACATATTAAGAAAACTGGGTCCTGTGAGAAGGCAAATATTGAGCCAGAGAGAACTCTTAGTCATGAATATGCATGGCAGTTAGACACCAGTCATACCTTTATGACCCCATGATGTGCTGGTATTGTGTAATGTCTCAATGCTTTAAAATAGCTGTCAACTCTAAATAGTTGTTGGTTTTGTTCAGTACAAGTGATCATTTTACTGATCACAGAGCAGCATATCTCTAGACTAGACTGGGAAGAAATGTTTGTGCGTGTACCCACAGCACTGGGCGGTGTGAAGGTTTTCCTTGGAGTGCTAATGTCCTGTCAACTTCAGTGTGGATGGTGATTTCTTCAAGTGCAATTACAGTGCAGTATAATTCTCATCATCACTCCGAGTACAGTTGAGTGTCTTAGCAGTTGCACAGAGCAGTTCTGTCCTAGCACTTGGCAACATGAGAAATGTGGAGCTGTTTCATGATCTATATCGATTCATGTTTTCTCCTTGTATCTTTATGGAAACAGGTTGGAGATGGTCCTTTTTGGATGCTGACGTGAAAAACTGCATAATCTTTACTTTCTGGTAGAAGAAAGGAGGCCAAAGAAAATGCCTTAAACAGTCTCTCTGGTTAAATTAATATAGGAATGTTGTGCAGGGATCTATCATAACTTGAAGTATGATTTAGATGGATTATCGAGCTTTTAACTTTTCTAAGGTTTAATTTTATAGTTATTGTGGCTGTGCAAAATGCATGTCATGAGTGGCTTTGTGTGTTTACTGGATGTGAAAGAACTGCTCTTCTTCCCGGCCGCATGCCCCAGCACTGCTCCCTGCTGGCTTGCTTTTGCACTGACCCTGACTGGAGAGCTGTGGGAATTCTAAATAGGGACTGTAAATCAGGTTATTGAAGCTATTTTGCCAAGAGTGGCGCATTGCCGATTACACGAACAGCAAAACAGTGAATTGTGTTAAAGGAGAGGTAATGTGTGAATGCCTGAGACTGTGCTTCAGGATTTTTATTCCCAAAATGTGCGTGTAGAATGATTTGTCTCACTAGATCATAAACTTTCAATGAGTAGTCTATTGCTTTAGGACTACAGATGCTGAACATTACAGTATGCCTTGGTGAAACATCGGGGAGTTTCTTTTACATGTCACTTAAATGACAAACACAGAATGGCACTCAAAGGGGGTATGCACATGCTATTGGAAAAGGAAAATACT
This sequence comes from Athene cunicularia, assembly GCF_003259725.1. NCBI lineage: Eukaryota > Metazoa > Chordata > Aves > Strigiformes > Strigidae > Athene > Athene cunicularia. Next base: position 12,121,793 of record NW_020799116.1, read on the forward strand.
TGATGTTTTTATTTCCATCACAGTGGAAGGTGGGTAAGTAGACCTTTGTGCCAGGATTAGTGCCTTTTAATTACGACATTATAGGTTTTATTCTGTTAAAGGCAACATCTATCATTGTGATCATTTTGAAGTGCTTCAATAAAGTGTTGTTGAAAACCCTTCTTTTGCATATTCATGTCTAGTACAGCTGCTTTTGTTATTGCTAGAAGTATGTAAGAAGTCCTCATTACCAAGTTGTGGGAAACACACTCAAGCTAAACTGAAGATACCTGTGCTAAAATTTAATTCTTTAGATCACCTGGAAGAGTGAAGAGGTTGGCTCCTTGAAGCACTCTTCTAACAGTGAAGAGAGTAGCTGGCATCACTTTCCTGTAGGCAGATAAATCCAGGTAGTAAATTCAAGAAGTCTTTCCTGGCCTAATTAGGAAACTTTTCGTTTTAAACATTGTCATAAATGGTAATCTTCAGTATATGAATGAGGCTAACTAAATGAATTCTAAACTTCATGGTTTTGTCTTAAAAAAACCCCAAAGATGAATGCAGTTGCCTGGTTGATGCTTGGTCAGTGTGTGCTGTGTGTTAGCAGAGTGGTTTCTGTGGAAACTGGTAGGAGCATTAACTACATCTTGAGAGTGTGACTGTAAGCCTTGTGCTCCATGGGGAGCAACTTTCTTTCTGAGTAGTCTGTGAAACTGTAATTTCTGATTACGGCTTTGCTTCAGATGCTGAAAGCATTTGTTGGTCTCATTTGTGTTTCTGAGAAGACCTGTTGGATAGAAGGTCATAAAAAATATTACTCAACAAACAAAGCAACTACATGAATAGAGAAAGAAAAACTGTTGTGATGTGTGAAATTTAAAGCTAAACTTGATTCTCACAGAGTCTTAGTGAAGTAAACTGGTAAGTTGCTTCTGTATAACTGTGTTAATTTGGGATGTAGAAAGATATTTCAGTCTCTTCAGCAATGAGGGATTTTCCTCATTTTTTAGTCAGGAAATTAATCTCCTTGGTGTGAATGACATTTCTGGTGCATGAGGGGAAAATCATTAAAAAGATGTGTGATTTCCACAGATTGAAGTTGCTTTCAGTTCCTTTCCTCAATCTTCTATGTTTAAACAGGCTATAGAGGATTTTAACAGGAGTCTGCGTACAGAAGTCTTGATGGACCGCTGAATTGTGCTTTTTAAAAAAATTTTATTTATTCGTTCCACTGTTCTGTTGCAATGAATGGAAATCACAGAGCAAGATTTGACTTCCGAAATAGAAAATATAAAATACAGGCTGAAGACAAATCATTACTGTGTGGTTGTCTGTCTATGCATGATAACAGTCTTCCTGCATAGGGATTTTTCATATTATTATTATTATTATTTATATTATTTCTTTGTAACAAATCATGCCCTTTCTTGCTGAAAGGATGCAATGCTAGAGTGAACAGCAGTCCTTAGTTTAGCAACAAAGCAGTCACGCTTACAACCACAGTTACTGGTGATGCTGTCAAGGTTTCTGGAGTAGCTCAGAGATGTGTCTCCTTTTTACCTCCCCAGCTGTAGTTTCTTTACTCGCTTTTCTGTTCCTTTGGTTGTCCTTGAAGGGTTTTGTTTTTACCAAGCACTGCCTCACTCTATTTTTCACTTTCATATCTCCAAGTGGCATTTGTCAGCTTTTCTATTTACGCTGCTTTCTGAAAACTCCAGCTGCCTTGCAGCTTGTTCTCTGCTCTTGTGCCTCGTTTCCCTGCCATGGTCACAGCCATCACTCTGTGTTCCATCTCGCTGTTTTGAGGGCTTGGGCCGTCGGTTCTGCCCGGTGGTGAAGGGAAGACCTGCATCTCGCTTCCGTGGCCCAGGAGTGCGGCATGGCTTCTGCCGAGCGTCTGCCCTCCCTCCGTGCCTGCGCTCTCCCTCAGGCGCGGAGGAAAGCTGTTTTGTTGCTGCAGGTTGGGGTGAGGGTGTCCCGGTGCTAGCAGCAGGAGTGGGTTACAAGATATATTAACGGTTCGGGGGGGGTGTTGTTTGCTTGGAAAACACTAATTTCTCGTTCTTCACCCTTCCCAGGTAGCACCGTGGCCGCCAGGCCTGTCTTAGACTCCCGGCCTAGGCCTGACCTTTTGACCCGGGCGGGGCGGCCGCCGCGGCCTCTCGCCGCCCCGCCCCCGGGCCGTGCCA
>NW_020799116.1:12124010-12263698 GCF_003259725.1 Athene cunicularia
GGCTTGAGGTGGGGGGGGTCGGGCGTGGACGGGGCCGGGCCTGGGGCCTGACGCTCGGCTCTGCTTCTTCCAGCTCTAACCTCAACATCAACGACGTCTTGGGAAACTACTCGCTGACGCTGATCGACGCTCTGGACACGCTGGCGGTGAGTCCTTGAGGGGACACACACACACACCTCTCAAAAGCCTGCCCAGGCCCGTCTTAGCTAAGCCACCCCCCAGTTGGGGGCTCTGCAGGGAAGAGTTTGGTGGGTCCAGCTGCGGGCTTGCTGCATCGCCCCGTTTAATTAAGAGGGAACTTCAGGAGGGTCGTGTCGGCAGCTGGAGTGAACAAAATTAGTTTGAAGGTGCATGATTATAGCTGGGATGCATTGCCAAAGAGTAATTATCCTGCTAATTAAACTCTAAAAGCGGTGTCTTAGCAGGAGATGGATGTTAACGTCTGGAAGCTGAAGCCAGTTGATGAGAGGCTTTGAGAGATGAGAAACCCCAGATGCTCTTGAACATCCACGAGTCTTACTTGCTTTGTTGTCAGTCTGGCCCTTGGCAGCAAAACGGGTGCCTGTTGCAATTCACTGGGTGTTTTATTCCTAACCCTAGTGTGGGAAGCCGGGAGCGAAGGCTCTCGGGCACAGAGCTTCGTTTAGAGGGGCTGTGAAGCTGCAGGTCTCAGCTGTAGGGAGGGTGGAGTGGGGTGGGAGCGTGGTCATGAGCTGTCACCTCGACAGCAGGCAGCGTGCTGGAACAGACTTTGAAGGAAGGAGTTAAAGGGGAAAATGAGGATGTAGTGCAGCCTTAACTTAGTGTGCGCTTGAAGATGGCTCTTGATAGGTTCATCTGCCCTGGTACTGAACAACACTGATACTGTCCCTTGCTCTGAGGTTGAACTTCCAACCACAGTAGATGTGATATATTCAATCAGCTCTGTATTTTTAAAAAAAGAATAAAGAAGCTAGTGGAGCTGAAGAGGGTTACTTGGTCTAGAAACTTGGTGAGAAATTGAAGGAAGATGGCAACAGAAAGTTTCAAACTGGAGGCAATTACTCTGTAGTGTTTCCTGCCATGGGCCCAGTCTGTTTAGTCTTCACATGTTAAAGCAAAAAGTGCTGATGTTTCATGCAGAGCTGCTGATAGAAATAGAGATCAGTTCTTAACGGGAAGGCAGGCAAGGTGATACTGTGAGGAACTAATTTAAATTGTGGTGACCTTCAGTAATATGAAGTAAGAAGTCTAATAGTTTATAAGTGGGAGGTTATTAAATCTTTTACTTCTGAGGAGAAGGTGGTGCTGGGTGTGCATGCTGGCTAACAGCTGGATCATGAGCCAGCGGTGTTACACATGCAGGGAAGGATGAGAGTACTTGGAGATGTATCAGCAGAGATTTCCAGAACAGACAGAGGAAATTCTGGAGGTCTTTCCCAAGGCTCAGGTGAGATCTCTTGCAGGATACTGTGCCATCACTCTGGTATTCAGGAAGGGTGGATTTGAACTGGGACATGCATGGGTTGTTGAGACATATGTCAGGAGGAGAGTTTTTCTCACTCAAGATTACTCTAAGAGCTCTGATTGTTTTGCTTGGCATAGAGGGCCTGACGGACACACAAATCTGTATGAAGAGAGGTGAAAGGAAGGAGAGGGAAAAGCTGTAAAGCTGCTTCTCGCCTACTAAAATAGGCCGTTGTATGAATTTCTGATAAAATTTGAAGATAATGTGAGAAGCAAACTGTGTTAGTAGTACCTGTAGTATGGAATCATGGAGAAGAGCCCCTTCCTTGAAGTCCTTATTTAGAGACTCCCTTAGGTTTCATTAGTCTCATTTTTGCAGCCAGTGCAGATTCTTGGCCTTCTGGAGCATCAGGGCTCATTGATGCAGTGGATCTGTGGTAGGTTTCTCTCCTCTCATGCAGAAGGTAGTGCATGCAAGGCCTGTGTGTGTGCTTTGGGTTATAAAATATTTTCCATTGCTACAATGGAATTGCAGCTCTGTGGTGAGGAGCTCTCAGCTGTTTGACTGAACTGAAAGGAGGAAGTGAGGAGAACATTGGTTTTAACTGAAACAGCAGTTGGGGATCTGGGCTATGTGGCTGATGGTGTGTTGGCTAAACAGCTGATGTCCTGTCCTCATTCACCATAGGCTCGGTGTCCTATCCATACTTTTTGGAGCAGTACATAACTTTTTTTTTCTCAAATAGAAGACTTCTGGTTCCTAGAGTTTCTTGTGTTTCCAAAACTTCCGCATGGATCTCTTCATCTGCTTAAATCAAGCATGTGAATGCTTTTCCCACTAGGTCTGGGTGATGGAAAGCAGGCTGGCTGACACATGGTGCTTTGATGGTTAAAGAGCTCATCAGGTTCCCTGTACACCTAGCCTTATCATGAACTTATGTTTTCCTTCCACATTCTTGCTTCCTTGTAGCTGGGGCTGAATTTATGTCTCTCTCTGGATGTAGTGGAAATTAGTTGCTAAGATATACCTAAAAAACTGGTGTGGGGGAGCTCCTGGGCCTGGCATGCAGTGTTGAGTCAAAAGCGCAAAAGCTTGGGCTCCCCTGGTCAAATAAATGTCAAATCAGACTTCATTGTTCTGCAATTCGTGTGACCTTTTAAGCTAAACTTATCTCTTAAACTGGTAGTTGAAGCAGTTAAAACACTCCATGGTTTAGAGTCTTAGAGTTTTTAGACTCCTGCTCTAAGAGATTACCTGCAAGGCTGATGTTGGGGGTGGAAGAGTACCTGAGTGCACAGATTAGTAAAACAGACAAAAATACATCCTTGTGGCTTTTGCTGTTTTAACATTTTTAAAAATGCACTTTTACATGTCAGTAGGATGGGTAGCTTCCTGGAAAGTCTTTTTAGCAGGAGCTTGAAGTACTCTGTTCTTAGTTACTATGACAGTTGGTCTAAAATGTGAACTTGCCATTCTCTTCCCCAACCCTCTTCTGAAGCAACAAAATGACTTTGTTTTTATGTAAAAGGTAATGGGAAACTCCTCAGAATTCCAGAAAGCAGTGAAGTTGGTGATTGACACAGTTTCATTTGATAAAGACTCAACAGTCCAAGTTTTTGAGGCAACAATCAGGTACGTTGCTCTAGGTTTCTGTTGTTAAAACATTAATAAGATTTGGTGTGCATATACAGGAGAACCAAAGTGAAATCATTGATGTCTTTGGGCTTTATTCCGTAATTGTTCATTGAGTAAGTTGGTTTTTAACCTTTTATGAAAATATTCCATGCTTTCATAATTAAAGCAATTTTATTGTGTCACATGTGTATTGAAGCAGTGATACTAATACAATGGTAGTCTCAGCTGTGGCTTGCAGACTGCTACGTTTTTGTTCTTGCAGCTGATAGGTTTTCCCTTCTTTTGTTTTCTTCTGTGGACCTTTTGCTTGCTTTCGCTTCTGTTTTAGATGAAAAACAGGCCTGTCTGTCTTGGAGATGAGTTCTAGATACTGTTGGATTTCAAATGGCTTAATTTTCTGAATGTCTTAGTGTTTATTCAACTGCTGCTTAGCATGGCTAGCTTTCTTTTTCTGAATACTAAGTTTACGTAACAACCTTACTGCTGTTTGCAGGGGCAAGGAGGTCTTCACTTGTAAATAGACTTGGTATGTTGTAAGGAGCTACTAGGTTAGGTAAATTTTGCAGAACTGGATTTTGGGGTTACTGTGGGTGACAAGCAGTGTGACTTCTAGGTGTTTTCACTACTGGTGGGGAAGAAATCAGGTCTCCTCTGTAGTGCTTGTAAGGTACACAAAGTAATGCTTCTGTTAAATATGGTACTGGTAAGGGTTAGCTGAAGAACTAGGTTCAGATCAGATCTAAAAGTTGAAGATCTTTTCCTTTTCCTACAGGGTTTTGGGAAGCCTGCTTTCTGCCCACATAATAATTACAGATGCCAAACAGCCTTTTGGTGATATGACCATTAAGGATTATGACAATGAATTGTTGCATATGGCTCACGACCTAGCAGTGAGACTGCTTCCAGCCTTTGAGAACACTAAAACTGGAATTCCATATCCTCGGGTAAGTGAGCACACCAACACAGTGGGGGATATAATGTAAAAGTTGTAATTCACCTCTCCTGCAACTCTCATTCTGTGCCCTGCGTGTGCACTTGGGGTATTGAACCTCCTAAGTTACATTAAAATGGCGTGGGAGGAACTGGGCTGTTATGGTGACATGGACAACGTGTAAGTTGCTCCTTATGTCTACTAAATTTCTTTTTAGGCTGTTTTTTCATTCTGTGTGTATTGTTCCTTATGGGTCATTTGTTTCTGTGCTGTTTGGCCGCAATGTGCCCTGCTTTCTTCCTAGATATCATGTAGCAACAAACAATGCTGTCATTAAGGTTAACAAGAAACACTGTAAAGGCAAATAGTTTAGGAAAGTGACTTCACTGGTGACTCAGTACTAAGATAATTGTGATAAAATAAAACTCATCTAAAATATTTGTCATATTGGGCATGGAATTTGTAATTTTCTTGAATACTGCTGAGTGAGTACTCAAGAACACTGCAGTATTCTTGAATACTGTGTCCTCTTGTTTTAGGCAGATGCAGTTTGCAAGGAGAAGGATGTCAGTTCTAGTGGAACAACTCTGAACTGTAAAACTGATTAGCACTTTGCCTGACTTTTAATTTCTAGAAACAGCAGCACTGCTTTTTCTCCAGACCTGTCAGCCTGTAGAAACATGAACTTTCACTTCTGTTCAGTCTGGTAAAGCAGTTGGGGGTGGTGTAACTTCCCTTCAACATTTTGTTCTGTGGGGAAGTTGAGGAGCACTCACTGGGGAAACTCTTGGTTTCAAGCGCACTGAGGGGAAGGAGTACTTGCATCACCCTTGGAAGAACCTGAATGTCTAGTAGAAATGATGAAAAAGTGGACTGAAATTTGGAAGAAATAGCAAGTATAAGAGTAGCAAGATTAGGATTGCCCATCTAGAATGTGATGGTACAAAGTTGGAAGATGAGTTTCAGGAATTCTTTGTGAAGGCTTTTTGACCAAGCAACGATATGCTGGCTTTCTAACTATATACACATTATATGCTTTATATTGCAAAAACTAATAAAAAGGCTTTCTAATAAATACGAGATTGCAGATGAGAGTGCAGCTGTATGAGGTGCAGCCTGCCTTCTTGCTGTTAGCACTCTCTCTACCTGCTTCACAGGTCAACCTGAAGAAGGGGGTACCTCCAGACAGCAATAATGAAACTTGTACTGCAGGTGCAGGCTCCTTGCTGGTGGAGTTTGGTATCCTTAGCAGGCTGCTTGGCGATTCCACGTTTGAATGGGTGGCCAGGAGAGCTGTCAAAGCACTCTGGAGTCTCAGAAACAATAACACCGGACTGCTAGGTAATCTTCTCTGAGGTGATGCTGTAGTGACTGGCTCTGTGCTTTAACCTGCCTCAGTCTCCTGTAGTAAGAGTGCAATCATGCTACAGGTTTCTTTCATGTATCATTAAGTTTGTTGATCTGCTTCCTCTGTAGCTGTCTGTACACTTCCTGTGTACTCATAGTTTCTGTTGACCAAATGGTACTTTGTAATTTTATAACAAAAGTGGAATGACTTCTTAGGGCACAGGTTTCCAAGGACAGATTTTTAATGAAGCTGGTGAATGAAACTGAAGTTCTTGCATTTGTATCCTCATTAATATAATTTAGATTGGCAAAAGACTAAAAGTACTTAAAAACCCGCCTCTGTGTGCTGTGTTCCTTGGATGAATGCACTGTAACACTTTACCTTGATAGTAATCATTCCTCCCTAAGACCTGTTGAAGATGTAATTTTTCTAAGTTCTTGATTATTTTTCTCTGATGTACTTGGCAACTTTAGACTAAATTTTTTGTCTGTTCTGAAAGGAAATGTTGTAAATATTCAAACTGGCCATTGGGTTGGAAAGCAGAGTGGCTTGGGAGCAGGGTCGGATTCGTTCTATGAATACCTTCTGAAGTCTTACATCCTCTTTGGAGAAAAGGAAGACCTGGAGATGTTCAATGATGCTTATCGGAACATTCAGAACCACTTAAGAAGAGGGTATGTTATTTCATATGGGTATCTATTCCTTAAGCTATGAGTGTTCTGGAAAGATATGAGAGATTGTATAGTGTTTTGTGTCATGCTTCAGAAAATCCATGTTCTCTTCTTTTTCTTTAAAATCCAAAATCTTATTTCCGTGATAGTCACCGTGGAAATAAATTTTAACATTCCGTTCACTTCTTAGTCAACTGATCTGAATAGCATTAGCGATGCAAAGAAGCTAAACTGGTTACTGTCCAAGTTAGTAAATGTTAGACTGAAAGAAGGCTGTAGAAGTGCAGAGGAAATGTATTAAATTGGCTACTTCTTAAGGCCTGATTTTACCTAGCATGACCTTTTGGTAGAGATTCTGCTGACAACTTCAGGATATGATGTACCTACCTTTATGAACTAATTTTTCTGAAAGCATGACTGACATTTTGGTTCTTTTCAAAATGGCTTTGAACCTAACGTGACAAATCCGTGGCTCATTCTCTTTGCTGGTGGCAGTGCTGTAAAATGAGACATACATGGTGTCCTATAAAACAGTGAATATTTACGTTGTGCTTATTGTTACTTGGCAGTCGAGAAGCTTGCAATGAAGGTGAAGGTGACCCTCCTTTGTACGTTAATGTAAACATGTTCACAGGACAGCTGATGAACACGTGGATTGACTCTTTGCAAGCCTTTTTTCCTGGACTCCAGGTAAACTTTCATTCTGTTAAGGACTGAACACCACAGTAGAAGGGTGTCAGAAAGGATTGAATGCCACAGTAGAAGGGTGTCAGAAAGGTTCATTCTAATGCTAGGCTGTGAATGAGCGTGAGCATCTCTTCTGAGATGAGCTTCAACCTGCAGGTTTACATCTGGCTGCTCTGATAAGAGAGTCTTGGGGCAGTTCAGCTTCTGCATCAGCATAACAATATTGGAAGGCCTGGCCTCCTCTCTGTTAGATATGAGATACTTCTTCACTTTACTCATTTAACCACAGCATTTGTATACCATGCTGTGAGGCTGAGCTCATTGAAGCTTTTAGTGCGAAAGAATTAAGACATTAGCTTTGTTTTTTGTGGGTGGGTTTTTTTTTTGGATCTCCCCTTATGAAGGGAGTGTTTTATTACTTAGCATGTTCTTAAACAGAGCAGAAAGCAATTTGCTGACTTGCAATATTAAGCGTGTGTGTTTATGGCTGCTGTTCTGCCTAGGTATTGATAGGAGATGTGGAAGACGCTATTTGTCTCCATGCTTTTTATTATGCCATATGGAAACGATACGGAGCTCTCCCAGAAAGATACAACTGGCAATTGCAAGCACCGGATGTTCCCTTTTATCCACTGAGGCCAGAGTTAGTGGAGTCCACATATCTTCTTTATCAGGTATTTGATTTTTCTCAGCTTACAGCTCATGTTTTGGCAAAAATGTTTTTGTTCAGAAAGTCCCTTTTTCTGCCTCTAGCCCCTGGCCTGCTAAAATCTGGTGCCTCAGGATCTGCCTGTACTTATATGGAGTTCTCCGTTTAAACACTAGATTATTATGCAATGGAGTTGCTGTGTTTGCTTAAAAAAATAGCCTTTTTTATAAGACAGACAAAAATGAGACTAAACAACCTTCTGAAAAAATAGTTCACAGGTTTGTACAAGGTAGAGACTTGTGACTTCTTAATAGAAGTTGTTGAGGTAAATGTAATAGCGTTCCTTGCTATGTTGTCTAGGCACAATCTCCAACGGGCAGAAGACACAGTAAACTAAAATAACTTTCTGGCTGCAAGAAAGCTATCAAGGAGTTTGAATTTACTACAAGTTTTATTATGATTTGCACCAAAGCAAGTGTGAGAAGTTGCACAGAGTAATCTAAGTCATGTTCCTATAAAGATAAGTTTCCTGCAGTACATGAGAATCTGATACTACTAGGCTTTTGTTGTAAGTGTTATCTTCACAAGATTTCAAAATCGCTGGCTCTAACTTGTCTGTCTTCCTTTAGGCCACAAAGAACCCATTTTACCTTCACGTGGGAATGGATATTCTTCAGAGTTTGGAAAAATACACAAAAGCAAAGTCAGTCTTCAATGTTCTTTGTCTTCTTTCACTTTTGTATGCATATATTTTATTATATAAATATTATATCGAATCCAATCTGCCAGATGTAGGTAAAGCAGAAAACCCAACTCTCAATAAATCAATCTTCACTTGCAGTTTTTATGAAGCAATTATTTCTTTCTCATCTGAAAATGAAGTTATAGTCCAGTGACAACGTTATGCCTTCAGAATTTTATAACTGCCTTTTAAAATTCATTGTTGATGATCGATTGCTAAAAACTGGTAAAATTAGTAGGTTGTTTTTTTTTTCTATGGATCCTGCAAGAATATTTCTAATCTCTTGGACCCAGTGTGTTTAACTAAACTGGAGGGATGGCCTCTGAGAGATGCTGTTGCGTATCAGCTTTCTTCTCAAGACAATTACTATGAATTCTGGCTGTAATACTGAGTATCTGAACTTCTTGAAAGACTCAGAGGGAGGATAGTGAATTTTTTATTCAACTATTGGTATTTTTTGATTTTGTAGACCGGAGGACAGTATAAATCAGTGCCATTCTGCAGTTAAATGGGATTCAGGTGCTGTGTGGGGGTTGACTGAAAGAATTACAGTGCACTGTGTGACAGCTTGCAGCTTTGGCATTTGTTAAGTGCTCATGGGAGGGAAGAAGTAGGTAGCTTGGGAAGAAACCTTTGCGTGAGGCCGGGCTTCCAGGCCTGGGTTTCTCATGTGTTCAGCGTGGGGAAATAACCTATTTTGTGCAGGGTGCCTTTAGATTAGCTTGCTGCTTTGAGAGACTCTTCATAAATCTGCACAATGGAATAGCTGAAACACAGGGTCAATGATTACAGTCACATCAGAGTACCAGAAACCAGTAATCAGTGCTTACTTGTAAAAGAAACTTGTTTCATTTTAACTTTAACTCTGGTGACAATTGGAATGGTCTGAAGTTACGGAATATGCAGGGAATGCTTTGAGATCAGGATGTATGGGAACTAAACCCAAACCAATCTTAAATCTTGCAGGTGTGGCTATGCCACGTTGCACCATGTTGTAGAGAAGACAAAGGAAGATCGAATGGAGAGCTTTTTTCTCAGTGAAACATGCAAATATTTGTACCTGGTATGTACATGTTCTTCATTTCAAGGATACTCTCTTGCATGTGCTGTTCACAACCACGGCTCATTGAGGAGGCAGCACATTGCTAATTGGAAACTCTGCTTCACTCTGGGGAAGAGAGGGGTTTAGGTATCAGAATGTATCACAGAATGGTCAGCTCCTCTTTCTTTGACCCTTCCCTCATCTTGGAGGTTTGGGCAGCTGCTGGGGAAGCAGGAATTTAGCCCAGAGCTTCAGTCTTGCTCTCTTGTGGGGGAGCTGGGAAGAAGAGGAAGCAAGACTGAAGGAAGTTACTGCTCAGCTCTGGGCTAAATTACTGCTTGTAGCCATTTTGCAGCAGCCTCTAGTTTCTCCCTATCAGGGTTTGGCAGTCACAGGAGAAAGCATTGGAGCCAACACTGCTTAAGCTTCTGTTCTCAATCTCCTTTAGTGTAGAAAAACAAATAAATCTGTGACTGAATGAAAACAGTGGATGCTGGCCTAGAAATGCCTGCATAGCGCAGCTTAGAAAAATAAAGGCAGTTTAAGTTGTATGAGAAGTTTTTCTTTTGCTTTTAACTGTTGAAATAAATCCCGTGCATTAAAACTCTTTATTTCCACTTGCTCTAACAGTAGTTGCCCATTTAGCACCAAAAGTTATGCTTTTTGTGTGATCCTTCAAATGCGCGTGCGCATTTTAACTTACTGTTGATGGGACATCAAGAATGTTGCACATATACTATAACTGGCTCTCCCATCTCTTGTTTAGCTGTTTGATGAAGAGAATCCACTGCATAAATCTGGAAATAAGTATATGTTTACTACTGAGGGGCATATTGTGTCTGTGGATGAACGTTTTCGTAACTCACTGTGGCAAGACATCCTCCCTGAAGAGGACAGTGCAGAAAAAATTAAACCTAACGAATTAAAGGCAGTCAACTTCAGCTCTAACGTAAGGAGTACACTGATTGTTCCTGGTTGTGTTGCTGAAGAAGGGATATATGTTGAACTGGCCTAGGCAGTAGAAAAAGCCATTTGGAAATATTACTTCAGAGCTCTGCAGTGTTTCCTTTATAAATGTCAAATATCTGAGAAGCTCCCCTGTGAAAAACACTTTCAGTAGTGGAATGAGTCGATTAGGATAATGTGAGAGTGATTATGTTGAAGGTGAAACCTGTCCCCTTGTAAGTATTTTGCAGCAATTTGTTCTCTGTTAATTTATTTCCAATTATTTTTCCCTTCTCCTTTTCTTTGCCCTTAAAATTTACCGGTGTTGCTCTGAAGGGGAAAGAGAAAAACAGAGGGTCATTACAACAGCTTTTTTCATCAGGATGGTTTTGAAGCATGTAAAGGTGACCTTTTTTAGCTAGGCATCAACTGAGTACAGAGCTATGGTTCCAGAGCCTATCACCAACCAAAACAGATATGTTTTTAATACAGAAATTTTTTAAAAAAATCTCTGCTAGTAGGTTCTAGTATGGTTCCTCTCCTCCTCCCCCCGAGTCCTGCAGAAAAAGAGCATTATTTTAAAAAACATTCACAGTTGTCATAGCAAAGGAAGTCTCAGTTGAATAACAAGCTGCAGCAGTTTGGCGTGTATTTGGAAGCTTGCAGCCTGCACTAAGGAAACACTCACTGTTCATTTATGTGGCTTGTGCTGTAAGTTTGCAGAGAATGGGGGAGAGTCAGGACTAAAAGTGCTTATTGGGTACAATTTGCTGTACTGGGAAGAAATCTGTGGTTACTGATCCTGAAATGCCTGATAGATTACAGAGGGTATAGGACTGACTGGTTTTGTATTTGGGTTCTTAAAAATATTCTCTTTTTGTTAACAGTGTAACAGAGTTCCTGATGAGAGGAGGTACCTGCTGCCATTGAAGAGTAACTACATGAGACAGATTGATCGAATGGTGGGCTTGATCTGAATCATTCTTCAGAGTAACTTCTATCATATGTCAGGAGGAGCATGGGATTTTGCTGTAGACATTCCTTTCCTCTTCAGCTACACACCTGCATATGCTAAGTCACTGGGGTATCCCCCATGCTTGTTAGTTTTCAATTATGGATGTGAAGGGAAATCAGGTTCACTTACAAGTTCTGTCTTCTGAACTGTGGTAACTCCATGTGCCACCTGAATAGAGATTTCTTGTTTTAAGACTTCCTATGAAAAATGTTGTTGCAAATGAAGGCTGAATATACTTTTAAAAAAAACAAAAAAATTGGCATGTGCCACTTAGCTACCTCTTTGTAGCTGTATTACAAATGTCCCTTTAGAAAAGGGTCTAGTATTTAATTTGAAATGATCTTGGGATTGGGGAAGGAATGGGAAAGTGCAATTTTTTTACACCAAGTTTAATCATTGAATTATTCTGGCTAGCAATATGCAACCTTAAGTACTACTCAGGTAGGAACCCACTGGTAATGGGTTTTGCTGAAACAAAAACACTCTTATCTGGAATAGTATCTTGAAGAGATAACTCCTGATCATATAAAAAGCTATCGGTATAGTCATGATATCCTTTATATACAGGGTTGTATAGAACTGCACAGTTGCAAGAGCCTGTAGCTGCAGAGACCAGTAATAAAACATATCAGGTGCCTTTTTTTTATAAGGGAATGAGGGGGGAGGGAAGGGGAAATTGCAAAGCCACTCAGCTTTCCAAGCAGCTAACTTGATACAGCTTAGCTGAGCAAAAAGTTCCAAAAGTTTTATTGTTTGCCATATTTCTAGTGCCTTTTCAGGAGAGATGCTGCTACGAACTGGTAAAACAGTACATGAAGAACAAACTATTGTGCATTCCTGACAGCATTAAGATGTTAGTGCCTTAAGTTTTCTTTACTAGCAGGAAAAACTGAGCTTGCTTGGGAAGATGGATAAAGTATTTCTGATTAGCTGGTTACAAAATACAGTGGATTCCAAAGTAACTTTAAAAAGTTACTTGCATATGAGATGGCTTTGCTTTTTTGTTTTTTGGGTTTAAGATACTGGAAGAATATCAACTTTTGTGCTCATCCCAAAGAATATTTATGGGCTGGATTTACTCTCTGTGTCAGTGCAGTTAGTAGAGGGGCTGCCTCTGCATCGCCCTGGGGATGGAGTTGGGAAGAAGTCTGAGCCTGCAGCGTGGTGACTTCCTCCGCTGCGAGACACGTTGGTACCTGCCTCTGTAAGGGGGTCATGGCTGCAGTGCTGTGCTGTACCTGTAAATTCTGCCTTCTGCTCACAAGTGAGGAATGGTGGGAGCCTGCTTCACCCCACCGTCTTGAAACGCAGCTCAGATGTTTGAGGAATAACTGGTGATGAACTTTCAGGAAGAAGGCAGTTAAATTCAGGTAGGGCTGTTGAGGGATGAAAACAAACGGAGGCCAAAACAACTTATTCTAAATACAACAGGGTTTTTTTCAGTGGCTCCCCATTGCTTACATGCTTTTTACTTTTGACTACAATTGGAGTAGTTGAATGTTACTGTTGAGTTAGTTATTTTTAAATTAAGGCTTAAATATAAGGGCAGACTTGATCTACTGTATTTTCACCTTCTTATGACAACATCGGTTTTCATAAACCATATGTTGCAACTCAACATTTCTAATAAATATGAAGTTAGTGCTGAAGAGGTTATTGTTTGAATCTTTTAGTATACAGATGCATCTCAGGGACTTCATTGTAGAATCTTCTATTCCATGATAGTTGGATCTTGTATTCAGGCAAAAAAAAAAAAATAAAATCCTGTCTTCTTAGTCTTACTATGTGCGTTTTAATGGGGGAGGAAGGTTGAAGGAGGGAGAGGGAAGTATACATTAAGGTTTCCCAAAACATTGCAACAGAATGGGTTGCCTTTATGTTTGAGGCAATCCCAACTCCTGTAGAATTGGCTTTGCAAACCTATTACTGGAATGTCTTAGTTCCCTGTTTCAAAGCAAAACATAAATTCTAGGCGTTAAGATCCAAAGAGGTATTAGGAGAGGTTCAAGGTATAGCTTCCTAACCAGTAACTCTTGTCTGGGCATGCAGGTATGCTTCAGGTCATAAATACGTAAAGAAGTGCGGGAGGGTGCAGAAAGGGCGTGCTTTCTGCCAGCCGAGGGAGGCAGAAAGTGACAATGTCTGGGCTTTCTGAAACACTGCTGCTGGGCCACATCTTCTAATTGCAGCTCTGAAATGAGAAGTGCTCAGTAGCGTGGAAGCCAAAGGCAGCATTCCACAGCCGACCATTTAAAATCATGGCATGGCAGCTGCCAGGACAGCCCTTGCCCTGGGTGTGTTGGTGGCTGCTTCTAGTAACGATTTTTCCCTGACTCACAGTCGAGCCCTCTGAACATTCATTATATACCTTGCAGTCGCCTTTCAGTGTTTTGTGCCTTCTTGAAGCACCTGAATCCTGGTGAGGGTTCCAGCAGAGTGTTATGCACAGAAATCTGTTTCAGAGTTTTCCTCAGAGAATTACACACCTATAACAAAGTTGCACAACTGTTCTGCCGCCGTGCTTTTCCCTCCCGTAGGTTGCCAGAAATAGAGTAAGAGGTAGCTGTGGGATGGGATCAGTATGGACAGGTATCGCAGCCCTTAGTGATCTGGGCTGTTAGTTACAGTGCCAAATAGGATATGGGCAGCTTCTCGTTAGGAACTGCATTGAAATTTGTGTTGCCAAGGTGATCTGACAGTCATCTTTCCATAGGAACAGTTTTTGGCTACAAGGAGACTGGTGCTGACTATGTGGTAAGGCTTTGTATTCTTTAAGAGGCCAATTTTTCTTCCTTTTTGTTTTAAAAATGCTTTGATACATTTTTACTCTGTAACAGGGCACATGTTCTGCACTAAAATTAAAACTTTTGTATAAATCAATTATATCAAAATGAAATTGATAACACTGCTGGAATAACTTGCTGAAACAGACTTTTGTATTTCTTGGTATAATGTGCAATATCAATTTTTCCTAATTAAAAAATGCAATGTATGCTTAATTGTTATTTTTCCATGAAGTATTTAATTGGGAATGGGAAATTTTTAAGACGACCAAATGCTCTTTCGTGAAATGTCCTAAATTTTCAAAACTGAGCTTAAATTTTACAAATCTGCATTAAAAATTGTATATTTGACTGATTTTATGTGTGTTTTTCTTACAGCTTAGTTCTTGTAAGGCCATCATGAAGCTTGCAGGTGATCTCCCAAATGCAGGGAAAAGATAAATTTGAGTGTGTATACTTGATCTTTGCCATTCACCAGACGGGAAAACTTTAGCAGTTGAGGGTAACCCGGGAGTAGGGGTGAGTAAAGGAAAAATGTATTTGAAGTTTGTTCAAGCAGATTTGTGGCTATCGTTCAAGTTCTCCATGACTTGGCCAATCTCAAGGGCTCAGCAAAGAACGTAACAGTTTTTTGTCTCCAAGGGTAACTTGGCTCCTTATTTGCCTTAAGCCTGGTTAGTTCGGGAGCACCTAATCGAGGTGTGCAAAAAATACCTTTTGTTTTCCCTGTGGGGAATGAGACTTCCCAGCCATATCCTTGTGATAGCACACAAGATAAGTTAATGAATTGGAGAAGGGATTACTCTCTGGTGAGGGCTTTCTTGCCAGCTTCATCTGCCTTGGTTGCTAGACAGATGTCTTAAGTGTGCTGGATTTTAATCTAATTAGAACAAGAGATGGCTGCTTACTGCAGGAAAAGAAAATAACCACCCCACCTCCAAAACAAAAAGCTGCTTTCTTCTCCCCCCTGTCCTTTCATTTTCCCTGCGTGATGATTCAAGGGGCAGCCTGTGCTGAAAGCACTGATGTGATGTGGAATGAAGAAATGAAGTGTGGTGGCATCAAGCTTTTGGCCATATGAGCAGGTAGCTCAGTCTGATCAAGTACTGATACCTGCTGGTGTTTCCTACCAACTTCTCCAAATTGGGCCATGAAGAACCAAGTGCAGGTGGAACTTTTGCACCTAGAACCTTGCTGGGCTCTTTCCAGTCTGTGGATAATTCTGCTGGGGAATAGCTCATGCTGTGTTTTAAAATGGGAATGTGGAAACAATCTATCTGACTGTCACTTTGATTTTTTTCTTTTTTTTTCTTTTTTCTCCTGGATTTTTTATCTCTTTGACATTATCTCTTCTATTTGAACATTAGTGATTGGATTTTTGTGGTGTTTTTAAAGTTCCTCTGAGTTTTCAGGTGATGACATTTGTGCCCATCTCATGCTACTTTTGTTGGGTTCAGACTTCTAAGTGTTAATTTTGAGTAAGTGTAAGTTGGGCTGAAATCCTGATTTTGGGGAAAGAACCTGAGCTCAGATGTTTTCACTGGTTGCACATTTACTCGTGGTGTCACTGCCCTGAGCAGCTATTTGCTGTCTTTCCTTGTCTTGCTATCTTATCTGCTGTCACATGGTTTGGTCAGTCAATGTTCTACAGCTCTGAAGTGGGAGAGAGTGTTTTTATTGTATTTTCTCTTAAGTCTACATTTAAGAAAATACCTCAGAAGAGCTACTCTTCCCATTCTTGGTTTTGTGGCAGATTTGAGTACAGTAAAATTGTATGTTGATAAAAGATCTAAAGCCCAAAAGTATGTGTGAGCGCTCATTTTTTTTTGGGTATAATGCATCAGGCTAACCTAGTATTATGGCTAAAAAGAAGTGACAGTTTGTAGCTGTGGACAAAGGTCTTCAGCTTGGGTTCCTGTGCGTGTTGTCGATCTGATCTGCTTCCACCAGAGACCACTCTTGTGCCACAGTTTGAAGGTTTCTGTCGTAGAGCAGCAAGACAACAGTAATATCTTGAAGGTGGAGTGTTGGAAAATGTAGTTTTATAACTTCATGGAGCACTGCTTCTTTGCAGGGGGCTGCAAAGTGTCGAGGAAAGGTGAGTGCTGAAGGCAGTGATACGCTGTGCTGCCAGCAGCCCGTCCCGGCCGCACCGCTCCCTCGCTGTGCTTCTCCCCAGCGGTGCAGAAAAATAATTTCTTCTGGTTCCTACAGGCATTTACCTTTGTCCTTGCTTGAAATTTCTTTTAGGGAGAAATTTTGTTTTGCTGATTGTCTCTCGTATTGCTTATTCACCTAAAAGAGATCAGCAAGTGTTTGCTGAAAGCTGCTTCACACTACTTATGTATTATTTGTTCCCCACTTAACTTACACTGATGAGAAGGTCATTTAATTGGAACGATTATATTGAAAAGCATTTTTTTTTCCCCAAAAAATAATGCAATTTCTGTTCCCTTAAATTTTGCATGGCTATAGCTTGGGAGAACTGCTCTAGCCTCATTAGCACAACTTGAGAGTTGGTTGTTCCTATTGTCCAGGAGGAGATGGCTGGTTTGATTCTTAAAATAGTAATTTTTTGTTTAGGAAGCGCTAATAAGGGTGAAAAAGGTACCTGTATGTCCCAGCCCATAACCAATGAAGATGCACTGACCTGCGAGCTGCGCAAGTCGTGGGCAGGAACACAACTGACAGCGCCGAGTGACAGACATGAGGTAGGAGCTGTGATGGTGACTGGGTGAACTGGGAGAGCTGGGACTGACCACGGTCCGGTCCGTGCTTTTGGTCAGGTGTGGATTTATCGGGTCGGGTCGGGAGCTGGAGGACGTTTAGACCTTTTCTGCTCCTTGTCCATCTCTCTTCCCCACCAGAGCCTGGTCTTGCAACTTTAATCAGTCTGAAGTCTCTGCCCATGCTGCAACCTCAGTGTAAGCATTCATCAAGGGGATACTTAAATTCAAATGATTTCACCCACCCTTCTAAATGAAAAATATGTGTAAAGAAGCTTCCCGAGCGCTCTATATGTTGGAATTCCAGTCCATATGGAGTTCCATATTCCAGTCTCCACGAGGAGCAATTAGTGTGGTTGGGAGCGCCCTTGCCCTTGGGGAGAGTGGAGATGGTAGTGATGGCTCCCTTGGCAAACCTCTTCTTGCAGGAAGATGTTGCACATTTTTAGAGGCAGATCACAAAACGTAGTGGCATTTGCACCCTCAAGGCAGGTGCTCTAAAACCGTGAAAAAATTGATTAGAAAAATGGGGAAAAAAAAAACCAACAACCCCCCCCTCCAAAAAATAGTTTATTAATATTTTTGAATAATTGAAATTACTGCTCTGTGAGGCCCAGAGGCTTTTGCAATAATGGAAATCTGCATACTATTAAATTTTTATAATGTTCATTTGGCGGAATAAGTAATTCTTAACATTAATAGCTCTTGAAAAGTACCATGAATCAATTATCTTCATCATGTAATGGTAGTGCTAGCAATCTGGTATTATATGGTTTTGTCAAGGAGCTGTTTTTCATTAACTTCGGATGAAATACAAAACTCTGTTTTGAAAAAATATTGCTTTTTCCTCCTCTTTAACAGAGGAGATTGATTTTTTTTAAAGCAGCCTTCAGGAGGAAAAATTAACTCTAAAAGGAGTTTTTAAATAAGCATTTTTAATAGAACAAATATCCCCTTGCTCTCTGATGCTGCTTAATGAAAAAACAAATTATGCGGTAGCTACATTTTTCTTTTTCTTTTCTTTTTTTTTTTTTGCAAATGATTACTCCTCCTTTTCTTTTGCTTCCATACCCACAGTTGAGTGCAGCACTGATACACCACAGCAGAGCCTGGATCTGCATTTTATGCACATGAACAGGCTTTTTGCCATCTTAATGTGCTGTCATTAAGCAGTGTGGTACTTTGTGAAGTGTAGTAAGAATAATTAATCCATAAATCAGTGAAAGATGAATCAGATCCAACAAAGTTGAGCTTGGGGTTTTTTTCTAGCTTTTTTTTTTTTTTCCTCCTTTTTCCCCCTATATAAGCCCCAGCTAGTGCATTTTGCACCCAACTGCAGAGTGATTGGAGCCTGATGGGCTGAAGTCCTTTGCTGCCCAACAGGGCAGAGCAGGTTGCACGATATTATGCAAAGCTGCAATAATACCCATGACCTTTGATAACAGATTTATAATTGCTGGGTTGCTGAGGTTGGGTGGCTGCTCTCTGAGATAGCGAGCGATGGAGATGCAGACTGGGGTGTGCTGGAAACAAGAGGCTTTGGTGTTGCCACCTGTAGAGTGAACATGTGGCATGTCCCTGTCCTGTCACCCTGCAGCTCAGCCAGGGAAGCTCCAGACTTTTCTCAGGCTGTGTGGGAGCAATGTGCTGGCCACTGCTTGCTGCTGCTGCAGCCACCAGCCAGAGCTGGTGGGCACTAACCTGCAGAAAAAAACTAGAGAAAAGATAGTTAAGGATACTGGAATTGATGCTTTTCATTTTAAATGGGTGAAATTCCTGACAATGGTTAAATTATGGCAGGATGCAGTTGTTCCTTGGAGTAGGTGCTTCTATTACAGCTTGGCTTCCAGCTTCACCATCTTGCGGGGGGAGCTGGAAGGACAGCCTTCCCAAAACCTCGCCTCAGCTCTCGGCAGGAGCCAGAACCCATGTGAAGCTCAAACAAGACCAGTGTCCCAGTCTTCAACTAGAAGAAACCTTGAAGAGTACCTGTTCAAGGTAGCTGTGATCATCTGTAGCTGTGGGAGTAGGACACGGAGCACTTGGCTCACGGGCTGGCGGACTCGGGGCTGGCAGTGCTCTCTTTGTGCTCAACCCGTTGATGTGAACAATTCCTGCTCATTAGGAAACGCAGGCGAGCGCACGGCCCTTTTCCTTGTTTCATGTGCCTGAGAGGATGTTGAAACAAAGATTTAAAGTCTGGTTTCTCCAGCTAGGATGTTCTGTGAGGGTGTGCTTCCTGGTGGAAATCGGTGGCATGAGTTAGGTCTGTTCTTTGTGTGGGTGCCTCTGCACTCTCCTCTTTTCGAGCACCCGTCCACAGGCTGTGGAACCTCCGTTTGTGGGGATGCTTGGAAGCATCTGGGCATGGTCCTGTGCGCCCGGCTCTGGGTGGCCCTGCTTGAGCAGGGGGTTGCGCCAGGGGTGATTCGAGCCTGGGGTCTTTGTGGTGGCCACAGAGGGGGCAGTGCGCGGTGCTGGCTCTACAAGAGGGTTCAGATCCAAACCCGGTGCTCTCCTCAGGCATCGGGGCAGCCCCAGGCACTGCAGCAGGACCGCAGCCGTCTGAACCTTTCAAAATCCGCATTAATTGCAAACATCGGAGGGATGGGTGTTGTGGCTCTGCAGCTGCGGTAAAACAGCTCCTAATGGGGGATGCTTTGTTAAGGTTAATGACTCCTCAGCTCCTGAGCTGGCGTTTCTTAAAACATCCTGAAATCTCAGCATCTGGCGCTGGCTGAAAATGCACGATAAGGAGAGAGAATGGAGGTCTGATATAAATTTTGAGATTCATTGAAGTTCAGGCAGTTCATGTATGAATGGAGAGCACAGTGATTAAAAAAAAATAATAGTGTCCCCTGTGTTCAGTACAGTCTTGGTTTATCCATGGCTGCCTTCATCCTGGGAATGCATTTGCACCACAAGGATGGGACTGTGAAAAGGGGTTTAAGATGATACATTTAAAACTTCAGTAATGAACACACTTTTAAAAATGTATTATTCGTCATGTGAAAAATGTAGCCTTTCGCTTCTGCTGACACACAATTACTAGGTTTTGGAGGATTACTGCACCTGAATTTGTTTTGCTACTGACACAACGCAAATGAGCACCAGAACGTTTTGAACCGGGGAAGCAATTTAGTAATCGGTATGATGGTGAAGAAAAACAAATAGAACTTGTCTGTTAGCATGCACTAGCCCTAAAAATATACAGCAGTAATTTCACGGGTGACCTGTGTTGTAAAGTGATCCCGACGATCCTGCACTGAATGTGTATTTATATTTTGGTTGCCTGCTCGTTAGGAGAACAAGCGAATGGCTTTTGTAGGGCTGACCCCTCAGGGTGGAGGGCGACCTGGGCAGGAGGTGACGGTGCTCCGCAGGAGCCATCCCGCCCTGTCACCTGCCCGTTTGTCTGCTGGCGCGTTTTTCCTGATAACAGTAGCCCTGGAGCCTCTAAAACAGTAAAACTCTGAAATTTGCCTTTCGTCAGCTGGGCTGGCCCTGTCATGCACTGTGGGTGACGGCGGGGGTGTGACATCACACACATGTCACAGCCCACATCACATGTCCCGCGGCTTCGCCTTCACCTCCCAGCTTCCCCCAAACCATGTTTTGGGAAAGAAAAACATGCTCAGCCCATCCTTTTGCTCTTTCAGTGTTGTCTCTAGCTTAGCACTGGAAAGATTTCTCTTCAGCGAGTGAGGAATGTTTCAGTTTGGTGATTAATTAGTATTGCTATTAATACAAGATGCGATTCCATTAGATTAATCTATCTTACTGGTCAGGCTTTAATTAATTAGGTAATAAAAGCGACCCTAAAAAAACCTCTTGAATGCTGGTTAATGAAACCCATGGATCTACTTATTAAGAATTAAAACCTTTTTCCCTTTAATATTTTTCTGCATTATTAAACCCTGCTTAGTTTCTTTGTATGGTTTGTCCCATCAATAATGAGAGTCTTATTTCTGAATTGCTTTTTGTGAGCCAAGAAATCTAATATTATCTAATTAGGGCCAACTCTTACTGCATAATAAATACGAGAGCAGCAAAACCAATTTGTTCCAGGCATTTTGTATCACTATTAAAAAAAAAATCTAGTCTGTTACACCAGTTTTCATAAGAAAAAAATCATCGTCTCTGTAGTTGATCCCATCCCTGGGACTTGGGGTGGATGGAGGCTCCAGTGGGGACACCACCTGCCTCTATCCCAAAGGCACTGTGCAAAAAGACACAGTTTTGACGAATTTCTACAGTCTGAATGCATCCATTCCCTCCCTGCCCTGCCCCCATATTTCCTGGTGCATAATTATTTTGGTCCCAACCAGTGAGTGCTGGATGGAGTGGTGCTGCCTCCTGTGATACAGGAAGGATGTGATCAAACAAGTTTCTGCTTTGTTTTCCAGGGTGTTGCCTTTAGCCTTTTCTTCCTCCTGCCTGGGGCCAGGGATTTCACTGGGATTTGCAGTGGTAAAAGTTCAGCAAATTCATTGCAGGAGCAGTTTTGAGGTTTAAATACTGAAAGAATGCAGAGGATCTCTCTTTATGTATTTCACCCTCTCGTGTCAAAACATTTATGGCCCTAGGAGGGATTTTGGAGGTGAGCAGCCTGGCATGCAGGGATGGCACCTGCTGCTGCCGAGCCCACCCAGTGACTAACGGCTGAAGCCAGGAGCTGGTTTTACCTGGGGACAGAGAGGGACACAGGTGACAGGGCAGGTAAGTGCTGCAGGAGATGCTTTAGGTTAAGCCCCTAGTTTGGCTGATTTCTGGTGCAACAGCTCACACTGAATTGGTTTTGATGAAAGGAAGAGACTCTAATCTCTATTTAAAAGATAATTAAAAAGATAAAAGTGAATGCAACATGAAAAAATAAATAGATAAATGCAAACTATAAAAAGGAGAGTAAACTAGGAGTTGTATGTAGTGTTCCAACCCCAGGAGAAGTTAAAACCAGTTCTAATGGCCATCCATAGTGGAACAATGATGTTAGTCACTGTGTGCAGACGCAGGATCCCTCCTCACTCCGTGGCTTCTGCTGGTGGCGAGTGGCCAAAAGCGGTGCAGGCATGGACAGATTGGTCAAACCTTGGAGCTCAGGTCAGGATGCGAGGAGAGGGGGTACTTCATAATTATCACTGCTCTTTCAAGAGGGAGATCGCTTTTCTGAGCAGTAACAAGAAAAGGTTTATTTTCCTTTAGTGCTGCAGTTTGTCATAGGGTGGTCTGAGGAAAATAACCTTGATGACATTGTGCATAGTCTTACAAACTACACCTCCTTTGCCATCAGTGGGTGTTATTGTTACTGACTTCGCTGTGTCCTGGGCTTGGCTGTGTAAAGGGAAAATACTGTGGGAAATAAAAAAATAATATGCAAGTCATTAGGCAGCTTGACATTTTTTTTCTGAGCAATTATCTTTGGCAATAGCCTTCTTAGTTTTAAAATGAAGGTAAATGACTGTAAAATAAAAATTAAACCCCTCAACATTGTATAAATTATTGTAATTGTGTCACCAGTTATCACAGAACCTCAAAACAAAATATGTTATTGCTGAGTAAGCTGCTCTGTTGTATAAAAAATGTGATAGTAATGCTGAAATGCTACAGCTCTCAGATTGTTATCATCCCAGAACCAACAGTTTTTGCGAAGGAGCCCAGATTCATTAAGAAAGGGATAAAAAGACATTTAAATAACAAATGCACGTTTAAGGTTTCTGAAAACTGTAGTTTGCCCAGCAGTTGTGCTGAGGAAAAGGTCCTTACACCAGTTCATCTTCTTCAGTACCACTTACTCCCCACTGGGTAGTTGCTGCCTGTTGTCACTGCTTGAGATGATGAAGTGTTGGTGCCTTCACTGCACACGTGTCTTTAAATGTAAAGAATTTCTGATATGGTGACACTCAAGGAATTTTTCTTTGCTGTTTCTACTCTTGAGGATGCCACTGTAGCAATGTCGACTGCCGAATGTCACCTTTAGCTTGTGAATCTCGTGTAGCTTAGAGCACATGGAAACGCTCCCAAGTCTCTCGGCCTGTCGTGTATCTGCAGTTGGACCCCAAAGCAGGAACATGGGTCTGGAGGGACTTTGGTCAGAAGGGCAGAAGCACATTGCTCCCTGTAACCCTTTATATTTAGGAAATTTCTCAGGTGTGTTGGGAAGAGGCGAGAGTGTAAAGCAGTGTAAATACTCCCCAGGGACAGGAAAATGTGGGTTGTGTCACTTGGAAATGGGGGAGTGAATTGAGCTGAAGCCTAGAAGAAAAGTGTCATGCTTGTAGAGATGCTGTGTTAGCTTTTGTAATGTAGCAATAACAGGCACAATAAATTAGCGGTACCCTGAAATTAAAATTTCCTATTCAGGAAGTTTGAGGCTTGTGCTGCTGAAAAACCAATCATGAAGCAATTACCTGGTGATAAAGCTGTGGGGTTTTAATCAATACTGGAGGTTGTGTATACTTGCCTTTTTAATTTAGAGGTTATGGTTTTTAAATGCTATTCTAGACCTTACTATTAGATTAAGGACTTCTCTGAGGTCTGTGCCATGAGGTCATCTTACTGATACTTGTCTTGGTCAAAAATAAAATGTTATTTTTTGCTTCCAGCTACTGTCATTGAGCAGAAGAAAGAATCGAGAGCCTCCATGGAAACCCAGGTCCCTCCAGGAGATTGGGTGGCCTCCTGCTGCTCTGCACACTTTGGCAGCTCTTGGTCCCTGGAAGGAGGTTGAATTCCCAACTCTGCAGCCACTTTTCCTTCCTGAATTGCACCAGTTATTACACACTTCCTTTTGATTCTTGGGCCTTTTATCATTTGAATTCTGAATATCAACTAGTTATTTTCTTGGGAGGTAAGCAAAGAGTCCTTAGGGATAAGCTTATGCCTCTTTACACACAAAAGCACTTATGTTACTTTTCTGCTCCTGGTACTGATGGGCAAATGTTGGTTTTGGAGGAGGTCTGCTAGTCTCAGTACTAGTGGGCATGCCACAACCGGGAGAATGTTAAGAAAATGTCAGTGTGACCTATGATATTTCACTCAAACACTGAAAAAAGAACATAAAACCTGATCATTCGGAATTTGTTTCAGTTGCACTGAGTGACATTATATACAGACAGCTATAAGAATGGCCTTTGGAGTAAATACTCCACAGCAATTTAATTTTCATTCTGTTTATGTGAAATCCTTTTTTAACAGAGAGACAAACTATAATACTTTGCAGTGCAATGCTCTGACTCCTGTTGAACCACAGTCACATTATTTGTTTTCCTTGTAGTGAGTCTTTGGGGTCTGATCTTATTTTCTTTGGCTACGAGCAGCACTAACCTGTGTCTGTTTTATAGCTTCCCTGTTGCAACTTCCAGGCTATTGTAGCAGCAAGCTTGCCACTATAATTACAATGTGTAATTTATCTTTAGTTCTCAGATTCTCCAGTATAATTTCCTGGAGGGATAACTCAGATGATAATGAATGCATGGTTATCAAAGTTACATTGTCTTGTAATAACAGTAAAAATGGAAAGTAAATTAAACAAAAAACATATTAAGGCACATTATACTGAAACAGAGCAGTATTCACCTCTGGTTTGGCTACGGTTTGGGGTGAGCTCCTGTTGTGGCCTGAGCAGGGAGAGGTAATCCTGGGCTTGGAACTCAGTATGAGTTATGGGGGGATATATTTATATAAAATGATGTTTATCCATAAGGCAGCAATCGGTAAGGCTACTCTAACCCAGATTCTTGAGGTTTGTGCAAGTCCTGGTTTGTAAGAATTGTACAGTTGAACTCAATGAATGCAATCCTAATTAGCTCACTGCAAGCCCTGAGTGGGGTCTGTAAAGAGCTTCTGAACTCGGATTCATGAAAGTGTTGAAAAATTCAAATTGTTCAAGAGAAGAAGGAGAAAAAGGAAAGCAAAAAAGAAATGTGGAAAGATGCTCCAAGTGGGTTTCCCTGGAGAGGCTGCCCCTGCAGCAGAGCTGCTGCTGGATGTGCCAGGACAGTGCTGGGAACCACCCCGCTGTCACCCTCCAGCTGTGTCCCGGTGTGTCCCAGAGAGCAGTGCCCTACAGCCCCGACTGGAGCCACCCTGGCTCCAAGCAGGGCACAGGCTGCACCTTGGACAAGGTTAATGTTTCTCAGAGAAGTTAGATACGCTGCTTCTTGCTTTAAATGGTGCCTGTAGCCATTATAAACCTATATGTTGCTGTGCAAAGGCGGCTGTTTGGGTAATGTGATGCCGTATAAGCCCATAAAGGTGCACGTAGGGAGCAATTTTCCCTGCTACGGCCAGAGGATCACATCCCCCTGCGCATCCTGATCCCTGGAGGGGAAGGGAGCTGAGCTCTGACGTGCTATTTCAAAGCAAATAATAACTCTTGCTTTAAAATTAAAGATGAAAGGCATTGGCATTGCTGGTGTGCTCTGTCCTGTGTCCTGCTCAAAGGTGTAAACTTGTTTTCTTGCTGCTGTGGCAGGAGGGCTGCAGCACCCGTGCAGACCCCAGCAGAGCTGGTGCTGTGAGAGGACACAAATGGTCTGACATACGTAACGCAGAAGATATCAAAAGGATATCTTCCTTTTGCTTAAAGGAGTGGTG
Source organism: Athene cunicularia (assembly GCF_003259725.1). NCBI lineage: Eukaryota > Metazoa > Chordata > Aves > Strigiformes > Strigidae > Athene > Athene cunicularia. The sequence goes on from NW_020799116.1 coordinate 12,149,227, forward strand.
AACTTTGCATAACACTGACTTCAAAATTTTTTAAAATTAAAAAAAAAAATTTGTAATATCTGATTCTATTTTTTGTTTTATTCTTCTGGTTTTGTCCTGGTCATGTGTAAAAACCCAAACCAGGATTGAGACCACAATGACCAATGTATTCTGTTTCATTAAAGACTATGAAGAAACGTGGCAGTTCATAAAGGATGGGATTTCTGCTCTGCTATTCCACTATCTTTATGCATGGATAAAACTCCTGAACTATCAGTCGTGTTTCCTGCAAATGAAGGTATTAGAATCCTGGGATTATGGGTCAGGACAAAGCTGAACTGGTAATGTGGGATGTCTCCATGTGAACGGCAGTAAAACAAAGCTGCTCCCACCACGGCCTCAGCAATATTTCCTGATAGAAATCAGTGCAATTACTTTATACCATAGGTTCACATCTGAAAGATAAGATCTACAGTGCTGTAAATCACAGTGGAAATTTCACACTCTGCTTCCTAAGCAGAGTATGTGCAATACATAACTGTCATTTCCTCATTTAACTATCATTAAAATTAAGTGCTGGCTGGAATCAGTGGTATGTGAAGGGAGACCTTATCATTAAGATTGAACTGGAACCTCAGTGATTTATACAAATTAATTGAGCTGGGAGCCCTCAAAGGAAACAAAGACGTAATTAACACCTTCCGTATCAATTTTAATAGCTTAAAAATAAAACTAAAATGGGATGCTTTTTAGGCATAGCAGAGACCAGCAGCATCACTCTGCCAAGTTTCCTTGCCCTTCCTTTGTTCTCTGCCATACCTGGCATAGCCAAGGCTCAGTGCTGGCAGGCTGCTGCAGGGTTAAAATGAGAACGTTTGGTTCCCAGCTGTGCTTTGGGCTGTATTTAATGCAAAGCTTGTGCTTCAGTTCCCAGGGTTGTGCTGGGCAGCGGGGACTGGGCAGTGCTTGATGTCCAAGCCTCGGAGGAATATTTTCAAGTGTTGCTGACAAGGTGTTGGTCTGTCTGCAGGAACTCCTTAGTGACAAGTGGAGCATTCCTCTTTAAGTGATGTTTTCTTATTACAGGCATTAAAGAATTGAGTCTGATCAGACCTTAAATGCTGTCCTCCAGCCCCCCCAGAGTGCCCAATTGCCACCAGTTAAAAACATCCTCTGTGAAGGAAAACTCAGAGACTTTGTGGTACAAAATTGCAGCATAAGCTTTAGGAAAAGGGGAATAAAAGCCTGATACTGGATATATTTTTAAGTTAGGGCTTGGCACAAACTCTTCTGATAGTGACACAAGGTGCCCCTGTGTGTTTTGCAGGTGTTGGGCTCCCAGGGCCATTTCCGTGGCATTGGTGCGCAGAGGATTTGTAGGGAGAGAGGCGTCTGCTCTGCACAGGGCCCCAGAGCCTCGAGGTTATTACAGGATCTTCCTTAATTTTATTAATCTCACATGTGTTTAATTTCCCTAACTTTTGAAAACATCAGTGGGGTGAACTACTTTTCTCGCTGTTTGGTCCCAAGCTGGGACCGGGAACGCAGGAGGTTGGAAGTCATCTTCTGCAGGCTGCCATGCTCTGCCCTGGACAGTCAGCCAGGTCTGTGTTGTAAGGTCAGAACTACTGAAAGTTGTGTTCTGCTCAGCAAAATCTGTTCCTCTTGATGATCTCCGTGGCATAGAAAACCACCTTAAGTTTGATATTTTCAACTTGCTTTTAGGGGAGTATTTCTGACTGTGTCCTGGCCCTGCTGAGTGGTACTGGTGTACATCACTTTGGCTCTCTAAGCCTGGCTCTTCATTGCTTTTCTAGTTTATTTTGTCTGTAAACCCATAGATGTTTTTGCTTAAAATGTTTTGCCTATTAGGACAGACAGCAACAGAAGGTGCAGGAAAGCTTTTTTAAGAAATAACAAATTTGGAGAAAGCCAAGGAGTTACAAAATTATTCTCAAGATCTAATTATTCCAGGGAATGAAAAAAACAGGCTTCTTGAACTTGCCTTCTCAGGGTTATATTAACATGAAGCATTTAATCATTAGGGAGATGAAATTAGTTCACCTAGATTGATCTCTAAGCTGAACTGGAAAGTTGGACAAAATAATAATTTCATAAACTTCCTTAGAATAATAATTTTCCTGAACAATTATGGTGAAGGACATCAGCTAGTAACCTTGTGGGGCTCTGATACCCACTTGTACTGCATCTGAGAAGAAAAACGTCAAAGTGCGGCTGTTGCTTTTTTGGAAATGAGAGTGGGAACGTTTTGTCTCCAATGCACATGTGTGCAGTTGTGGATGGTGAGGTGGGTCTCAGGCCTCATGGGAAGGTCTCAAATATCTTCTTTTTTTTTTTTTTTTTTTTTTTTTTTTTTTTCTTTTTCCTAAATGGAATGGTTTGGTTTGTGAATATTTAAGAAAGTGTCTTTCTTCTCCCAGTTTTTAATTTCCAAGGAAGGAACTGTGGTTTTAGTAGCAACTCTCAGTTTTCCACCTTGGGTGCAGACAGGTATAACTGTCAGAATTTGTCTGAAGGGTGGAAAAAATCAGAACAGTAATTGAAGTGTTGCAAGTAGTTATAATAGTATCATAATAATCCAGAGGAATGTGATTACCAACTAATCAGCAGAAGCTGTTTGCAGGTGGTCAGGACCAACACTTCAAGCATCTCTTACCTTCCAGGGACTTTGCTGTTAGTACAATGCTGGGGAGATGGTCCTCGGCAGTCGGGCTGAGGCTATGGGTGAAATGTGCTCTGGTTTATGGTCAGGGCTGTGAGGGCATTGCCTCGTTTAAATGAAAGGCCTTGACCCTGTCTCTGCCATCGGGCTGCATTAGACCTATCCCAGTCTCATTTTTATAAGGCCTTTTCAGGTCAGAGGATGAAAAGTTGTTGTATAACTGCAAATCAGCACTGCTGCTTTTTCTTATCTGTGTGATACAGGTTGACGTGTTGTGCTGCGTTTTTCCCCCTCTTAAAGTTGTTGGTCTGAGCGTGGTGGGATTTCAGTGAATGATTTGCCTTTCACTGGCTTTAAAGTTTGAAATGAGAAGTTGTCCATGAGCCAAAGCTGGTGGGTATGAACCAGGGTACGCAAGTCTTGCTGTCAAGGAAATGGAGCATAATTCAGGATTTACTTAACCTAGGTGCTCTGTGGATTGGTAGAAGACTTCCAGTCTGAACTGGGAGCCAACCAGTTTGACAGGTGTCCCTTAGGGGCGCAGCCAATTGGTTACCTAACTTATTTTAGTTAAGAGGTTTTCAAACTTTTCAAATGGGAAGAACGCTTCCAGTTTGTCAGGAAAGTTTAGCATAAGAAAAAAAAAAATTATAACCTAAAAAATTACTGTAGGACAAATCAAACCAGTGCCTGAAAATACCAGAGACTGATGTTACGTCCTTTCAGGAGTGAAGATCAGCTGTGTAATCTGCCGCAACGGCTTAAAAATGTATCCCGAGTGATAGACTGAAATAGGTGTATTGCCAGAATTAGCAAGGGACCAGGGAAAAATGGTATGTTTTGTAGCTTAACTGCCTGCAGAGGGGCCAGGCACTGGTGTCTGGAGGAGACAGCCCCAGTGAGCATTTTGGGGGATGTACTTGTAGTAGAGCTTTCTGGAGGAAACAAAAAAGTCTGTAGCTGGCTATTGCCAGATGACTCAGAATAATGACAGTGTTAGCAGTAAACACTTTTAATTTATACAGGTGACATTTAAAATGCAAATCAGACCTTAAGATAATTGCTGGAAATAAGGAAGCCTCTGTTGGTTTAGGGAATATTTCCAGTTTCTATGGAAATTATTTATAATACAGTGAGATAAATGAAGAGGCTCATGTCTTAGAAGACTTGGCTGGAGTTGCTCCTCTGTGGAGTCAAAAGACTAATTTAAAGTGAATGTGTGAGGACAGGAGCTTGTGGTCAGGGTAATATGCTGGGGAAAAAAGTTTTCAAATCTGTTGAAAAAGATAATTTTTCTCTTGACATTGGAAATGCAGATGGACCAAAATTAGATGATGTTACCACAGATACGTATGCTGAACTCTGCTCCCTGAATGAACTTGAAATTGCATATCTGCTTTAAATGTAGGGATTGCTTTTAATTTTCGTGCGTCTTTTTTTACACATGCTGTTGTAGGTGAGAGGGCTAAAGACTGAAACTGCGTTTTGTTGACCACTACTGGAGGTCACAGTGTGGTGAACTACTCGGCGGGTCCACTGCTTGCTGCTGCAGTGTCCGTGAAATGCGGCGGAAGGAAAATACACTTTTTGGGGGGTTTGCATACAACTGGTAAGAAACAGAGCTGTGGGAGGACTGTGGGGCTCCACGGGGCAGACCCAGGTCCCAGCTGCAGTTCTCCAGTGCCAACATAACACAGCTGGTTGTAAAACGGCCTGCCTGGAGGGACGTTTCCCGAGGTTCCCTGTGCTCCATCGGCAGTGCTCCTCCTGGGGACGGGTGACGCTCACTCCCGTGACCTTGCGTTTTGTCTCCTGCAGCGACCTGTGTTTTCCCTCCTCTGAAGCCTGGGTGTGCAAATGAAATCTGGACTCACCTCCGCTGATGGCACTTCATGTTTTAATGCAGTTTATATTGTTTAGCAGGCCTTGGAGTGCTCTGCATTGACCTCTTTCAGAGCAATTGCGGTAGATGAATGATACCAGAGAGTGTCCTCTTGGGGACCTCAGCATCTTTATCTAATTTATAACAGATTTCTCCACTCTTTACAACCACCAATCTTGTTTTCTGCTCTGATTTCATCTTACTCTACTGAAGCTGGACTTCTAGCTAGAAGCTTTGGTGATTTTTTTGATGGTTAGTTGCCTGTGTGCTTTTTTTTTCTGATCAGCCTCTCACAAACCCTTTAATTTACTCGATATTCATCCTTCTTTGTACCTTGCTTCCAGGTTTATTATTCCAGGTTTCAGTGCACCACGCCATTTACCCAGTTAGCTATAAGATGCAATCTTGTCCTTTCCATTCGAATGGTTTCTCATTAGTTCATGTGGGTGGGCATGTTTAACAACCAGGTCAGTGTGTGCTCCCACCACTGTGTGTATAAAAATGTATCTTTTGGCTAGAAAAAATGAGTAAGAATGGAATTTCAAGTAGAAAAAGGACAGCTTAACGTCATTTTTGCTTGCAGTTTGCATATCTGTTCAATGCATTTGTAAAGCGTGAGGTGTGACTGGCAGCGGTGAGTGTGCATGGTGCAGATGGAGCAGCTACACGGGCGTGTTTAGGGTTCTGAATATTCAGTGGGTGACAGGGTTTAGCCCTGTTGGCTTCCACGAAATGGTGCTGAATGACGCCAGCCTTGGGTCTTGCTTCTGCTACACTCATGCTCCCAGACGGCTGCTTCTGGGTAACTGGATTCACCCCGCCCGTGGACTTGAAGGTGATGCGAAGCCACGTCTGCCTCCCAAAGCAGCATTATGCTGGATGAGCCCAGCTGCAGGGAGGAGACCAGTTTGTCTCACGTTGCCCGAGCTGGCGTGTCCATGCGCCTCTCGGTGCTGCAACTCCATCGCCCTTGACCGCACACCACCCCGTGCAGCTGTGGGACACTATGCTACCTTAAATGAAGCCTTTATGACTATTTTTCGTAAAAATTTATTCCTTTCCCAACCTAGGTGCTCTTGTAAAAGGAAAGATGAACTGGTCCTTTTACCTCGTTACTTATATTCTTGTCTGTAGCCACTCACGCAGCCTGTCTCCCCTGTCCCAGCTGTCACCCCCCCCAGCTCTCACCCCCCTGTGGCTCTTCACACCTGGAAGATTCATTTCAGCTCCCACCTGAGGCTCTGCCTGACCTTCTAACTTCCCACACATTCATCTACTCCAGCACTCCTAGTGCCATGAGACCAGGCGTGTGAAGATATTTGCATCTGTCTGGGGCCAAACCCCTTGCGAAGGTGTAAATTGATGCAATTTAGTAGATTTAATTTGGCTGCCTACCAGTGTGAGCTTAGAATCTGGCATATGCAAGAGGTTGCTAATATATTATTCATTTTAATGTTATCTTTTAATTCTTTATTCTTTGAATCGTCTGTACTGAAAATACAGTGACATGCTGTTATGTCTTCTCTATCTTTAATTGGGCCTTCTTAGAAGGTTTAAATATGTTTTCATATTCAGGTTAATAACTTGCAGTTGCACTTCATATTAATGTTTTTATTAAATCATCGTTTTGCAGGTTAGAGAACTCAGCAAATCCATAAGCTATTTATAATAAAATCCGTAACCACCTGATAGCTATTACAAACTATTTAAAATTAATGCTATTCACATTTGCCAATGTTTATAACAGTTCTACATTCTTAACCACTTATAAATAATGTATCAAAAGCAGTGTAATAAGCATATCAATGTCTTTATCCACCTTTCACAGCAACCTGTGCTGAGGGCTGGGGACAAAGGTGAAGCTGAGTGCGGGAAATGCTCTTCTGCACCTCGCTGCCAGTGATGGTGGTAGCTGGTGTCCCTGTCACCCACGTGGAATGACATGTTGGCTGCAGACACTCCTTAGCAGCCTCAGGATTGGCACCACACACACGTCTCGTCTTTGCTTTCATGACAAAGGCAAGGTACGATGTGGCAGCAGTGCTGTTTCCCTACAGTTGGGACTCTTAAGGGAGTCTTGTGTTGAACCTCCAACCCCCAGGGAAAGAAATTTTGAGCAGAAACTGCCTCTTGTCAAAATGAACATTAAAACCAGCTGACATGTTGTTTTCTTGCTACATAGGGAAATTGGGGATGGGTTAAAGAAACTAGTGTTTCTGTCCTAGAAGAAAAAAGGATGCTTCTACTCCCTCTGCAAAGAAATTGCTTCAGGACTGACATTCTCTTTGGGTCTCAGAGAAATCACCACGAGGCATCTTGTCAGGATGCTGTTTTGTACTCTGTAACTAAAGGAAACTCTTAAGGGACTCAATGGGACAAAGTCTGAAAGGTTTTCACATCATTTAGAGCTCTGCAGTAATTCTTGGGTTGGTCCAGATGTGACTTTCTGCAGCTGGAGCAGAAACTGTGTGTCTCTGGGGTGGGTGTTCAACTCTTGGAACATTTCATCAATGAAAGCCATGTTTTTGAAAGAAGCCAAGTAATTCATATCACCAGGGATTTAATAACAAGTCTCTGGAGAATGCATGGAGTGAAGGAAGTGCTGCTGGCGTGACTGTGATCCTGTTTCCCCCCAACCAGGAGAGGGTATTTCTTCCAGGACAAACAGTTCCTCACTACGTATCTGCTCCTGTGCAAATGATGTAATAAGAATACCAGGTTACAAATCATGAGCTTCTTGCAGCTCCTTTACTCGTTAAGGCAGAGATAGCAGTGGGCTATTTTTAAAACATTCAAGCCCCAGCTCTATTACTGTAAAGCTGTTGTGAGCTGTCAGGTACAGAACCGTAATCTTCACCAGTTATTGTTGTACTTACGAATTCAATATGAATTGCATGAACTAAAGCACATTGATTAGAGGGTTGACTTTCATATGAAGCCAAATCATCTAATTTTTACACTGCTGGCTCAACAAGTATTAGCTAATCATCTAATATGGATGGTTTCAAAATACCACTTTGCTGCTGTCAGCCAGCAAATGGCCATTGATAGATTATTTACAGGTGAAAACCCACCAGGCTATTGCTTACGCTGCAGTGGCACTTACAGTCCCAAGCAGGACTGGGAGCCCACCGGGTGCTGTGCAAGAGTAGGAGTTGTAAGCATGTCCTGCAAATGGCTGGGGATGTGCAGAAGGACAAATGAGGAAGCAGAGTGATTAAGGAAAGGGCAAGAGACAGAGGATTTAGTGTCACCCATGGGATGGATTTCTATTTTAGAGGCTATACTCAAATGATGACATGCACATGCAAACAGCTTTTGGAAAGATGCTTGTGTTTCTTACAGGAAATGGTTAGAGTGATAAAATCTATTTTTTTGAGGGAGCTTCAATTAAATTAATTTTTCCCCCTGTAAATACTGACTTGTTGTTCTGGAGGTGCAGTAGAGTTTCTATGTCTAAATTGGTCAGCATGCCCAGAGATGCCTGAGATAATGACAGTGGGAAATAAAATTTTTTAGCTGAGGCTGCAGGAGAATTGTGCTGCCAGGTTCACGGTGGGACTCTGCCTTCATGCAGAAGTAGCAGGGTAGTTGACCTGCCTGCTGGAGCTGTTTTGTGTGCATATGAACCTGGTGGAGTTTTGGTAGGAGTTTGTTCGTTAATGTTTTGCGTTTGGGTTGGGTTTGTTGGTTGGTTTTTTTTCAGTTCAATTATATTGATGTTATGAAAGAAACAGTACAAATTGTGGAGAGTCGTCTTTGAAAATGTGCGTTTTGGGAAAAAAGAGAAGTTTTTCCTTCAAGCGCAGCAACAGAGAAGCACTGCACGTTACGGAAAGCTTTGTGGTACGTGCAGCTTCATGCAGCCATTTCTATTTCCCTGTCTTTCTGAGTTGTCTTTTCTTCCCCGCAAGCTGGCAGCTGGAGCCCTGTGACAGATGCGCTCCTCCTGTTTGAACTAACCGAACTTCGGTCCAGGCAGATGCTCAGCAAGTAGGCCTGGCTGAAGTGAATCCTTTTGTGTGAGGCTGTCCGTGAGAGCTCGGCACCAAAACCAAAAACCCGGTTTAGCTGGAGATTGGGCTGCACAGCAGAGTATCTGACTACGAACGAACTGCTTTTGCTACAAATATCTGCAGCCATCAGGGTTCCTCCACAGTGGCCGGCTGTGCAGCAGTGACCTCCCCTGGCATAGGGACACCGCTCGAGGCTGGGACATCCCTTACCTGACACCAGGCATTGATGGGCTGGTAAGTGACTCTTTTTTTCTGTGTGCATGTAATATTTAAGATAAGTATAGCAAGCTTACGTGATAATCTTTGTATTCCATCCTAACTTTAAGTGTAGTAAATAGTACTGACCACTAATCCATGTACTCAATAAACCAACTACTAGATCAGATCTGAGTGATCTCTGACTCTTCTTCTGTGACAAGCCGCTCTCCATCACCAAGGCTCTCACTGGTGCCGGTGTCTTCAAGCATCTCTTGGTGCAGTTGGGGTGGTGGGATGGACCCAGCGATGGTTTCTGGAGCATCGTGATGCTTCCAGCACTCACTCTCGGGCTTGGAAAGGAAACCAGAGGCCTCCGTGACATTACTGTAAAATGCCTGTGACTCCAACTTGCTGCAGTTTTGGAGCAGTGTGGTGAGACCTGTCTGTCCTTGTGTGCTATTAACACCCTTCAGCATTTTCCAAACATGTCTAATGAAAAGGAACATCTTGGTTTTGTGTCTGTACCTGGCAATAAAGGGCTTTTCGGGGTTCTCAAGTGAAAATCTCCTGGTACCTTTTGAATTTTAACCTGTATTTCCAAAGCAAATAATTGTGGTTAGCTGGGGACATATACTTGCAATTTTGTGTAATAATTCTAGTTTTTCACTATAGTTTGAAAAAACGATATCTGTAAAAGATCAAGACACAGCTTTCGAATGATGAAGAGCAGTGGTTGTAATCACTGGAGCCCCATTTTCCTGGAAAGGGTGTTTTGGCCAGCATGACCTGTCTTTGCTCGAATAGTAAAAAACTGCCTAGTTGTATATTAAACTCTCACTGGGCAAACAGCAGAGTTGCAAAACATAAGTGCAAGTGCTTAATAAACAGTCCATAGGTGTTATAAGCACATTACCAAGTGAGCTACCTGCTACAGAGGGACGTGAGGACACCAGCAGTATGCCTGCTTACTTATTAGCATAACTTTTAAGCACCCAGCCAGCCTCAAACTATCGATTTTCCACTCATTAAATCCTTAGACCATAGTTTATCAAGTCTTTGTAAAGTAAACCTTTTTTATAAAACCTGATGTCTTTGGTTTTACATCAAGTAAGCACCTATGCCAGTGGGCGCTAGGAAAGCCCTAATTCATAGGTTTCTCTGGAAGCTATTTATATTGTTGAACAAAACTTTTCCTACAAGCAATATGTGGCTTATTTTTCCTGTTTTTAAGAAAAAGTGTTTGTTTTATAAGCAAAAATGAATGACTTCAGATGTGACTCTCAGATTAAACATTTCCTTTCATAGGCAAAGATGGGTGATGGGGGCAGCCTCTGGTCCTTCTCTAAGCTCTGCTTACTTTATACATGTTTTTTTGTTTCCCCACCTGCACAAAGTCTGGATTAAATTTAATAATTAGGAATGGAGTATGAGATGCAGCTGTGCCTGGCTGGGATTTGGTGGCTCTAGCACTGGTGAGCAGTTGTTGGGAGCAGAAAGTGAAGTCTGCGGTATGTGTCAGCAAGCCGGTGAGGAGCGTAGACGTGTGGGGATGTGATCACCTGAACTGCAACCGAGAGGTTACTCCGCTACCCCTGCAAGAGCTGCCAGTGGAGTACTAATGACCGTGGGCTGCCAAGACCTCCATTTTACGTATCAGTGCGAAGTAATTTAATTCCGGCATCGCAATTAAGGAAACAATTATCTCTCATGTCTTGGGCTGATCTCCAGGTCATCTTAGCGTTATCCCTTTTGATCTCATTATGAATTTAAAATATGCAATAAATTGGCTCTTAATTCTATAGAAAAGGTCAAGCTTGCTTTCTACAAGGGACAGGGGTGTATTTAATAGAAAGATCTCAAGGACAAGGGAAACATTTGTTAATGACTGAGGGAATGAGTGCCAACCCACCTCCTGGGGACTGTTTGTGCAGGACTTGTGCACATGCACAACCTCTCCATGGGTTGGAACTAGATGATCTTCAAGGTTCCTTCCAACCCAACCCATTCTATTAAATTATTCTATGAAATCCTGCCTGAAGGCACCTTCCCAAGAGGTACATTGTGACCAATGCAGCAATTAAATGTCGGTGTTTCATCACAAGTTATTCTTGGGTGATCCAGCAACGGGGGAAGCCTAACTGTGTTGAAGGAGCATAGGAGTGACTTGAGACTCAGGGAACTTCAGCACTTCATTCCATCAGAGATTTTTGACAACCTGCTTGAGAAAGTGGGTTGATGGGTCATTTTAAGGCTAACTTATCAAGTGGAGTAAGATTAGTTGCACTAAGCTGAGCTATGTTGACTTACCTCTGTTAAGTTCTTGTTTATGTAGTTTTTGTTATTTTTTTTTTAAAATAAGAATTGTTACATCTTTATGCCATTATGTCAAAATAAAAATATCCATTTAAGGAAAGCTTAGTATAAGCAAGAAGCAACTATATTACTTTGAATTATTTTCTCAAATACATAATTACAGCAAAACTGTACAGTGCTAACCATGCTGGGCATGAATGCCGAACGCTGTGCCACCAGTGGTGACATCTGCAATCCCAGCCCAGCAGCAGGACCGCTGTGCAAAAACCAGGTGAGAGATTTGCTTCCCTTCACTGTAGGACACAGAGCATTGAGCAAAGCCTGGGTGAATTTATATTCACTGCTTTTCTAATGCGCATCTGTGAGGACTTGCAGCCCTGGAAGGGTTTGTCCCATCTTCCAACCAGCACCTCCATTCTGACACAGGTGGATAAACTCTTACCATTATAGTACATTCAAGTGCATTTTTTTTTTTTAATAAATGCTACTTATTTTTCAAAGGATTGAGATGCTTCTGTTGATCTGTAAGTGAGACAGGCAGTTTGGAGGGCTGTTTCTGTGAAGCTGTGGACTGTTATGACACAGTGGCTATCGGTGCATCATGTGTAAGCTCGGGTTATTCTGTATGAATTTTAAAGCCCAAACGGCCACACAAGCTGGATACAATTCCCCACTGAGTGAGTCAAGTTGGGTACCAACATTGCATGCTCGATAATTTTAGCAATTGTATTTCTCAGGGTGGGATGCAGGGAAGAGTGTGTTACAAGTCCATGCTCAGTCAAAGCTCTGTGAGTTTGATAAAATGAGCTGTAGGGCTCGGTGACTGATGGTTTCCCTTCCTTCCTCTGCCTGCCAAACGGAAAACATATTATAAAGAACTCACTAAAGTGAAGAATGCCGTATCTCGGGTTTGTTCCTGCAAATGGAATTAGTTAAATAATAAATCCCGCTGATCAAGGTTTTAATATAAACATAGAAATCCTTTGAAGTGTAAAAGGTGATGCTAAAATGCTGCATTTGTGCAACTTAGGTAAACTTCAATTTAAAAGAAAGAAGAGAATTTTTATCTTTTATTGGTTATTCTATTCACTTGTATTTTTTACGCTTTCCAGAAGCAAAAAAATAAATTGAAACTGGACTTATTGCAATATTCTCTATTCAAATATTTTAATATACATTGCCTGGCAGTGCAAAGGACAGATAATTATGTAGGCCTATCTTTTCTGCAGAAATGGATTATTTGGGTCCACGTTTCTAAAAGCACTGAGCATACAAAGTCCTGGCTGTGGTGTGAGGAGCTGGAAGTGTCCAGTCCATCCCCCCCCAGCACGGCTCCTGGTCCAGCATCGGCCAGGGTCCGGCTGACCCTGGGTCTCTGTGGCAGCGGTTCGGAGCTGAGCTCACTCATGACAGTGCCAAACTGCAGACTTTGGTAAAACTGCTGATGTAGTAAAACCTGCCTAATCAGACTCTGGCAGGTGTTTTCGGTGACATGGGTAATGCATTCACAGTCCAGCCCATAACATCCATCACCAGCCATAGCTGGGGCGTGCTGGTGGGACACAGGCTTCCCCTCTCCCTCGGGGAGGAGTCTGACCCTCTCTATTACACAATTTTGCCACAATATCTCAGTTAAAATGGGATGATTTTCAAACCCCTGGTGCCTAAGTGACTTCAAGACCATGACTGATATACTAACATCAGTTGTATGTGGTTTAATTCATCTAAATTAATGCATTTCTGGAAGAGGTTTGGACATATGCCTCATCATAAGAACATACCCTTCTCTCTCGCAGCCTTTGAGTTTACCGATTTTTTTCCTTTTGTGCTGTGTTTTGCCTAGTTTTCCATATAAAATGGCAACTGTTTGCAGAAGTGAGTGACTTCAAGGTGGAAACACAGACTCACTGTGCGAATCTTGTCCTTTGATTCCCTAGGAAGGTAACGAGAGAGGAGAGAGCTCGGTGCAGATTTAAATCATTAGCCACACGTACCCTTCATCCACTACCAATGTGAGAAGTGAAATAATGTACCAAGAGAGCTCACAGCTGTTGCACGGTACCTCTGAACACCTGGTCTGGTGAGGTTTGCGTTCCGTGGGCTGCCGGCAGCAGTGGGTGATGGCTTTGGGGTGGCTGGGTTTAAGCACCTGGGCTGGGAACTGAGGGAGGGTGAATATGGGAGTCCTGCTGGGATGGACGACTTGCTCAGATTCCTTTGAAAATCATACCTGTGCTTCGCCCCTGTGCTCAGAGCTCTGTGGTACGGCTCTGCATGAATGAGTGAGCTCTCAGGGCAAAGAATCCACCTGATTTATAGCTACCAACCTTTGGAGGTACCCAGGGGACTGTCTGGGGGAGGCTGCGTGGTTTCCGTGCCCGGCGATGCTTGAAGCGATGGCTAGGTGTGTAAAAAGCATGTAGAAATTAATAATGATTTACATTGATACACCATTTATGAATATCATACAAGGAAAACTTGAGTTTTCCCTGATGTATTAGAGATGAACTAAATCAATCTTTTAAAAGGCTGAGAATAAAGACAGCCCAGATAATCTACTTGGCCTATTGGGTGCTGGGGATTACAAACCCAGTTCAGTGTGGGACCAAGCACTTGTCCAGCATTCACACTGCAATTTCAGGAAGGTAAATACAATTAAAGGAGTGGGGAAACCTGCTTTCCATGGGTCCTGGGAGTTTCCTGTCCCCAACCCAAGGCTAATGCCCTAGGAATCATTTTCTGAAGACAAAATAGATATGAATACGGTTACTTTTATGCTCTTCATGTTTAACCAGTTCTTCATGGGGACAAACTGCTTTAAAGTAGTTAAAAAATAAACCACAACTTTTTAAAAAGGTTTCCTTCTTACTCTCCCTTTCAATAAATACTTGATGTATTTGCCAAAAGACTGGGGATGAGCAACCAGTCGTTGTCCTTCACTCGGTGGAAGCTGGTTGTATCACCAATGGAGCCATCTACCTGACAGATCTGAAAGGCAAATCACCCTATGAATAAAAGCCGTTGTTGTTCAAACTGCTATTGAACCTTAACAAATGAAAAAAGATATGTATTGTCTCTCCCAGCATAAACCAGCTGAGCCTGCTTGGAAGGAGGTTTAAAGCTGAAGTGAGGCTCAGGTCTGATGGTGTCTGCATGATGTCAGATATGAGATGTTTTTCCTTCACAACTTATTTTCTGTAGGAGTTTGTAGCTCACATTTCTAGATGGAACCATGGAGTTTTGGTTTCATGCCTGCCAGCCCTGCAGCACTGAGCCCTTCTGTGCTGTCCCCACCATCCCTCCCCTTCCCCAGCTCCCTCACGGGGCTGGAGGAGACTCCGTCCCGCCTCTGCAGCATCTAACCTCCACAAGCCACAGAATACCCGCTACCCTCACTCCTGATGTGGCAGCAAAGCTGGGACTGGTGCTGCTCCAGCGCAAGCGGGCTGTGAGATCGGATGCCTGGTGCTCTGCTGGTGGCCTTGACGTGAGGGACCCCATGGTCACCCTGGCCAACCCCGCAGCGACAGGGCAGCTGTTTGGGGAGTTTGGGGATGAGCAGGATAAACCTGTAGCTACATTAACAGCAACTCTTTGCCGGGACGGGGGCTGTGCCTGAGGATAGGTCTCAGTAAGGACAGGGAGATGTCTTGTCTGTACGTGTGTGTGTGTCCACAGCCCTCTTTTCATAAATTATATAATCATGAACAAGCTTACTCAGGAGATGTTTCGCAAACTTGAAAGCAAGGTAAAGCAAAGGGTTGTGTGTGCATTTTCCTACAGTGAGTAAGCCTTAGAAAAAAAACCCCGCAGAGACTTTTTTTTTTTTTTTTTTTTTTTTTTTTTTAAAATTTCCAGATTCCTAACAAGCTGCAAAGATGAAAAGCTTTCAACCTCCTTATGTTTAGCTAGAGAAATATTCTGTGAGAGAAATGAAATGGAACAGACTCATAGACTCATTTAGCATTTCTAAACTGATAAATATATTTATTGGCCGTGCCTGTTAGGGGTGTGTAATACCTATTCTTTCTGCAGATGGCTCATTGGATTTCTTCCCTAGCACTTAGCTCTGTAATGATGTTAGACGGCTAATACCGAACTGTCTTGACAATGTTTGTATTTTACCTCTTAGCCTCTGGCTGTTTGGAAGATGAGGTGGTTTGGGGGTCTTGGTTGTTGCTGGAAATTTGCTGTAATGAAAGCCAGTGAAGTGAGGAGTTTGCTGCCTGCTTCAGCAGGGGCTCTTCTGGTTACAGGCAGTGCTGCTGTATGTAGCACCATTAAAGGTCGAGTGATGCAGCCGAGCATCCTCCTGCCGAGAGGGAGCTGCTGAGCCTGCCCGTGCCGCCACCCCCTCGCCGGTGTCTCCCTGGGTTCTGGGGTGGGTAAAGCCTACACAACCCAGCCTTGAGAATATCATGTTTAATGGGTGAATTTAAAATTAAAAATTTAGGTTTTTTCAAGGCAAAAAGCAAGCAGGCTCTTTACCTCCTGTTAGGGTATGGTGCAGGAATTGGGCATCCACTGATGGTGGGAAGTGAGGTCAGAAAACCGGCCAAAGCCTGGTTTGCTTTTATATTAGAAAGAAGTGTCTGCACCCCCTGTGCATCCCAGCCTCGCGGGAGCGGGGACCTTGTGCTGAGGGTGCCGGGGCTCGGCCTCGGGGAGGCAGCCAGGAGCTCCAGCTGCTTGGTGCTTCTCCAGCAGCACCGAATTTCTTGGTCTTGGTCACGTTTCTGCTGTGGAAATTAGAAAGCAGATGCTTGTTACTGTTCTACAATTGAGGATAATAAAACTTAGCTTGCTTAAACCTCCAAGGGGCCCTATAGGGTAAGGTACTGTTTACATTAACACAGTAAAATATATTTATAATTTTAATAATTTAAAATAATTTAGATTATGGTTTAGGGTTATACTTCAAAGCACCCTTTTAAAGGTGGCTTTTGTTTTGCACTTGGAGAGTGAACCTATTTAATTTCTGGAGAATGTCTGTCGTCCCATTTTGAGCAAATTTTTTTTTCTTCTGTTTTTTTTTTTGAACTGACTTGCTGCCTCATTCTTTAAAGCACTTGTGACTCCAGCCCCACATCCCGGCGGGTGCAGTTCTCAGGTGAATTTAGTGCTGTGTTTGTGTTATAAATGCTGCCACCTTCATTTCCTTCCCTCTCCAGTAACAAAATAAAAAAAGTTAGAAGTAAAGAATGCAAGAGTGCTCTGAAGTTTGGCCATAAACCCCCTGTTATTGTTTATAGCCATGGCTCTGCGCTGAAATGCCACAGGAAAATGAGAGGAATAGTGAGTAACAAATATTGGATCACTCTGACGGGGGAGAACTTTCCTACCAAGGAGGCATGCAGCCACGTATCTGCTCCATCCAGACGAAGTTACTTTTTAAGAAATGAGGCTTTGCAAACCCACCGCAGCATGGGCGTGATTTAACGTGCTCCTCGTTGTTTCACAACACAGCTTTTGCTTCCCTGGCACGGTGTGCTTGCCGCAAATCGTAATTCTGCAGCACTGGCGTGCAGCAGGCACAACTGGGGCGGGGGGGTTTAATAGCTTTATAGTTCTCCTTAGTAATTCACCCATTAAACATGATTTAAGTCCCACCTTTGTCCCACAGAATTGAGTAATGTAGAGAGGATGTTGCTGCTAATTAACCCAGTCTGTGGTCTCTCTTGCTGGTGCCTGATTTTCTGCAATCCACGGTTTATGTCTGGGCTTTGTATGCAAAGTGGAAAGTTCAGTCTTCTGGTGCTGAACCTGCCGGCAGCCCTGGGCACCAAAAATGAGGAACTGAGCTGTGAAGCAGCACCTCAGAGATTTTTTTTTTTTATACCGTCTGTTTTTCTTGCTGTGTTGGCAAGTGGCGTGCTAGGTCTTGGCAGAGGAGGGCAGCGAGGAGCATCCAGACCCAGCTTTGTGATGAAATGGTGCCTTGTCATAATTTCAGGTGTTTCAGACCATTTTTGGGTAGTCTCATGGCTCCCTCAGGTGTAATGTTGTCTTCCCGCTCCTCATGGTTCTCAGCCCCCATCCAGCACAGACGGTCCCTTCCAAAGCCACGGCGCCTTCCACAGGACGTAGCAAATAGAAAAAGTCCGGGAAATTTCTGCACTCTTCTTAAAATGCTCTGGGACACGCTTAAACAATGTTCCATCTGTTCTTGTAAAAAGGCAAATGTAAAGGATTCCTGTAAACATTTTTTTCTGTTGCATCTGAGCAGCTCTGTTTGCCCAGGGTTGGTGTTGGCTGTGCTTGGTCACTTCATGGACGCTGCCACCTCCATAAAACCCCGCGCTGTTCCTGTCCCGCAATTCCTTCCCATTCCTCTGAGCTGCAGCTCTCCCCTTGTCTCCTTCGGATTTGCCTTGGGCTGTTTGAGGAGGGTTACCCCAGCCGTTTCCTTCCGGATTTGGGTGACAAACCAGTGAAACTCTCATCTTGTCTCCCATATCAGTATAATCCTGCACACCTAACACTGAACTCTTCTTCACTATATAGCCCACATGTAGCATGACTTGTCCTGCTAGACACTAATTAAGACTCCCTGGGTAGCAATTTGGCAGTGTACTGCTGATGGACATCTATTTAGTAAAGAGCTCAACCACTTTATTAACATTAATGGATGATGATAGACTTTTTTTGCCCTTTTCACAAAGGTCATGCTCAAATCATCGCCTTATCAGACTTAATTACAAGTGTTGCTTGCCTTCCTCACAGATGTTTAGGAAAACACATTTTGTACTTCATATATCATGTGTCTGGGATTGCTCTTTATGCTATAGCAATACAGTTGTTATAGCTGGCCAGGGATGATGATGATAGGGATTTGTTGATGAATTGTTTTTCAGTGTCATGTCAGCCAAATCCATTAATGATGGTCTTGTACTTAGTACAATGCCATCCTTGCCCCCATCTATATATTATCTCTATGTTTGCTTCTAGAAAAATACAAATAGTAATAAAAAAATAATAATAGTAATAACAATACTAATAATAGTAATAATAATAGAATGGATTACATCACCGCACAAGATGTGCTGCTTACCAGTCCTGTGGCACTGTATGTATCCTTTGGTGTTTCCTGCCATTGCAGAAAGATCTTTCTGACGTTTCTTGGTCCTGGCCAGCTAAATCGCTTTCCATTTCAGTTCTGCTGTATGAGATGTCTGTGTAGCATCCTGCACATTTTCTCCATTTTCTTGGTCCTTCTGGGTCCCTGGCTAAAAGCAGGTGGCACACCATGGAAAAGCTGAAGTCCAATTAATCTTGGGAGCAGGAGACCCCACTGATATGTTTCTTAATGTAAATTATTTCATAAAACCAATTTCCTCCCAAAGCAGCAGTGCCTGAGTGGGAGCGAAGCTCTCCTAAAATCGCATTCCCTCGGGGGATCACACTGTTTCTAGTGCCTCCGGAGCCCCATTCCTGCAGCATAACCACCCACCCAGAAGGATTTTTAAAGTTTGTTTTTATTGCTCTGGTGGGAGGAAGATGATCATTTCTTCCGGGCTGGGGAGATGCTGCAGCTGGAGCCAGGCAGCGGCCTGAGCTCTGCGGCCACCGGCTGGCTCCGAGGCTCCCAGCCGAGGGGCAGGAGGCAATCCCATCTCCGGAGCCAGCGGACGCAGCAGCCGCCTCAGACAAACCTGAGCGAAAATCCAGCCCTGCTGCGAAGGAGCGGGGGAAAAGCACAGGGGGTGAAATGGATGCAAACCCTTGCTGACCTGAGTACCGATCTGCTGGTGGCAGCAGCTGTCAATGAAGCACGGAGAGCTCTGGCTTATAAAAGGCTAATAATTGACACCTATAATCACTTTACATTCAGTATTTGCAAGTCCAGAAGGATCTTTACTGTAAATTAATTGGCATAAATGGCAGATGCGTTGCTGTGGGGCATGCTGCTGTGACTTGGAGTGGGTTTTTTCCCCAGGCTGTAGGAGATACCAGGAAGGCAGGCGTATTGGAAAGGTGAGCAGACAGTGGCGACTGGCTGCTTTTCTCTTTTTTTTCCTTGTTTTGGCAAGAGGTCCCCTACTTCTTGTAAGTATTCCTAGGAGACAGGATGAGTGCTACAGTCAGATAAGTCAGCATAAGTAGAATCACATTTTGTGGGGGCTTTTGGTAGGCTGTAGCTTATTATAATTATCCAGAGGACAGAGCCAAACTGTATAAGCACCCTGTGAGGCATCCTAACAGGCTGGAATAGCCGAGAGGATTGCTGGAAAGGACACATGTAAAGCTTGGGTAAGAGCTTGGGATCCTCTGTGCTCCTGCAGCATCTGCGCTTGCCCGCTGCAGGCCTTGGAGTTTGATGTCTTGGGGCTCCCAAATCCTGCCCTGCTAAATCCTGCCTTTAATCACCAGCATGTATGTTGGGTCACCAAGCGGAGCTAGTAAACCCAACAGAGAGAAAAGGTTCACTGCCTCAGAGGTAAGGATGCTCTGCTAATCTGGTGAGTGAGTTCAGGGCTGAAGTTCTGGGTCTTCTTGCTTCCTCTGGTCCTGCAGCATCTGGTCCCCCTTGCTGGGTTTGGTTCTCTTGGCTGGCATGGGAGGGAAGTCAAAAAATGAGCTGTGAAGTCAGAAAATGAAGATATAAATATAACAGGCTGTGTTATAAATGATAACAGGCTATTTCAAAAGTGACTTGTTTTCATAAATGGGTGCCTGGATTTTGGAAAGAAATTTTACGGGCTTTATAAATCTTATTTAAAAGTAAATTTTGAAAATGCTTTCAAATTTTCCTTTTTTCAAATTGTTTCTGAGAGCCATTTACTTACTGATAATCATGTTAGAAAGTGAAAAAAATGATAATCATAGGAAACTGCTACGGAGTTTTACTGTGCTGTGGGGAGGGTGTGGGGAGGAGGTGGAAGGGGGGAGTCTTTTTCTGTAGCCTGATTTGGAAACTACAAAGTAGTTAGCAAAGTGATAACAAAAATAAAGGAAAAGAGTTTGGCGTGCTGTGAAGCTCTTATCTTCTCCCTTTCATGAAAAGCAGAGAAAGAGGAAGAGCAGAAAGGTTGTAGGCTTCACTAAGTCCTAATTATCCCCTGATTATGCCCACAGCAGGGATGAAGTTTTTCAAAAGTATGGTTTCTGTAGTAAATTCAGAAAACTGGCTCAGCAGTTCGATAGTCCCATTTATATGCTCAGCAAAGTACCGGTGGGGCCAGACTCAATACTCCAGAGATGCATGATGCCTGAAAAAAACAGATTGTACCTAAAAGCTGCTCCGATTTATGCCATTGGATGTGCTGTAGGAAAGTATTTTCACCTTCCATTCCTTCCCTGCCTTAGGCAGGAAATCTGTTCAGTTCAGGCAGTGTCTATAATACTGTATGTTTCTTTAGCCTGGGACATAAAAGTCCTCACAATACCTGTTTTTTTTTTGTTTTTTTTTTGTTTTCTTATTTTTTCTTTTTTTTTTTTTTTCCCCCCTCTCCTCCTCCTTTCTTTGGCATTAAGGATTTGCAAGAGCTATTTAGAATAAAACCCAGCATGACTGCCAGAGGATTAATTACTGAACTCATCTCTTTCTCCAGGTACTTGAATTCTTTGGGAATAAGAGCCTGAGGAACGCAGGAGGAGGGAGACATCCCATGTAAGCACATATCCATAGTCTGTAAAGTGGATGGTTTACGGTTTTGCTTGTTTTAGTAGATGAGTGCATTTCAGTCGGTTGTGTGTGGTTCAGCTCCCCCAGAATGCTCAGTATCTGCAGCGATGTGGATTTCAGAAGAAACTGGGGAGATGAGCAATTTGCTGCACATGGGCTGCATTTTCCAGCTGAGAGTGGTATTGATTTCTCCCGAGTGACAGAGCAAAGAAGCTCTTGGCGACTGGATTGGGCTGTAGGATTTTGTGCTTCATGGTCCCTATTTCAACTTCTCAGACAAAAGGCAGTCGAGACCCAGCTACCCTCTCTCATCCTTTTCAAAGATCAGCTGTTCATATGCATAAAATGTGATACTTTGTAGTAAAAAGGAGAATATGAAAAGCAACCGGTTTATAATATGATTCCATAGATTGCTCATAGAATGCAGCTTACTGTGAGGTGCCCTATGCATCCTCCATGCTCAGAGTAGCCACATCCCGCTGCGTGACACCGGTTAGAAATAGCTCATGAAAATATGTGGCATATTGCTTATTTCTTATGGTAGGAATTGTATACAATGGTCTACTGGGCTCCACGCAGGCTGTACTGCTAACTCTGGGAGCACTGGACACGTCTTTTCCTACCACATTTATTCCTTGCTTTGCTAGGCAACATAATTTCACATGATTCTTGTGGCTGAAATAAAATAATATCGGTGTTGGCAGCATCAGTTTTCAGTATGAATGGAAACAGTGCTCTATGCAGGGTTCATAATGAGGTCAGTTTTATTTACGTTTGCTGAAGATGGACGCGAACTGAAAAATCTCCTGGCACATTTTTCATGGAGTTAAATACATAAAGTATACACCTAAACGCAATACACTCATACAAATACAGTTAACACACTGAACAAATACATACAGTCTCTGTACACTGATTCCCTCTGATGTCCAAGGAGCGTGGTCAGCTACTCAAGGAGTGTTAATACAAATACTTGTATCAGTTGGTGCAGCCCCACTCTGACGGTGAACATAGCCCCATGTGCTCTTTGGGAGGGGGGTTACTACAAGGGGGGTTTGGTTTGTTGCTGGATTATCCCAGAGTTGTTACAGTTCTTGGCTATTAGTGGGCAAAGTGACAAGCACTATCTCATGTATTTAAGAAGTGTGTTTTTCTTAAATAGGAGTGAAGACTGTATGCAGGACAAAATTCAGTATTATTAGCCAGCAGTTGAGGAAAATAAGTAACATTTACAAAAGGATCTTTTTTTCCCCTGTTCTTAGAATGTTTTAGTACCTGTTTAGTGTTATTCACCAGCGTGTTTGCAGAGCACCTCTCTCCAGACAGGACCAGGTGTGAGCCAGGGCTGCTTTGCCAAGGACATGCTTGGTGGGGGCCACTCTGCTCACGCTGTCTAGGGGCAGGGACCTGGTGGGGGCTGAGATTGCCCCAAAGCCTTGCAGCTAGAAATGTCAGTCCCTGCTGGGCTTCCTTGCAAAAACACAATTAGGAGTAAAGTCCTACAAGCAAAGTTCAGAGAAACGAGTGGGGAAAGGCCTGTGGCTGTCCCTGAGCGAGATCCCTGTCACAGGGGAGGGGAAAAGGAGCATTGACATCTCTGTCACAGGGGCACTTTGAGTTCTTTGGGATGAGAAGAATAGAAGAAATTCTGATATTTGGGTGGTGGTGTGTGGTGTGGGAGCGTGGCGGGTTGAGACATTGCGAGGTGAAGTCTCGAAGGCTCGAGCAAAGCTGTTGTGAACACAGGGCAAAAATACCAAGTTTCAAAACCACTGGTAGCAGTCTTGTATTTTGTATTCTGCAGCTTCGCCGGCTGAGCTGGAGCTCAGCATGACACCTCTCATGCTCCATGAGATGATTTCCATCCCAGCCGTTTGGCAGGCTGTCCGCATCGTTACCCACGACAGAAAGGAGCAGCGCCTGCAGCCCTCGCGTGGGCTGGCCATCAGATATCGCCCGCTACCTTAAGCCCACGTCAATTAACTTCTGCTTGGAGCAAGGTTTGATGAAACGACAACCAGCAGCAATTACAGCTCCTGGGCTGCCTGGAGAGGGAGGCACAGCCTCAGGAACTGCAGAGCCGTGTGCGGTGTGCCTGTGAAGGCAGAAACCCAGCCCTTTCCCAAATCTCGGGGGGTGAGAGTTGTTTTGCAAAAATGCTCTTTCTGGGTACTCACCTCGGGCAGCTTGTGTGCAGCCGCGGTGGAGAGCATCCCCTCGCTCTGCCCCTGTGCTGGCTGTCCGAGCAGCCAGGCTGGAGCATCGCCCGATGAGCGGGCTCATACCTCCTTGGTGGGACTTGTACCGCCTTGGCGGGGCTCATACCACCTTGAGGGGGCTCATACAGCCTTGGCGGAGCTAGCTGCTAAAGCAGCTTTGCCCCCGGTGCCTGTGGTGCCCACAGCTGCACTTCAGCAAGAGAGGAATTAAATGGAAGTCGTGAGCGGTGAGATGAGGTCTGTGAGGGCCCCTTCACGCAACACCTAATAAAAACCATGCTCTGTGTGTGGTTGTGTTCTGCTGATCCTTTGGTAATAAAAGGATAATTCAGAATTTTTATATGGAGAAGGAAAAGGAATGGAATGCATATTTGAGCAGTTAAGATTTATTAAAAAAAAAAATTCGTTGAGATCAAAACATTTTTGCTTAGTAATTAGGAATTTCATTTTTCCTTCAGCTAATGATGTTTGCAATGCAGTGCTTTGCTGGATAATTTTTAATTAGAAGCTAGGACATGGATTTAAGTTCCAAAACTATCATATGTTTATGCTCAACCATTTTCTTGAGCCTTTCTGGAGGTAATGAGTCTTGCCTCCCTTCCTCAGTGTCAAATTTGAGTTTGACCTTTTTGCTTGTAAATACATTAGACAAATTAATCCCAGGCTATAATAAAGTCTTTCATTATGCTATAAGGAAGGTTATTTATGTCTTTAAAGCTTGCTCCAACCTAATAGGTGTGAAAGGAAAGAACACTTAAGCTCTCTACTGCTGACAAGAATATTGCATCTGAAAAATAAAAGTCATGGAGGGTTCATTTTGCTGATGTTATTTAAGATAAATATCAGTGCCCCAAGCATGAACTGGAAGATATATCTTTAAAGATAAGGGAAGCGGGTTTTACACTGGCACATCTCAAATGCAATTATAGCTGCACACAATTGTGCATGGGGGAAAAAAGTGGAAAATTGGGAGAGGAGTTTCCTTCCTGGAGGGTTTCTGGCAGCTCGTGTAAACCAGCTGGGTGATGCCCGTTTGCAGTAGTACCTCACTTTCTTAGGCTATTTCCTCCAAAATGGATTAAAGGAGCTTTCTAGTCTCAGCTGACCAAAGGTGATTAAAACTGGATGTGAGAGATGTGATGCTGGTCCATCCCTCTGACAGAAATCAGCCTTGTGATGCGAACAAGGGCAGTGCAGACAGGAGCGGGCACGCAGCCTGGATGGTGACGTGGGCTCATCGCTGGGGTAATCTGGTGAGATCTCTGCTTCTCAAGGCCTCCAAGAAAAGGCCGGGGATCTTAGGAAGGGAGAAGCAATAGCAAGGGGACTGGAGGGGTCGGCAGGGCTCTACTGGGTGCTGAGGACGATGTTTCTGCCCGGCAGTCCTTGTCAGATGTGTGCCTTGGAGAGCAAATCCTTGTGCTGAGGGGTCTGTCCCTGCCTGGCCCAGCCAGCCGACCTGCACAAGCGCCATCAGAGTACGTATTAAAAACCGCCTTTATAAAGGAGTGATCTCACAGACAGCTTTGCCTTCAATTGCTATTAAAATTAAGAGGTACTCATACCCAGGTGAAGAATACTGACTTTTTTTTTTCACTGCATCACCTGGGGATTTGTTCTAATATTGTCAAAATCTGTACAAGCAGAAGGAAAAATCTGGCTTCATTTTCTTGGCTTTGTTCATGTTCAGTTGCCTTGTAATCTGCAAGTAGTTCCTCAGCAAGCCTGTGATTTTAGGCAGGTGAAGTTTTTTGGAAACCCAGATAGAGATAAGAACAGCCCAACCAGAAAGTCATCGTGTGAAAAATGTTTTTGTGAGTGTGTGAAATAGGGAGTGTAAGTCTTTTTAAGAGGATATTGTGCAGTGAGTGTGGAGCACCAGCCTGTTGTCTCTGGATCCTGCAATTCAAACCTGGCTTCAGAGGCAAAATAAAGTAGTGGTTTTACCTCTGCAAAAGCAGTTTTAAAAAAAAGTGGATAAACCCAGTTCCAGCCCCAGGGTAGAGTGAAGGGAGACTGAGATGAGCTGAAGAATTAACGGCGGATGTGCAAAATGTACCCAAAGCCTGGCCAACCCTTGCTTGGTTTGGACATTGCAACTTCATCAGCACTTCTTGTTCCTTTCGTAATAGTTCTTTAAAAGAAAATAATGGTCCCAAACTGTCCCCTGAAAGGAAATGGAAAGGCTTCTTAACATAAACGTGATTTAAATAATCATGGAGTCAAACCCTGTTCTCAGTTAAAGCCCTCAGTGGCCTATAACGACCCAAATCGTCCATTTAACACCTTTTGAAATCTGCCTGGTGGAGGCTGCAAAATGTCTTAACAAAAGGCGAAGTGTGTTGACTCTGATTGCTGGGTGAGTTTTAAATTAGTGGAAAGCCGGGCCTCTCAGAACGAATGCTTTTGTAATTAGCCTTGTGTACTTTGCTATGGCTTAATAAAGTGACTGAATGCCTAGGGAGAGGCAAAAAACCAAGCTCTGCTTTGCTTGGGATAAGAAAGGCATTTTCTTCTTAAGTTGGTTGTTTAGGAGTTGCTTTAATTATAATGAGTAAACCGAGGGTGCTTACATCAATACAATTGATGTTACCAAATGGAATTTATGTTTACTGAAGCAGTAATAAAAAGTAACTTATAATAACTATTAAATGATTTGCTGACATCTTATAGGCGTTCCACATTCTGAATACTGGAGACGTACAAATGGAGTCCTCAGAAAGGAATAAAATGGTGCAAGGTAACACTGTCAGGTCAGGCTGCCTGCTGCGCGACTCTTGGCATCATCGGCCTGTGTTTCGCACAACTTAGACAAACATTTTGGTTCACAGCTGTGCTCAGGTTATTACTATCTTTACTACCCTTACAGCTAGGGAAAAGGAGACAGAAGTAGACTTTCTAGCATCAGGGCGCAGCCTGAGGGATTGGCTGAGCTCCGACTTGAGCTCACCTGGGCTCGACACAAAGTCCTGCCCCTTCTCTGGGGACAGCTCTACACTGCAGCTTGGCAGTCGGGTTATATTTATACTCAGATAACTGGCTTTCCATTACGAAATTTCTTTCCTGGCAGGGTATGCATCTATCATTAAATCAAAATCTTTCTGGAAACAGAACTGAGGCTCAAACTTCAAAGCTTGCCACTGTTTTCTGTGGAGCTCTTCTTGCTGGTTGCCTGGGAGGCTTATTTGAAATTATGCATGGAGACGGGCAGAGAGGAATGATTTCCAAAGTCGTCATAATTATGCCCCTGAGTGGGCGAGACTTAGAAACTGCTTGGGGTGGCGGAAACTTCGGAGAGGAGAGAGGCGAGCTCCCTCCCTGTGCCATGAGCTGCTCTGAGCCCCAGCACGCCCAGCACCCTCTGACCAGAGTGAACCCCCAGGGGCCAGAACCCTCAGGGATGGTCCAAATACTCTGTGGCCTCTTTCTGCCCCCTCCACCTACAGACCTTCCAGCAAGACCTCAGTTTTTATTGGCTTTTCGTATCATCTGCTCTCGCTGATTTTAGAAGGCTGATGGGCACAAAGATGACTTAATACTGTCTGACATAATGCCCATCACGGCACTCTGCCAAAAGAGGATCCTCACTGTCTTATGACAGCCTGGAATCTCAGCCATGCTGTCCTTCAAAATATTATTAAAAGGTCCCTTTGCCTTAAAATATGGTCAGTTTTTAAAGCCTTACGTAGGTAGGTCTGTGCATTCTGTTCATATAATAATGATGCATCAAAATGGAAGGTAATTACACCTCAGACAAAGAGTTTTCCAGTGTCTGGGAGAATTCAGTGTGCTTCAGTACACACAGCCCCTCTCCAGCTAGAAACCTCTGCCTGGTGGGTCTCAGGTCAGAAGTGTTAATTCTGAGCAACTTTTAAATAGTGAGGAAGCATCTGTTGCCTGCTACAAAGCAGGAAAGAGAAAGTATTGCTCTCTGGCTTGTTGTGGAGGATCAGCTGTCAGGAGCACAGTCCCGATGCACTAATCCGTGTCTTTCTGATGAGATAACGCTCTGAACTTGCAAGTTTTGTTAGTGAAGCATGTTGGTTCATTTGATATGAACAAGAGACTTGATGTGGCTTGGTGGGAGCTCAGAGATTAACGTTTGGTTAAATGTACAAGTCTCTTCTTCTCCCCTCTTACAAGGATCCTCTCCTTAGCCCGGGAAGCTCTGCAGAAAAACAGCTTCAGGCTTTGTTGCCGGGGAATTTGTCTTCAGCTCCCTTGTGCGGGGATGGCAGTATCACGGGAGGTTGGCAGCAGAAGTGCTTTGGATGCTTTCTTTTGTCCTTTTCAATTTACTGTAATTGCAGCCAATGTGATAGAAGATGTGCGGTTTTGGATACTTTCAAGGTTGCCCCATTTTTTAAAACGATCATTATTGCTGTGCAGAACAGCCGTGTTTGGGGACCATGACACTGTACCTGCCTCTGAATAATTGTCTAATATCTCCCAGAGTAAAAAAGCATCACTGACACATCCTTTCCTGGGGTTTTGGTCCAGCCACAGCCTGTGCCATCTCCCCATGGAGGGGAAAGGCTGTGAAAGATGTACTTGGGTCAACAAAAGGATTGTAACTTGCTAATGCATTGCAGTCCTTCTCTATACCTATGTTTTACAGTTCAGAATACATACTGTGCCAGCACAGAGCTTAATAGTGCATATGGATCATAATGTAGGACATCTGGGGCCTGTGGCAGCGTTCCCTCCCTCTCCTCTGTGCTGTGCCTTCCCCTCAGCGATCTGCTTTCTCTCCTCATGGTGAGTACAGCTAGGGAACTGTTAGTAGATGCTGAGTACTTATTAATTTAGTGAGTGATTTAAAATTTACTTTTTAATTATGCAAAATTTTATGTGTATTGGATTATTAAGTGCCCAGTATAATTGTACCTTGTATGTATTTAATATGGTTTCCACAGAACTCAGTGGAAGCAATTCTGTGATTTCGCTGGGAATTTGTGTCCCTGATAAACATCGGGAAACAGGTTTCATGCAGTACTGCAGGAAAAATGGAAGGTCGTTATCATATTTTTAGAGTCTAATACACAGTCAGACACTACTGTGATCTAACTAATATCTACTTAATTAGGCTCAAGTGAAAGATTTCAGAACACGAAGCCCAGTGGAGGTAGAGGTGATAACGTTGTTGTTCAGAAAATCCAGAGTGTTTCTGAGTTTGCCCAAAAGGTTTTGCATGGGAACTGAGATGTTGCCTGCGTTCGCACCCACCAGATCACGGGCGAGACTGGTCTCACTGTGCATTCCACTGGTGCTGCTCATGGTTTCACCAGCTTAGCATGAACGAGGTGCAGATCAAACCTTGCTCAACGGTCTTTGTCATCCCCCTGTCCTGGGCACCCGGCTCGCTCACGCAGAGCGACTGCTCACTCCTCTCCTGCTGTTTTGAGCTTGAACGTATTTGTTTACTTCTTGGATGTGCTGTAAATCCACGTAGTGTACTTGTTCCCACAGCTGGTTTTGGCAGGAAGAGGAGGGATGCTGGAGGAAGCTGTTGCACTGAAGGATTTGCAGCTCATTGCATGCTGCTCGGACAAAACTCTTGGAACAGGACTGGCCCCTGACTCAATTTACTTGCAGCACAGGTTCATGCCAGGCACCGCTCTCCACAGCCAGGGGTAAGAAATGACAGACTCCTTCAAATGATTCCCCGCTGATTCCTGACTCAATTCTCGGTTAGTACCAAAGTTATGAGATATTTATTCACTCCTGGCTACTTGGGTTGTCCCAGGAGAAGTTCACCTTGGGGGATTATGCTCTCACTAAAGGTTTTGATAAAAAATTGAAATGCCATTTTGTTGCCTTGCAAGTCATTATGTTCACATGACAAAAATTATTTTATACCTAACTTTACTTATCAATCAAAAAGGTCAATACAATAAAGTTTGTATCTTTTCTGCCAGAAACCTTACCTCCCTATGGTCTTAGGAGCTGATAAGAGGAGATGTAGACAAAAGAATAGGATCTCAAATACTGGTTTGATCAGTGTGACACAGAGGCATGAATTATTTTCAAGAACTTCCCCCCCCCCCCCTCCACTCCCTGAATTCCGGGCAGTTTGGACACACAGAATATCCAACTGCTTCTCCTGCCCTAACAGGATGTTTGAGCTGGAGGAACAACATGAGTTACTGCAAATGTCATGAGAAGAAAAAAACTCCACAAGTGGCATTTACCTTTCTGATTATTCCTTTTCATCCCCAGTACTGTGTGTACGTTTCCATTACAAGATTGCATGTGACAAAGAGTAGTTAGATTTGCACTACAAATTAATCTTTAAATATATTCATGTCCCCCCCGAGCCCCTCTAGGAGCAGCTACAATCTCTTAACGCACTGTGGTCTCATTCCTCCAGTACCTGGAAATACCAGCACCACCTGTGGTCTCTCTTCTCTTTTCAAATGCCTCTTTAAATATCACTTCTCTGCACCCTAATCTTGAGGCACATCAGCAAAAATGAGGCCGCCTACATTATCTGAAGCAAATGTCTAAGTTCATTGTCCGATTGTCTTTCCCACCGTACCTCTAATGGGGTAACAAATCCAGTGCCGTACCCAGGGCTGGCCTCCAACGCATAGTAAATAATTCAGTGTACAGAAATGAGGATATATACAGGTGTCTTAATGGATACAGCCCTGCCGTAGCTGTACTCTGGATACCTGAAAATAACTTTCTGCCATGAATGTTAAAATACCAGCTTGCAATGTGGTGTTAAGAGAACAGATGGATATTTTTCCATGTGATGTAGCCTAGAAAACAACTTTGATTTAGTGTACCATGCTTGTCTGACTTTTAAACTTGTATTAAACAGAATTTCATAAAGGCAAATTCCACATAAAAATCTCAAATAACAGGGCACTTGGCAGGAGGTTACTAAGCTATGAAAATTATTGATTCATTCTCCTTTCATTTCAAATGGGCAGATGTGTATGAATATTTATTTACTTTGAGGGCTTTTTTTTAGAGGGGAAAAAGGTCTTCAGTAGGTGTTTTGATTTCACAGTACAATCAAGGGAATTAGTACTACCTATAAAACAGTAATTAAAACTGTTAGATTTCTGAACCCATACTGACATAGAACTTCCCCCCCCTTATAAAGCTGTTTCTTTTTTTGCAGTGCTCCTGACGTTCAGCCTTTGAGATTATTACGCAGCGTTAGTGCATCATCTCTTCTAAATTAATTTTGAAGATTTAACCACTTATGAACAAGTGTCCCAAGATACTCTGGTGTTATCAGCATCTCAGGTAAATGATTCATGCTTTTCACTAATTAGCTAACTTTTATGAGCTATGTGTAGTCGAGCCATGATAATGGTCATCTTACAGATGTTTGAAGTGGGAAGGCCAGTAGGTTTTTTGTGTCAAGGGTTGATCCAGCTGGGGTGAGATAAATGAAAAGATTTCCTCTGTCTTTTCCTGAAACGGCTCATTTATCAGGTCTTGTGAGAGGGGATCCCTGTGGTTCCTGGGCTTGTTTTGCAGACATGGCATGAGAAAATCATGTGTAGTGAAATGAAGAAATTCACTCAACAGTCAGAACCCAATCTAACTGTTAAGCAGGGATTCTTTATTAGCAGCGCTGGGGTTGCCCTGGGGATTCTCCACCATAAGGACTCCCAAGAATTAGCAAAGAACATCAGTTTACATACACAAATCATACATATTCATTAGATTTCCTGGAAAGGGGTGTCTTATGATAATAAGTTCCTGGAATTCATTTACACAGTCCAAGCACGTAGTGAGGGTCTTCGGTAGGGGAGGGAAGAAGTACGCGGCCCTCTTCATGGTGTCTGCCCTTTCCAGAGCATGTGCTGTGAAGTAAAGCCCAGGTGTCGTTGTCTTAAATCAGCGAGATCCTCCTCCATGGATTATATATCTGTGTCCTTTGGTTTGGGTTCCCCTTATCTTAGTTTGCCCAAGTGCCCACTGAAGGCTTTGAGGCTGCCATCAGTTATGTAGGGAGCGTTTTACTTTTCTCTAGACAGAGGCGCCTAGGGAAAACAGTTGAGGAGTTCTTGGGAAACAAACACAAGCAAAACTTTCATGCATCACAGTTTAGTCTTAATCAGAAATACATTGGTTTGAGCCCTTTCATTAGTTATACAGGTAGTGCCAAAAGGGCTTCAGACCCCACTGCTGGCAATGCGGGTTCACAGACGTCCCCTCCAATAATGCTGTTCGTGGTAAGAAGTGCTAAGGCAGGCTTGGAAAAATCCCTCACGTGCCTGTGGTCTGCCTCCTGGATGCTTTGTGTCCTGAGGGTGGAGAAAAGTTGTTCTGTGGTGCTGATCAGCTCGTGGAGGACAGTTTTATTCACCTTTCACACGTGTGGGGTGGCTCTGGAGAGGTCACACTCAGCAGGTGACCAGACCCACCGTGTCCAAGGGGCAGTGGCCGATGAGAAGGTGCAGGTCTGCACCTGGTGCTCCAACAGTTCCACTCACCTCTTGCTAAACCAACGACAAAAATACAAAATGGTTAAATGTTTCCTAAGCAGAACTTGCCAGCTCTTCTCCAGAAGTGCTGGAGACACCCTGAAGCCTATTTTGGAAGTCGTGACGCTACTGAGGGCATGTGGAAATGTCAGACGCTGCGTGTGAGGCAGTGGGGCAAGGCCCTGCAGCAACCTTAGAGAACCAGGACTGGATCCTGTGCAGCAGGACTGAGCCTTGCTGCCTCAGCAGGCAGCAGACCTGTGCAGAGCACTTTTGTGGAGGATCAGGAAAATTGTTCGTGTTGGTTAAAGGCAGTTCAGAGAATAGTTTTGGATGGGCATGACAAATATGGCCTTCGAGGTATCAAATACTCCAAATAGATCAAAAAATTGTTCTGGTCAAAATTACATGGATAGTTTAGACA
Organism: Athene cunicularia; assembly: GCF_003259725.1. Taxonomy (NCBI): domain Eukaryota; kingdom Metazoa; phylum Chordata; class Aves; order Strigiformes; family Strigidae; genus Athene; species Athene cunicularia. The sequence continues at coordinate 12,181,016 of NW_020799116.1, forward strand.
TTGTTGCATCTTGCAAAGCAACATAGATTTTAATTATTTATTATATTAATTAATATAATACACTGTTATTATAATATATACAACTATATTATTGATATTAGAGATTAATATAATTTATCTATTATCTCTGTTATACTGTATTTATTCTATTAATTACATAGCTTTCTTTCTAAGAGGACAAATGGTCTTTCAACAATAATGTTAATATCTGGAATCAGGCAAAATAGGGAATTATCACTGTAGGAAAAGAGAGAGTTAAGATCAGATCTTTTTTTTTTTTGGACACTATCACTTTGGGGATGCACCATATGTGCTTTTTGAAGTTGGGATGGAGTAGGAGAGAAGAGGAAGAGTAGATTGCTCTCGATTTGGAAAATCATAGTGTACCAGCATGACCTGTTTTTATGTATAAGAACCTTCAGACTACAAAGTTCTTGTTAAAAGACTTTATCTCACTGACCAGATGGTGCAATTTGTATGGCACTGACATTTGGGAATATCTGCTGAATTTTGCATAACGACAACTGTTTTAATTATCCAGTGTCTTGCCGTGTTAATCTTGTCTGCAGTGACCAACTCTTTTCTTATTCCTGGCGATCTTGTTACTGTATTGTGTGTGCTTTTATCCACTGTTTTTCTCATCCCTTCTTTTTATTGTCTCCCCCGTGGATATTTCTTTAAGTTGAACCCTTCCTGTTGATGAGGGGAAATTACGTACTATGGAGAATAAACCAGATGTGCTTGAGATATTTAAAATCTCTCTTCCAAGTTAATCCTTTCATGAGAATAAACGCAAGATTCTCTTAAGATGGAAGTAGTGTATAAGATTAGGGCAAAAAATGAGCTGTGACGCTTGGTTTTAAGTCTGCAAAGGAGATTGGAGTTGTAGCAACAGCTGGTTGTTTGACTGGGTTTGCCTGTTCTGGAAGGATGGAAAATGTAGGATTCAAATAATTTGTAGAATTATAAAAAAGCAGCTCTGTAAAACAGAAAAGCCATTGATCTTCTTTCCATTCTCTGAAGGAAAAAACATTTACTGAACTGTCTTGTGCTTTCCCTCACCGGGGACTGCTGTGCTGGCGGCTGAGCGGATGGGGATGCAGGAGTAGGGGTTCAGGGCTGTGACCAGTGGTCCCTAGCCCGGTGGCAGTGCCCTGCCCTTGGTGGCACTCTTTCCAGTGCTGTGTGTGGGGACAGAGGTGTTGTCTGGTCATAGCAATAAGACCCATGCCACAGCCCTCCTCCTCACCTGCCCCAGAGCCCCTCTGCCCATCCCAGTGTCCCCCAGAAATAAAGGCAAAATCACCAGTGTGTTTATGCCCAACAGACCCCTCGTGCTGTCCCCTGTTGACCCATCTCTGTTCGGATCATTCATTACAGTTTAATTTAGGAAATTCAGGATCAGGTTTGTGTGTGCAGAGGAGGCAGCTCATTACAGCTTAATTTGCTCGTATTGCCCGTAGCAATACATCTGTATTGATACAGAGCAGCACAGAAATGTGCTATCCATTATAGCCAACCTATTAGTCCTCCATTGTAATGGTAAGTCTTACTATTTAATATTTATAGAGATTTTGCAACCACGCAGGGCAGGGCATCCTCCAGCTTCCAGCAGCAGCCCCTGCTCGTGCCGCCGCCTCCTGAGGCAGCTCAGCCGGGGCCTTGTGTGCCATCTGGGAAGGAGATCAGCATGGGCTGTCCTTACGCAGGGGGATGCTGGGGGTGTTAAAGCACACTCTGTCCCATTGCCACCGGGGCTCCTCCAAACAAGCTCGCGCCTGCTGCAGCCTCCCAGCCATCCCAGCCTTGGTTGCCACCCCTGTCAGGACGTGGTCCCCGCCAGTATAATCCTGACATGCCAGAGGGCTGTCACCTCCCCTGGTCATGCCTGGCTATGGAATGTAACATGAATTTGGACCTCCTAGCACCAGTCCCTGAGTTGAGCGTGCCCACCACAGCTCTAGTAGTGTGCCAGAAGAGCCACAGAAATGTTTCCCTCTCGCCTATAAGTCACCGGTCCTCAGCAAACACATGGCTGTGAGTGGCCCTGGCTCTTCTTGCAAATTTTTAAAAGTTCTTTGCAGTTGCTTCTGCTGCTTTTAAACACTGGGGTACTCAGGTCACAGCCTTTGTCTCCATCTCAGATTTTCCTGGAGAGATTACAGTTTAATCAGTTAGGTTGGCAACTCACTGCCATGCTAAGGCTACTGAATTTTGTAGCTGAGGATGTGTTTAATGTGCTGTCACCACTGGAAGCTGTGATGGATTATGTGCAACAGCAATGGTACGCAACTGAACAACCAGGTAGTTAATTACTACAATTACACCGTTTTATGAAAAGGAATTGCATTCACGGTCATTTATTATGATGATGAATTTCCCACATTTTATTACTGGTCATCTGCACCGCTCGTGTGACAAATGGCCAGAGACCCGTAGAAAAAGAAATCCCTCCCCTTTCCTTCCCTCCCATACTTGGAGGAAATTGTGTTATTAATGTGACAGTGTCTAATTGCTCCAGTGTCCGAGTTCAATATTTATATTCATTTGTACATATTACTCACATCTGAGTGTTGTGTTACACATTGTGTGGCTAGCTTTTATAGAGAAATTTATAGTTGGCTTTCTGTGACCGGTCTAATACATGTAAGTGCTGGTCTTAAATCTGCAGAGAGACTAGGGAGTAAGATGTTTTGGCAAATTGAGTAGAGCAAGTGAAATGACAGGAATTGGAAAGTGGGAGTATTGCTTGGTACGAGATCCTTGACTCTTGTTGAGTGATAAATTTTCCAGTACTAAATAGCTGGCACATTATGTTACATGAGGTTGATGGGTGCAAATTATCGGCTTGGTTGTCTCTAGACAGAATGTTATTAGCTGTAGGGAAATATGGCAAACAGCCAGGAGCGGAGCGTGAACTTCTGTGTACATTGTCTTGAATTACAAAAGCAATTGTGTGTGCCTATTCGAATTGCCAATAGGAAAGTCACTACCAAAGCTATATTTAAAGTGAAGAGATTGAGCTTTTTCCAATACGGGCCTGAGACCCAGATCACATGGAGAACATCAGAATACAACATTAATTAGAAACAGCTTGTAATCAAATAGCTGAATTTCCTGCCACATTGGGATCTTAATATGCTGGACTCAAAAAAAGGATTGCAATTATGTGGTATAAAACCTAGAGTAATAAATATTTCAGAAAGGATATTGAGCTCCATAGTTCAACTAGTCTGCAAAAAATTAAGGTGAGACCTCTTAAACGGATGGATAACCCTCTTCCCTCCTCATCTGCTCTGAGATTCTTGCACCTCCTTTCCATGCGCTGGGTCTCCCCCATAAGCAGAGGTTGATGCTGGGCCAATGCCCCATCTGGGCTGGCTGCTCGTGTTTTCCTTTTTTGCACTGACCTCCAAAATGTGCAGTGTTACACCAGCTCATACATATACAGCATCCCGTTTTCATAGTAATTTATTTTTGGCAGTCAGTGTGCAAAAATTCTGAAACCAGATGATTAGCTCAAAAACGCCTGTAATGTGAATATTCAGCAATGGAAAATTTTCCCTGGTCTCCTCCAAGCTGAGGAGCATTGGAAGTCACCATCTTTTTTTCAGTCCTGAATACCACCCAAGGTCTTCTGTCCTTATTTCTGAAGATCTGCACCTACAGCCCCAAGCAGATTATTATCCCAGTGATGTTTTATTCATTGTAATACTGCCAAATGGAAATTAATTTTTTTTGTGTTAATGAGTAGTAATTTAGGCATTCGGAAAAATCCTAACCTACAGAGAAGCAAAAAGGTATTAAGAAAGAAGACAAACGTGTGCCCCAAATGAAGGAGTCCCCATGCCGTGGATGACAGGTTCTCCAATGATGGGGTCACATCTCCCGTGCACAGGGACACAGGCTGGGGCGCTCCCAGTGCTCCCAGTGCACAAGGATGCTCTGCAGCTGTGCCTGCAGCCCTGCCTGTGCCATGGTGCCTGGGGAAAAGCTGCTCCCAGGCACTGTCTGGGTTGTAAAAGTGACTGATACCACTTTTACTGACTCTTCTGGTTGTGTTGTGCCGAAGGCATTGAAAATGCACTCTGGGATTAATGTCAATGGTATCTTCTAAATGTGAGAAGTTAATAATTTATTAGTCTGCAGTCAGTCCATGCTCGGAAAGTGACTCTGGAGACCAATATGCACATCGGCATGGAAGTGCACAACATGAGTTGTCTCTTCCTCCTGGCCGTGGGGGCTTTGCTCTGATGTCTGTCTCCCTTTGGAAGACCGGCTCTGATGCTCCTTTATGCACATTTTCTTCTTCCCAAATAATGCTGGCTAAGCCTCAGCTAAATTATTAACTACAGAGCACGATGACCACTGTTAAATGGGTAGTTTTCCTCCCAGGAGGAATTAGGGTTGCTGCATCCTTAGTGTCCCTGCAGAAGTCCCCTGTACCAGGAAATGCCATCGAGACTGGTGTCTCTGCTGCTGGACCTACTGCTTTGCTGAGCCCTACCTGCTACAGTCATTTATATTTTAAATAAAAATGTAAAATGTATCATATGATTCATGACTAAAGCCACAGTTTGTCAGAATGCTTATGGGCTCATGAATTTCCACCGGTTAAGAAATGGGTGTGGAAGGGTGGTTGCTGCCAGGTGGAGTCAATGGGTCTTTGCTCAGTGGGGTTACTGGTGACCAGCTGAAGCCCAGGGAGCATGTGTCTGGGAATGTGCCTCACTCACACTAGAAATGGGACAAGGAAACAGAGAAATACTGTCGAGATGAAACTGATGCCTCAAGGTGGCAATAGAAGGTGCAGGCAAAACTGAGCATGTGCTTACCATGGAGGTGGTGGCGTGGTGTTCTCTGCGGGGTGGGTACAAGGGGGGTGTCCACTGAAGAGCAAGATGGAGGAAACCTCCCAAGCATGCTTTCTGTCAGTCAAAACTGTGAGCAGAACAAAAAACCATTATATATAAAAACCATGTGAGTGATTCTCTGTGAAGCCAGAGGGACTAAGAGCTGCCTCGGAGGACTTCTGGCACTGCAAGTGCTCCACTTCACATCCCAGACAGCCTGTCTGCAGAAGCCTTTGTGGGAATCTCTGAAAAACATCGGGGTACTATCCTGTTTGGATCAAATGGGGAAAATGTTCTCAGGAAGTGTTCTGAAATTCATGTAAATGGGCTGAAATGAGGGATGAGAGATCGTCTCTGGTGTTAGGTGAGACGAGAGCTGCTGAAGACCCTCTGCTGACACGTGAATGGAGTGCCAGGTTGGTCTAGTTGTTTCTTGAGGACTGGGAAACAGGGGTTTGAACTTAATTTCTGTTCCCTGGTGGCCGGCATTTGTTTAGAAACACTGAGCTTTGAAATAATGAGAGCGGGTGGAAACAGTTCAGAAATACTGAGTTTCTGCATGTAAGTGACCAAATATTGAATGTACAACAAAACCAAGAAAACTTTGACATGGGGTTTTGAATGTAGCACATATGACATGCTCAGTGCAGCTGCTCTGCTTCATCAGCAATCACATTTCATTCATACATTGCCACTAAATAGGTTATTATTACAGAAAAGTGGGCTTCTGCCACCTGCCTTATCAGCGAGGAATGGCTTAATCAGTGTTTCCTGATAGAGGTGCGGTCGTCACCCGTCGCTGGTTGGAGGCTGCCTCCTCTCCCAGCAGCCACCTGCGCCTCTTCCAAAGGCATCAGCAGCAGTTGTACTTCAGCAGCTGACGATGAGAACTCCTCCTTGAAAAGCAGGCATGTATTCATCAGGAGGAGTGTTTGCTCGAAGGATAACGTCGTGTGAACGCATGCTGTGATCCTGCCAGCTGGGCTGGGTTGTACAGTCCAACAACTCAACAACGTGTTTGCTGAGAAACCCCCTTCTGAAAGACACAATAAAACTTCTCCTTACAGAAACCGTGCGCACTTTTGCCAAGCTGCAGCCCGCTTGTTTTCAGGACATGCCAGATATTTGTTCGCAGCCGAGGCAATCATACTGATCTGGTGTCAATAACTGTCTTGATTCAATTCAGTGTTTGAAAACAGTGTGTTGGCCACAGCCAGACTCACTGGTGTCATCAGTGATGGTTCTTACACAGACTGCTTAAACTGTGCTTTTGTTTTGACATAATTTAAAAGATCCCTTTTCATCACTACCAGTAACTGCTTTGAGAAATCTCTGGAGCTGACAGTCACATAGACTTACTGCATTAACACTTCACGCTGTAAGAAATTCTACTGGATTTTGTTTTCCTACGAAGATGTCTGTTGCGGCTTTGTGGGTAACTGCTCTATGTAAAACATGTTTAGGGCTTGAGGAAAACTGGCTATAAAATCCCTTTTTTTTACTGTTACAGAAATTCATAGCCATAATTTTCAGTTTCCAATGGGTTTTGTTACAATTTAGTATTAACAGTGTTTAACTCTTCATTTTAAATTTCCTCTGTCTGTTATCCTTCATGAACATATGTTGCCCTGTGCCTCTGCAGTGAAATTCAGTATAAATTCCTGTGCCAGAACAGCCATCTCGTAACCAGCTGTTACATAGCATCACTACTCTGCTCCTGTTTCTTTTCTGAAATAACCCTGCCATGGGATGAAATCAATTGAACAGCGGTTTACCTGCCCCAGGTAGGTAAAATCCACCAGTGGGATTCCAGCTCAGCCCCAGGTCAGAGGAGGCTGATCCTTCCTGCCATTGTTGTCAGCTCTGGTCACAAAATGCACAAAACTCACACAGGGGACCCTGCGTATGCTCCAAAGGCTTTGGGAACCGCTGGCAAATGCTGGGGAGGATGCTCCTGCACCGCCAGGTACACCACAAACCTGGATGCTCCATCAGGTCACTCTGCTCCAGGGCAGCTCCCTTAGGCGGTGCTTTCTCTACGTGTTCATATCCCACTAATGATAATTGAGTAATTTCTGTGTTTACTCATATGGGTGGAAACAGCCCTGGAACCACCTGGAGCAGAGGAGGCCCTGGGCTCTGCCCTCAGTCCTCATCCCTTCCCTGGACCCACGAGAGACTGCTCAAGGCCACAAGTGAAGGGTAAATTACTGCTCATGCTAAATTCTAGGTGACAGCACATGTTTTGTTCATTTCAAGCATAACTATAGGCTTTCTACAGGAACATTGCTTATAGCTCTCATGAAAGAAAGTCTGTTTGCTGCATTAATTCCCCAATGACAGATTAATTTCCTTTCTTGATAATAATTATGGCCACGTGTACTGTTGTTGTATGACCCATTAGGTCTCTCACATACGGCACCATGGCTTGCTTTGCAAAAATGCTGAGTAACCTGCAGGCTCTGTTGGCTTCAAGCATCTCACAAGTATTTTAGAAATGTAAACACAATACTGAATTTTTTTCCCCTCAGTTGAAATAGGAAAGGCAAAGGGCATGTTAGGAGCTTCTTTTTGTCTAGCACCTTATTTTGGTACCTATATAGAAATATAATATTATTAAATTTCTTGGCCAGAAAAATAACTGGATCTGTCCAGCCATCATATTGAATGTGTGTGTGTATATGTGTGTATATATATATATATATATATATATATATACAGGTGTCAACCTGAGGCTTTGAAAATGCCCAGGTTGTACTACCATGTGCTGATTTCTTCATTCCTGCAATTGGATACATATTGTGGATTTATATAAATACTGTATCAAATATTTATACAGAATTTGTTCGGGAAGAGTGTCTCCGTGGTTATTGCAGGTTATACAGTAATTCAGTAAATCGCAACATGGGATCATATCCCATATTGGGACAGCTTGAATCCAGCCCTGATTTAGACAAGACAACTGACATTTCCTAGTAGAGCCATGCTCCAGTTTCCAGGCTTCACATTCTGAAAAATTGTCTGGGTTAGGTCTTGTCCTGCAAGTTGTTATGATGGGAATATTACTCCTAGAAATGACTATCTCTGTTGGCATGAACGAGACATCCGTGTTGTTATGAACTCTTTAGGAGGACAGGAGTCTGCAAGTTCAGTTGAAATATCAGAGAGCGCATCTTGAACTTTTTGTTCGATGGAAAACAAATGATTCCTATAAACTAGTAATTGCTGTACTTTATGCAGTAGGCAAATGGCAATATGCAGGATCTGGTCCACATCAGCAAATTGAAGTGCATGTGAAGAGTACGTGGAGAAATGAGTTTTATTCCTGTCGATGAGACACGCTGGCAACAGTAGCACATGAGGCAAAACTCCTCTAAGATTTCCTACTAATCACAGAGACTTTCTCCAGCTCCTGTTCTAGATCCTCGCATTTTTGTTTGCTGTAGCAATTTACATCACATGTTGTGAGACTGAGGTGGGGTGGGGAGGGGTGTGTGCAGGTACAGTTACATTTTGCTTTAGGTAGCTGCTTAAAAATGGGTGAATCAAGGAATTTGAAATTCATAATAATTAAACGGCATTAGAGCTAGCTTTTAGGAGCTTCAGCATGACTCACTGTGCACAGACTTAAACAATAAATGCAATATCATTCATTCCTTTTGCTATTTTAAATTACATGGGGAAAAAGAATCTCCTCTAGAACCTACTGAAGTGAATGGGCTGACTTCATTAATTTAAGGCAGTTTTGGTTTATATTTTAAGACCTTACATAAGAGCTGCCTACGTCCTCCCCCTTCCCCGAGCAGTTGGAGGGAAGCTGAACGCATGTTCTCTTAGTGTGTCTCTTCTGTGGGTAAGACAAGTGAACAGTTAGTTAATTCATCATTTGACTGCAAAAGGCTGGTGGAATAATTTACTTGGGAAAGACTAATGAGTAACACAACACTGGTTTGTGCCAGAAGCTTTGGCGGGTTACAGAGTGATACAGAGGACATGGTGTTTTCCAGATTTTTCAAAAAGCTGACATTTTGGGATCAGTTTAAAGTAATACTCTGCCTTTGATCTCTACTTGTTTATTGTAAGCGGTAATTTCTGCAGTTTTTCATGTGTTTTATTTCTCATGCTTAAAGAAAACCTTTACAACTCCATGTTTATTGAGCGAGATTCATTTAAAAAGTGGCTGAAATTAAAACAGAGGACAAAACCTTCCTGTGTATGATTTTGAGACTATCTCAAGCCTGCTGCTGTGAAGGCATGGACTTGCTGCCTTAGACCACATCTCTTCTTGTCTGTATCGGGAGCAAAACTTAATAAAGGGGTTAGGGTGTTAGCAGATGATCTATGGAAAGAGAGAGTGCTTGCTGCCCCCCCGGCACCCCCGTGCCGCAGGCCCTGTGCCATGTGTCTGCCTGGCGTCGGGGCCAAAGCCAGGGCTCTGCATCTGCCCGGCAGCTGCGGGAGGGACCCAGCACACGTACGGGGATGTTACACCTTGTTGGTGTTGCCTTAAATGACTGGGTAGACGTAAACCAGTGGTACGAAGGTCCTGGAGCCTGGGCACTGCGGGGCCGTGTGGGTGCCAGGGGCTGATGGGCTTGTGCTTCTTTCCTCTGCGCCCATCTCTCAGATGCTGAAATTACTGCGGGAAACGTCCTGTCCTCCGGGAATGCTCACAGCCAGGAGAACCGAGCTGCTTTTGAAGCCACAGCTCCTCCTTTTTCCCCTAAGGAATTTTACTTGTGCATTCAGAGCCACAAAAGGGCTTGGAACACTGAATTTCCTTTGATGTGAGAGATATTTATTAGTATTGCTCACATATAAATAGGCTTCCCTGCTCTTGCCTTTAAGGCAGAGAAGATATTGCTGCCTGAGAGACACAGAGAGGATTTGAATGATTTCCACATGAAAAATCCACTTGAATGGTTGTTGATCTGAAAACAAAGCTGGTTTCTAAATTCTGACTTGCTTCCACAAGTTTGCTACTCCTCGGCTCTTATTTCTCCCATTGTCTTTGTAAATACAGATTGACATCCACAAACTTTCTGCCTATTAAAATTGTGCCTTTGTCAGCATCTCTTCCTGCAGAAACTTTGTGTGATAATTTCTAGAAGCTATTCTTTTGTCTTCCAGAAGTCTAATCTTAGGTAATAAACAAACCCAGACAAATGCTTTTTCAATCTGGAAAGGCATAAATACGTACCCTGTACTTGTTAAATTAGGCACTGTAAAAATGCTGAGCTTTAAATCATTGTTCTAGTAATTATTGTCATCATTGTCATTATTAGATGACAAGATTTTATTGTTGATAATTTGGAGGCTTTGATACATTTATTTGAACTGACTGCTCCTTTGGCTAAGAATAATTGCTTAAATTCCTCTCATGGGCTTTTGCTTCCATAAAAAGATTGTTGACCTTGAAGCCTTTACTTGATTTTGAATTCTTATTCAAATGCAAATGCTAATAACTTACAGAAAAAGATGTAACTTCCTAAGTAGATGTTCCTTTTGAGTGCTGAGGACCTTGTACGGAAAAGTTGTTTTTTATTTGCATTGTCAGAGGTCCCCGGTCTCTTAATGCCTTTTTTTTTTTTTTAAGTAAAAAGGTAAGGCTTTCTTTTTTATAATCTGATATTGATAGCATTTAAGTTCTTTGACCACTGAATACTTTGCACTGTGTTGTTTGATGGACCTCTTGGCATTTGTGTGGTTTTGTTCAGGAAAGGGCAGTACTTTGTACCTCCTGCACTGCTCTTTCTTCCTGCAGACCTTTTACTACTAGAGGTGTCTATGTAGTCCTTACAGTAAGCTTTTTCTCTTACCTTCGTTTGGTGAAGAGTAAGCATGGGCTTTTGGTGCTTCTTCAAGAGTAATATTCTTGAAATGATCAAAAGCAAATGTGAGCCTTGGTTTTACCTAACTAGCTCTCTCAAAAATGAGATTTCAGGGTTTTGAGACAATTTGGTGGTAAGATAGAGCATCAACACAGAGGCGGGGATTTCCCTGCTCTCCCACAGCCTTGCTGGGTAATTTTTGGCAGGTTACATCCACCTCTCTGCGCATTTGTTTCCCCATCTGCACGGAGTTGTTAGTGCCAGCTTTCTTGGTGAACCAATTACAGTTTTGCTGACAATGCAGTGGGCACTTTATTTGTGGTAATTTTGTGTTTAAGTGCCTTGCTCGTTGGAGTCTCACTGAGATACCGAACATCTCCAAGTCCTGCTGTGGCTTCAGTTTCCGTCTCTCCTAACACTACTCAGAACCTGCTCGGCACTTGTAACCGCTGGCTTGCAGAGGCTGGAGCAGCAGTTTTTCAGGGAAGGTTTGCATGTGGATCTGACTGTTATGGGAGGAGAATGATTTAGTTTAGTTTGTTTTATGTTTTATTAATTAAAAATTTGTGGATCACGAACTGCCAAATCGGTGATTTTTGTAAGGACCACTCCAAGAAGCTTGGTACAAAGACCCCCAAAACAGCTCTGGAGTCTTCTGCAGAGATGTACCACTTCCCTACACAGAATGTGATAATGCCATGAGCGCAGGTGAGAGTCATCGGTGAATAAACCCATAAGAAGAAATGGCTGGATTCCAAGACAAAAGCTTTTATTTACATTGCAAAAGATAAGAAGTTGCAGAAGCCTCAAAAAATATGGACATAAGAATTTGAGAATTTAAATGCTTATAGAATCGCTGTCAGGTGCAGCAGCCTAACAGACACGGTACACATGATTTTTACTAAAGGGTCTCATGAAGGTGTTCAAATAATTAAAACTCAGATATGTATTTTTTTGGTAGTATATTCATCTTGTCCATGAGAAGAGTGTTTGAAGGTTTTGCAGCAAACAAGAGAGGTCTGAACAGACAGCTAATGAAAGATTTCTGAAAAATAAGCTTCAAGTTTGCTAAGTGATGTAAACTGTAATGCACCAGGTTGTGGGCGCTTCTCTGAGAGGAAAGGATGTGAAATGAGTGTGTCTGTGTGTTCGCGCATATGTGCTGATCGGTTCCCAGCTGTGATTATTTCAAGGTGCTTTATTATTTCTGCAAGAATACTTTTGTTTCCCCCTCCTGTAGGTGCTGTTGGAAAGAGGCGATGGCCAGGAGTCTGCTGCAACCGGGCCATTTTACTATTCACTTCCTAACGTTGTGTTGCATGAAATAGTGTGCATTTGGGTGATGTACCTATTCAGCTGTGGTAATAACAAAGAATGATTTAGGAAATAAATTAAGAAGAAAAAAGAGCAGGATAACAACATATAATGGTGCCAGGCAGTGTAAAAGACTCTAGAGAGCTCCGAAATGTCATGGTTTCATGCAGTGTGCAAATAAGGATGAAATTGAAAATCAGCTATTTTAGGAAAGATAACTCTTAATTTGCATGAAATAATAATCAAATAATTATCAGGCCACCTTAAACAGCAATACTGAAGGTCACTTAACTGCACACAATTACACAATACAATAAGGTATACCGGGCATAAATTTTTAAGTGGAAGCGTAGTGGGATCGAGTTCACCCTCAGCAAGTTCACTGATGACACCGAGCTGTGTGGTGCAGCTGGCACGCTGAGGGAGGATGTCATCCAGAGGGACCTGGGCAGGCTGGAGACTGGGACCAGGTGAACTTCATGGAGTTCAACAAGGCCAAGGGCAAGGTCCTGCCCATGGGTCAGGGCAATCCCAAGCACAAATCCAGGCTGGGCAAGGAGTGGATTGAGAGCAGCCCTGAGGAGAAGGAGCTGAGGGTTTTAGTGGATGGAAAACTGACTGTGAGGCAGCAACGTGTGCTCACAGCCCAGAAAACCAACCGAGTCCTGGGCTGCATCAAGAGAAATGTGGGCAGCAGGTCGAGGGAGGGGATTCTCCCCCTCTGTTCTCCTCTCATGAGTCCCCCCTGCAGTGCTGTGTCCAGCTCTGGGGGCACCAACATCAGAAGGACACGGACCTGCTTGAGTGGGTCCAGAGAAGGCCACGAAGATGATGGTGGGGCTGGAGCACCTCCCTGTGAGGACAGGCTGAGAGAGTTGGGGGTGTTCACCTGGAGAAGAGAAGGCTCCGGGGAGACCTTAGAGCGGCCTCCCAGTACTGAAAGGGGCTACAGGAAAGGGGGGAGGGACTCTGCATCAGGGGTGTGGGGATAGGGAGAGGGGTAATGGGTTTAAACTGAACAAGGGCAGATTTAGATTAGATGTAAGCAAGAAATTCTTCCCTGTGAGGGGGTGAGGCCCTGGCACAGGTTGCCCAGAGCAGCTGTGGCTGCCCCCTCCCTGGAAGGGTTCAAGGCCAGGTTGGACGGGGCTTTGGGCAACCTGGGCTGGTGGAAGGTGGCCCTGCCCAGGGCAGGGGGGACTAGATGATCTTTAAGGTCCTTCTGACCCAAACCATTCTATGATTCTATGATAATTACCGATGGGATTTGTTAATTTGTATTTTGAATAATTACATGTACATTTCTATATAATAACTGACTTTAGTCTGCAAATATCTAAAAATCTTTGACTCTTAGATGTCTCTGTAGTACTGAACTCCAAGTCTTAGCCTGAAACTGTTAGAAACTGAGGCAACACATAAATAGAACACAAAGATTTTCAATTGTTTTTAATCAAGCAAGTAAAGATTAACGAGTCCAATGACAAAAAGACTTCTTGAGATGGCTTGTGGACTCTGGTGGATAAAAGACCAGATGAATTGAAGTCCCCTCATGCATAATTTAAAAATATTTCCTTTGTTTATGAAAAAGAGAAGAGGACATCTTTTTTTTTTTTTTTTCCCAGTAAGCTAATAAAGTGTGTTTTGTGAATTGAAGACTGCAGGAGATTGCTTCCGAAGGGCCTTTATTACAATATGTCAGCGATGATCACTGGCTGTTTTGACATTCTCCACATAGCTCTTGCTTTCCTTTCCATGAAAAGGTTGTAATCTTGGCAGCATGCTAAAAAATGTGTCTGGTCAAGTGTGGTGCAAATTAGTTGAACTTAATTGTCAAAATTGGAAGGCCACCTGTTTGAGATGATTTTTAACAGCAGCACTAGCGTGTCAAGCTTCTTAGCTCTGGAATCAAAGCTGAAATGAGCAATAAACCAATTTTGACTGTTTATGCTAAATGACTTAATTTGTGTATCCTATATTAGGCTCAGACAGAAATTTGAGTATTGAATAAGTAGTATTAAACCAGTAATATGGTCTCTAAGCAGTACATTTTTTTCATTATTATTCTTCACATCCGTGCCCCGTATGATCTCTTTCACTGGAGTTAATAGCAAATACTCTTAGGTAGTAAGAGAGGTTCAGGTTAATTATTCAGTAGCTACTACTAAAGGATGCAATGTTTCCACTCCTAGTACAAAAAGGCTTCATTTTCCGTCATGTCATTAAACAGCCTCACTTAAGAGTCTTGAGAATGAATCATTGCCTCTGATTTAGGATCATCAAAAAGCACATAGTTTCTGCCTTTATTTAATTGACTTGTGATTTAATGTTAATGAAATCCATGTATCTCTGCTCTTATATTTTAAAATGGAACTTGTCTTGGTCGTCTCTAAGTCAGTGGAATCTGCTTGCGGTGCACTGTGATCACTTGCGATCCGCTAGTGATCTTCGTTGATGGTGATTTCCCCTGAAAATCTCACAGTGCTGAAGTCTACCAAGAGCAGCACCTTGTGGTCTGGACACCACAGGTTGCAGAATAAGATCCATCCCTGTGCAGACATGCATCTAGAAACCCTGCATCACTTCAGCTGTTAATGTTTAAAAACCTACGTTGAGTTTAGATAGCCAACTAAAGGAAGTGTTACCACGTTAGGTTCAACAACCATCTGTTGCCTGTAGTGCCTGGATACGTGTCTGCTGGGGCTCTGGGGGGATGGAGCCGTGGGGGTCCCAAACCCTGGGCAGGAAAGCAATGCTGCGACAGCTCAGTGGTGTCTCATGAGGGCTGCTGGTGGACTTTCCTCTTGTCCCCTCTCCCAACTGTGGCAGGACTGGAGGATGCTGAGGCCAGAACCCATGTACTGAGCCACAGGGGCTCCTCCTGCTTACACAGCCATTCCTCGCTGGGTTTTGTGTCTGCGTCTAAACCTTTCCGATGGTACCTTGCTCTGCATGGCCACACAGGGGCTATGGGGGCCCCCGCAGCAGTGGGATAGACGAACAGTGAGCCATGAGAAGTTTTCTTTTGCAGATGGGCAATGGAGAATGTGACAAGGACTTTTAGAGCAAAGAATCTGGAAATCTGGAAGGGAGAGGAATTATTCCCAGCTCAGAAAAATGAATTAGTAAACAGACAGTGTAATACAACTTAATAGCAAGGTGTTTGTTTGCCCCATCTCCCATGGGTGAATTGTCCCCCTCGGTCCCACCACAGGGCTTGTCCTGCTGAACCCACTGCTGCCTTGGGTGGCAGGAGGGGCCGTCCTCTGCCTTTCTCACCCCTTTTGTCCCCCTTGTATCTGCAAAAAAAATCAGAGTTACCACGCAAGCTGCAGGAATGCAATGGCGATTCTTTTCCTCAAGGGCCAGACATCTGTAGCAATGTTTAATTAATAATAATAATAAATCCTCTCGACTCATCTGTCTCCCACAGCTTAGGTGAGCATTATCAGAGAGACAAAAGCAGGGGCACTGGGGTTAATTAACTTGCTCCGGGCTGGTGTTTGAGCCAGACAGGATCTTCAGTCAAGAAAACCCCACAGTCAAATGTAAGGAAATTAGAAGTGTTGCAGTCTCCACGGGGGCTATGTAGGCAGCTGCAACAAGGTCACAGAAGGCACAAAACCAGCGAAATGAGAAATGCATGTACAAACAAATGCAGGGGAAAAGAGGAAGAAAAGGTCTAGGGAGGAAGATAGGGGTGTATTGGAGGATTTAACAGAAAACTAACACTTTTTTCCTCCTTGTCCCCCTCCCCTCCGTAAGTGAGGCCAGATCCTCAGGATATGTGGAGCTGCTGGGCGTGCACCACCTCCTCCTGCCTCTGGCCTGATGGCAGATAAGCAGCCTGTGTCTATGATAGGGTCTCTTAATTCCAAAATATGTGCAGAAAAGTGTGTATTTAATGTAATCAGTCTCTAGGCTATAGATCAACAGCATTTTCTGCCTTGTGCAGCTTCTCGGATGAGTCATGTTTTCCTCTTCATTTGGATGTTCATATCCTCTAAGCCAGTTGATAAATTGTTTTTCCCTAACTCAATTAAATGCGGTTGTGTTTTCCTGTAGTGCTACAGCTTAATTCACAGCATTGCAGTGAATGTGCTGTAGTGCTGCTCCTTCTAAGTTATCTGTATATGTTGCACATTTGTTTAAAACAGCTACTGCTGTAAAGTGAAATACGAATTTGTGCAGAGGAACGAAGCCTTCTCGAGCTGCACCTTTAATAAGGCCTCTGAGATCAGTGCATGGAGGATCCTGCATGTCAGAAGATATGATGTCCATTCACCCTGACATACCTGGGCACCTTGGAGGTTAAGCAATGAGTTGCTCATGATTCGGGTGGGAACTTTTGCTGACACCAATTGTCATGATTCGTTATGGTCATGGGCGGGTGGAGGCAACTGGCATCATCTGTAGCTCAGCCCTGTTCTCTGTAGAAGCCCCAAACCTCCCATTGCTGTGGCTTGAAAGGATTATGTTACATCAGAGGATGATCTCCATTTTTGATATTGTGGCCTCTTTTCTACAGAAAGCTATTATAAAAGTGTAAAATTTGTTCAAATTAACATCTGAAGCCCTCTTCCATTTTGGGGGGGCTTTGAAAGCTTGGGTGATATATCAATGACCAAATGTAATAGCTTTCTCTAAAATATGGCTTTCTGAAAAGATATCTGACTTGGATGTATATAGTGAATGATTTAATTTATGTAGAGGCAATGGCTCTGAAAAAGGAGGAGGAGGAGAGTTGTGATATGGAGGCTGAATTCATCTTAAGTTATGAATAATAGATGACTCACTTGGGAATACTTTTTGCTAGATTTAAATTAAATCTCATCAAATACATGATAATTGGATATATTTATAAACCTGCAAAGCCTACTCAAGGGGATTTTAGTAATATTGTCAATACTACAGGTTAACCATAAAACTAGTCAGAATTAATTATTGCAAGCAGTTGTACCTGGCTGCAATGGTAATTCATTATAGTAATCCCAGGAAACTGAGGTTTTAACTGTCTTCTCATTCTGGATTTGGCTTCTAAATTGTCTCACAGCAGTCAGGAAGCTCTTCTTGACTCAGTAAAGTAAAGGTGCCTTCTCATCAGCCTAGTTCAAAGTACTTTTAGGAGCTTTTATCAAAATAGTGATGTGGTTTACCAGGCACTCCAGAACAGTCGAGTTGTTAATGACTGATAAAACTGGCTTCCTGTGGACTGCTATGTCCCAGCTAGGTCTTCTGACGTCCGAGTGATTTGATATTTTTCATGTATTCAGGACATCCGTATACCTAACAGTGATCCTGTCTGATCTTGTTTGTGTTTTACACTGGCGGTACAAGCGAGGGCTCTGTCCTTCAGCTGGCCAGATATTTCTTATGGCACCTGCAGGAGCTCTGAGGATGTGAAGGGAAATTTGATGGAGCTGGCCAGCAAAGTCAAATCTTTTTGCTCTCTTGGTCAGAGAAAAGCATTGGTCTGAAAACTTTTCAGTCTTTTTCTCCTGCCATGCACAAACTGCTGTGGTGTTGGCAAGGCTCTTGCAAGATGAGGGAGAACAAAATACTGATCTCAGATTGCAACCTCAAGAAGTCATCCTTTTCCCCTAACATGTTGTGCCAGGTTGTCTAGAGTTTCTTCTTCACTAAGTGGTATAAGCAGTCTCACCCTCTGTCCCCTGATGTTTTTTAAAGGAGAATAGAGTTATGGATATTTCAATGTGGTCTCCAACCCTCTAGTTCTGTTAAATTAATCTGGCCTCTCTAGGTCCTGTTTGCCTCATCTGTATGCAGTAGGGCACTTCTCCATTGCTTTAAAGGCTGTAGCATTCTCTACTGATGAAAAGTTAGATTTTTTTTCCCTACAAATTATCAGGTCATTTAAAAAAATGAGCTCATTTTAATCTAATTCTGCATGTGCAACTGTACGGAGAGTTATTTTCAGCTCCAGTAGTTGCAGTTTGCAATTATTATGCTTCTTTTAAGAAAAGAAAGCAACAGCTCTATATTTTATGTGAATTACTGGTGATCTTTCAGAACAACTTGTGTTTAGGTTAAGTAATAAAAAAAATAAGAGGCCAAAGGGATAGTAATCCCTTTCAATGGACTTGAAAAAGCACAGAGAAAGTAGGAACATATGTAAAGATTACTAAAATATTAACAGTTGACCACTTAGGCATGAATATTTTAATTAAAAAACATATAATTCTTATTGAAGTGAAATCAACAATTCCTAACTAACCATGGCTTCTGATCATAAAAAGGCAACATTTTTATTTCATTTACTTAATAGCTGTGATTCATGTGTGCATTCAGACATGTCTGCAACCCATCTCCTGCATCTCTCATATAGGTCATGGATTTGAAGGGGAGCGTAAAGGAGTGCCTCAAGTATCTTAATTAATTCCCAGCAGGAATGTGGATGTATTTTCATCTGTGTTTGAACCCACGTTTTGAGTATTTTTTGAGTGCGAGATGCTAGTTTGTTGTGTCTAGTCCAAATGCTGCTAGTAGGCATGGCTGAAGGTCATGTCCCATTTCAGTATGCTTTTAAATTTGATGCTTATTTTGTGCATTTCCATGGAACTTGTGACCAATTTGAACACTTCATATTCAGTAGCATTTTGCCAGTTTATTTACTGGAAAAAAGCTGGTAACTAGAATATGTGCTTAAGGCTGTCTTAGATTTCACACTTATTTATATTAAAAGACATGTCAACTTTTCTATTCCTTGTATGGAGAAGTTCCATCAGTAATTTTTTGTATCAGGGTTTTAACCAGATACATTATTGACCTCGGAAGTGTTGCTTGGGCCAGGGAGCCAGGCGTGACGCACGTGGCAGTGTGTGCACATGTGGAGGGGTGGGCGGTGGGGGCCGGGTGAGCCTATGGATAATCTCATGTGAGGAGGGATGGATTTTACACTGCTCAGTTGTGCTCTACGCTCAAAAAGGGAGTTTAACCATTAATCTGCTTCCCATACCGTGCTGGCATGGAGCTTTCACCGTTTCTGTCTGTCCTCAGCTCCTCTGTCCTGGGGGCTGATGCTGGAGCATCTCAACTAGTATTTGTTATCCAGAAACGAAACAAGGGTCAGCTTCTGTTAATACTTCCATCTGCAGGCATTCCCACGTACATGTAAGTATTAGCAAGAACCTCAGACCCTAATTTTGCAGATATTTTATACAAATGAGCAGACAACTTCCCCTGCCAGCTGCACAACAGAGGCATCCCCAGAGCAGCAGTGCTCCCCAGCCAGGGTGAGTCAGCACCTCCAAACGCTGAATAATGATCCCCCAAATGAGCCCGGCTGCCTTCATGCTGTAGAGAAACCTCTGGAGTATTTGGCCTAAGTTGTTGTAACATTCTCTTGCAAAAACAGTTGCTGTGCTGCTTTGCTTTCCTCTCCCCGGCACTGGGAATGGAGAGAGAGAGGAGAGTGAATGCAGGGAATTATGATGCTTGGAAAGAGGGAGAATGAGACTGAAAAGGCTTGGGAGATTTGAGACCGCCACCAGAAGAACTGAATGCTGAAACCGGGGGTAGTAAATACTTCTGGTCTCTTTGATGAGATTTAAGATTTACTGAAGAGGATTTTTTACAATGTTTTCTGTGTTAGTAAGCCAAAGATTTTTGATACAGAGGAGGTACTTTCAGAAATTTAATACAGATTGTCAACAATCTGTCTAGTGTTTAACAAAGGGAGCAGGTTAATCCAGCAAGTGTGAGACAGGAATACATGATAAAAAGCATCAGTACCTGAGGGAGCAATGCAGTGGAGCAATGGGGAGCAGAAGAAGCAGAGAAACGCTTTTCTACAGTTTTGCACGGAGATTTCAGGTTTTGCCGAACCCAGAGTAGAGCACACGCCTGTAACCCTTTGCCTCTCTCCATTGCCTGGTTTGAATTTGTGTCACTGAACTTGACCCTTGTTGGTGTACTCTAGTGTAAATCAGGAGGGACACTGGACCACTCAGAGTTCTCTGTAAGGTGCGGGTGGGTCTCAGGATGGTACTGGGTTTGGATCACCAGGTTGCTGCCTGCAGACATCCAAACCCCGTGGGTATGGGCAAATATAAAATAAATCCTTTCCTTTCTCCCTGTGGCTGGAGGCTGCAGGCCTGGGTGGTGCAGGGGATGGGTTGCTGTGGCCACCAAGCAGGGATGTGGCGCCCACACCCTGGGTATGGTTTTGGGTACCGTTAAGTTGTGATACCCACTTCACCTCCCAAGAACTTGACAGCACGTGGGGCTGCACTGAAAAGTGCCTTATTCTCATTCCGGCATCTGCAACCTGAAAATTCAATATACACCCATCTTAGCAATAATTAAGTTTATTTTTCTTGCACCTAATCCCTGTGGTGAGAGAGGAGTCTTGCAAGGGGCAGGTCAGAGTTTAGAGCAACAGGACCTGACAGTAGGCTGGAGCGGCATTCTAAAAATGTGTCACTAAATGAGAGGACACACTGCGGGTGTGATCCTGAATGGCGCCACTCATCTGAGATCTCTGAATATACTAGAAGTAAGTATTAGTACAAATGAGATTCGGAGCTGATGGTTTCTTAATTAGATTTTAGCATTCCGTTGTTAATTAATTTACTGAAATGTTTCAGGATGTTTTCCCACACTGCATCCCTCTCCCCTCTCGCTCCTCCCCGAGGAGCAGCCAACAACAGTGAGATGCAAGTGCAAATTAATCTTTACAACTGCCGCGTGTCATTTCACCATTTGAGTAAAAAGAACAATGATGGAATATGTGTTCTCTACAAATTCTAAAATGACTGAACATCTTTCTTAACAAATGAATAACAAAGTTTAAATAACCATGTCAAAATATCCTTTTGAAAAAATTTCTGATTTGGTTGCCTAATTGTTGTAATTTAGTGTAATCTCCTTCTGAGAAACTGTACTATTTGTGAGACCATAAAAGATCCCAAAGGTATGACTTGATTTCTGCAGATGTGGAAGTTTTCTTACAATGGAGCCAATCTAGGAGGTTTTTGTCACCAGCTGAGAGCTCATCCTGAAATCTATTACTTCAATAAAATCTGCTCCCCACTGGTGTTCATGCCATTTAGTGTGTATTAAAGAAAAAAACAGTTGTCTTGATTATAAATATGGCACTTTGCTGGTAAACATAATTGAGTTATCTTCAGGGTGGCGGGACTCTGACGTGCTGCTGGCTGGGCTGGGTGGTCGCTGTGGACCTTCCCCAGCTCTGTGGGAGGGTGGCAGGGTTACAGACAAGTCTGATCTTTTAATCTCATCAGGGCAAAGTTTTGGCTTTGCATCACGGTTGCAAAGTGCCAGTATGTGTCTTGTTAAGAACAATTAAGAAAGTCCATGATTGTGTGCATGAGGCATGACAGAGCATCACAGATGGGTTTTGGGCTAAAGCCTGCGGGACTCCTTTAGCTTACTCTCCTTTTTTTCCCTCTCTTCCATACTGATTTTTTCTGTGGTTTGGGTTAATGTTCTTTCCAGCACAGAAGCCATCTCAGAACATCCTCCCCTGCCTCCCTCTCTCCAGGACAGGCTGGCACCCTGAGCTGCACTACCCCGGGCGCTGGAGAGAGCCAGGATTTTGCTCCTCTAAATGAAGCAGACAACATCCACACTGCACCTCTCTGGCAGGCAGCAGAGGCTCAGAGCACCTTTCAGCAATGACTGGTTAAATAAATTGGAATTTTAAAATTGCATGAACACCTCTTTATATGATAAAGTGCAATTGCTAAAGTGTTTCCAGTAAGTAATTTTCCCAGATTTTCTGAGATGATCTCTGAAAAGACACTATTCGTTGCCCTCATTATGCCAATTCCAGCTGAAAATCAAGGTCAAAAATCAAGGCCACATATTCCACTGTATGAATGTGAAGTGAAATTTTTAAGGGCCCTTTAAACTGTGTAAATTCCTGCTGAATTGCCTGATACGGTGCCTGGGATTGAAATTAGAGGGGATTAAAAATATGTTCCTGGAAACTCATGTCCTATTTGATTTGTGCGTGTCCTCTTAAGCATGTGACAAAGAGTTTCCAGGAAAACAGCTCATACGCTCATAAAACTCGTAGAGTTTATTCTTCTGAGCTCTCCTTCCTTACCAGAAATTCTTGTCGTAAGGGGAAAACCACCAGACGACACAACCCTTATCTTTTGGAGAGTTGAAGGACACTATTCTTCTTGTATTAGAGGGTGATAATGATGAGGAGGAGCATGGAGAGAAGGTCAGAGGACCCTTGAAGGTACCCAGTTACTTATGTTTGATCTGGAATTGATGGTAGCACAGCCGAAGGACAGACCTTGCTTTGAGGCTGAAGCAGAAAAGGCAAAAGTTGAAGATGTTAAAACATCAGGATGCCATTCTCTGAGACTTCAGTGGTGTAGGATTTAAGAGTCTTTGGTGTAAGGATTGACCTGGAATCACAAAAGCAGGGGAAGGAGAAATTTCAGCAGTCCAGTGCTATGATAAGAGAAACATTTTAGATCTGAGTTCTGGTGACCTGCAATTTAAAATGAATTTTTATTTTAAATTATTTTAAAATGCCACCATTTTACAGCAGGAGGAAGAGCAAGAGAAAGGAAACCCCCAAGTCATGTAGTCAGCTGTGGTCCAGGATGACAGTGTATAAGGAATAAGCAATTTGTGGAATCCTAAATGAAGAACTCTTGGGGAGGGGCAAGAAAAATGCCAAAAGGCAGAGTGCTTTAGGCAAAGTAGATAATTGAACTGCGATGGATATGTGATTTCTTTTCCTTATGTATCCAGGCAACTATTTGCTTTAGATGTAATGACTGTTATAAATCACAGAATGAAGTTTCTAACCCCAGCACATGCCTGGAACAGAGCTGCGGATGCTATCCAGATAATAAAGCATATTTCTTGAAGCAAACCTCTCACTGTGTCATTCACCCTGGTGACATGATTACAGCTTATGCGGGGCATCATTTGGGACATCTTTGAGCAGCTGTAGTCCGGTGTCTAGAAACAGCAAAAAGCTGAGGGAACCATATGATATCTTGCAAACAAATGATGTCATCTAACCTGTGAATATCCGAGTGGCACACCAAGATTTGCAGTATGATGGTCTGAGCCGATTCCTCTCTCTCCCATTGTTTTGGTTTGGGCCACCATTCCTCCTGAGTGGTTCAGAAACCCAGGGCCAGTGCCTGATCCACACAGGCTGAGAGAGATATGCAGTCATGTGAGACCTGAAGATGAAGATTACGGGAAAAAAAAAAAAATCCACTTCTGTAGTTGTGTATTTTATATTATTATCTGGCCCTAACTTTAGATCTGCATTACTTTTTGGTTTACTGGATTGCTGTTTGGCTTTGTGGGAACTAGGACCACAAAACAATGAATCCTCAAATGATGCTGAAATTTTGGTAGGTTTGTCTGAATTCTAAGGATTTTGAAGTTTAGTATTTGGCAATATACTCTGCCTGAATGTAAAAGACAATGGCATGCACTACGGCTATTTGGAAAAAAAAAATAAAATTCTCTTTTGTGTGTAAAATGAGCTACCCATTGAAAGAAGAGCTCACTTCATATTGCTACATGTGTTTCATGCATATTCACAAAGAAGCAGTTTTGAAAAACATACCGCTGTGCTTTTGCTGCTGGAGGTAGAGGGGAATATTAAAAATCCCATTTTTCCCTACTGTTTCACTTCTGCTGCTGTGTAAACACCGAGTGTTTTCTGTCCTGTTGGGATTAACTGATGTTTGTTGAAGGTGGGAGAGGTGTTTTTAGAAAACAGATGGTTTTGTACTGTTTGTTTCCCCCCAGGAACTGGTGAAGTGGAAGCTGACTTAAAATTATTCTCTGTAATTGTTACTGTTGGCTCTAATGAAAGAGACCCCAATGCTGAGAGTGTGTGCAACAGGTACTCATTCACCTCTGTCCTCTCTACCACACGGCACCTCCAGGTAAAACACCTGCATGCTGCACTCAGCTTGTGGTGTACCATAAAATGATAAGTACTCTGAAAAAATTGTATGTTAAGACTTTAGATTCATCACCCAATTTTGGGGGTATTTTTGGCCTTTTATTCTAGACTTTGGTGGGGACAATAAAATCACCTTCTTACAAAGAGTGATTGTGCAAATAAATGTAGTGTTGGCAACTAAAAGAGATAATGTCATGATCAGTGCCATAGGAAAAGGTCCGTAGGGAAATTGCTGATCCAGAGCATGGCTAGAACAACCTGTACCATAAGGAAAGCTCTGGAGCGGGTGCTGAGCCTCCGGGATGGAGCAGGATTTTGCATATCTGCTTATTCTGCTGCACTCAGCTGTCTTCGATTTTCAGTCTCCAGGTGAGCTGATTATTGCAGACACAAATGGCAACAGGATTGTCCGGGCTGCAGTCAATGAGTAAAGAGCACGTTTTGAATTTTAGTACCCAAAGGCTTAGTGTTTGACTCACCGCAGAGCTCAGAGGAAAAGCTTCAGAGCTCTGTCAACTGATGTGCATCCAGCTGCTCACTGAAGTCATTAGGCGCTTCTTGGAGTTATCAAGAGGTAAAACATGTGAGATTATGAACAAAAAGGCCCTTTGTTAACATATTTTTAGCAAAGTATTGAATATATCCAGGGTTTAAGGGAAAAGAATCTCTTTTGCACCTAAATTCCAATGACCTAGAAGGAGAAAAGCCCCTATTTGCTGTTTATTTTAATTATCAGGACACATGGATAGTGATGTCTGAGTTACCACTGATGTGAAGAACACACAAATCTCAGTCCAGCATTTTCATTTCCAGTACAAATAATGAAGAAAGCAAAAAATAAAACTCCAGGCTTCAGAAGAGAACGCACCGAATGCCTCCTCTGTTGTACGTTAGTTTAGTTCTGCCTTCCGAAACGACACCTCCTCCTGCAGAGAGAATTTGAGAAATGCTAAACGTATCAGTACTGGGAGAAAAAAAAAAAAAAAGAAAAAAAAAGAAATCGTTAACATAATGATAGCCATCACACCAGAGCGAGGAAAAGTTCAGAGAACTGCATAACTGTTTTTCCAGCTTTCAGAAATGTCTTGCTGTTACAGATGAAAAAAAAAAGAGCTTCTTGGAGGTTGATGGGGTTTGGATTGTCCCTGGGGATTTATTTGATGTATGATCTGACTGGGAGTAGTCAGGTAGAGAGATATGCTTTAGATTTTGAGCACGGTGGACCATAGCCCAATAATTCATGAGAAGTTTAACTGTAATGGGAGCTGGGAAGCTACAGGAGTGGGATGTGGTGGGATACCTGTGGGTCTTGCACATTTTGCTTTCAGAACATGGACCTGTGCTGCCCATCAGGCCATCATTCCTTCTGTTACTGGAAGAGGTCTGCGGTCCGCAGGACACCCTCCTCACCTCCCCCTGCGACTTGTCTTTCTGACACACAGATCTTCTCCCCAGGTGTGGTCCCCATCCCTGGCCAGCATTTCATGGTCAGCCTGTGGTGATACTGGATGAGTCCTGCCCACGGCTGTTCCTGTGCTGCTGGGGGTCGGTGAGCTCCTGTCAACGGCAAGAGGAGGCAGAAAGCCCGCGTTAAATGATGTGTTGTAGCTTGGCAGCTTTAATACCAATTATCAGGACTGTAATGCAATATCCTTTTTATTTTCCTTACTTTTTCTGAAAGCTGTGCGTGGGTCATGAACATTTGCTGCCCCATTATAGGTTGAAGAATTGATTAACAAAATAAACCAAGCTGAACAAGCAGAGTTTATCACCATACTTGGTCTGGTATTAGCATGGCCACAGACTCGAGAGGTGTCATGCTGTGACATGAAGGTGGCACCCACCGGGGGAGAAGGTCCCCAGCACCCCCCATTCCCACCAGGACCAGTGGGGAGGGATGCAAACCCCACAGCAACCTGTGGCCGTCTCCCTGTCTGCAAGGGAAAGGCATGGCCCAGTCTGTAACTCTCTGTGCTAGGGTAACAACTTAATCTAGCTCGGCATTGCCCTTAGACCTCTTCCTAAAATTTGTAAGAAAACTTCTTGAATGAGGATTAATATGTGACAGTTTTATGTGTATGCGGAAGTATTATCACCCATAAACAATTAGGAAGCCAAGTGTTTACGTGATTAGCTGATTTGTGGATGCTGTCTGTCAGCAGAGTGCTGTTATTAGCTCTCAGACAGTTCAACACAGTTCTGATTTCATTTGCAGGGAAGTTAATAATAGATTGTCACTTCTGTTTAAACAACCAAGTCTTCAAGGCATGGGTATATTTATGCTATGTATATCCTCATAGTGCAGGAAACAAATCTTGACTGAGATTGCAGGGACTGTTTCAGAGATGTGACGGAAAACCAGACTGAAGGGAAATATTTTTATAGGATTATTGAGCAAGAATTTAAAGGTGTTAGAAGTGCTTGGACTTTTCCTTTTTTTTTTTTTTTTTAAGTGAGTTTTCTAGGAAAGTGATGCAACAGAATGCAAAATTCTCCCTTCATTACGAAGAAAAGTATGATGTACTTTAAAGTACAGTAAGTAGAGTGTATCCAGGTTATTCTGACTTTCCGATGCAATGTGTGTTATACTGGAGAAGCCAGTCACGTGGCGGTTTAGTGTGTGTGTGGTTGTACTAGAGCTATTGCAAAATTTAGAGCATTTGTATTTCTGTGATCAAATAAGATTACATTTTTAGAAGCTTTCTCTTGAGTACTGTGTTTCAGCAGTAAGTACTTCACTTCTGGTTTAGTTATGAGTCTTTCTAATTGCATTCCCTTGGCAGCAGGTAGGATGAATTAAGCAGTGACAGCATGTAATGCTGCTGATGTCATTCTGCAAGAGAAGTGCAGATCATGTGTCCTGGGAAAGCCAAGCTCTGAGCTGCTGGAGCTTCTTGCCAGTTGATATGAACCAGACCATCGTCATGGGCAGGATGGCCGCTTCAGACCCTTTTCAGACCTGTTCTTGTGTCTTCTTTTCCCAGCACAGTCCTGAACATTATTTTCTCTTTTATGATGTTATGCTTGATCCTTGGGAACCTTTTTTGGGCTTTGACATCAAAATAATGAACAGGTAGGACATGGTCAGTGTGCAGGCAGCAAGGGTCCTCAACGGCTGAGTGGTGCGGTGCAGATGACAGGCGCACTGCACAATTTCTGCCTCAGAGTGGTTACTGAATGAGTTAGCCCTGAGCAGACGAGCTCTGAAAGCTCCTTTCTCCTGCACTTTAGCGTGTCCCAGAAAACCTCCTGAGGCATGAGTTGTGCTGTGAAGATCTCTTACTGTGAAACAATATATTAGCCCATGGCTAGGTCTAATTCCAACATTCTTGCCTCAGTCACACCCACATAAACCAGACTCAATCTTTTCCTGAGTAATTCAAATATCTCCACGTTCTCTTTTGCACTTGGAAAATGCAAGCCCTTCCCACAGGCTCAGTCCCCTCTCTGTGCTCACATCCCACGGAGCTGCTGCAGTTGCAGGGGTAGGAGCACTAATCTGGTCACCGTCAGGGCGTCAGCAGCACAGCCCTCACCTCAGCGGGGAAAGAAAAGCCACAACTCTCGTAAGGGACAGAAATAGCTGGTGAGTGAAAAATGGTCTTAGAATAAATCCTAAACCCAGCTCAGATTTGGTTACACAGCTGAGAAGGTATTTTCTGAAGATGGCTTTGTTTGATGTGTTTTCCCGCTGTGCTGTCTGGTTGCTGGAGGTGTTGCCAGACATGGGTGTTCAGCAGCAGTTACTGCCCTTGCGACCCCTCCGTGCCCTTCTACAGAACACCCTTAGGAGCGTGGACCTCTGCAGAAAGGTGGCCTTTGTTATTAAGTCATTGTCCCTCTGTTTGGCTCAAGGACAGTATATTAGCCAGATACAATTGTGTGATTAAGACATGAAATGGCAACGCCGCGATCACATTGCTAAAAGAATCCTTTTAATTTCAGTGAAATAAAACTCTTTTCCAAGAATTTTTTGCTTAGATAAAACAATAATTATAAATCTATTCTGATATTCAGCTAGGTTTATCTTACTCCTCTCTCATTTCAGCAGAGCAAGGGACGACAAAAGCTCACAGAGCTGCACTTATTTGCTCACAAATACAAAGATGGTGCATGACAGTAATTAAATTTTTACTCCCAACTAATTTAATTTGTTAGCAAAATGGGAGAAAGGCTTTATTGCAAATGGGAAGAGGCAGCTTCTTATACCTGACTTTACTCATAGTTGACTAACTGCTTCATTAGGACATAGGCAAGTCTGGTGACAGATCATTAATTTTCATGGATGTACCTGGGAAGCCAAGTATTAGTAGAAGACTGGTCTGCCAAAACCGGCATAAATGTATTAATACTTATTAAAACAAAGCTGTAAGTCTGTTTTCATGCCGCCTCTTTCATGTTATGGATTAATTGCTTAAATGTATTAAGACAGCAAAGACAAAGAGAAGAGATTATTTTGTGTTTTATCAAAGAGTAGAAAAGGAAGGGGCTTTCTACCTGAAGACCGATCCCCGTGGAACAGGTAATGTCTCTTAGAAAGTGTGACTACTGATGAAGGTGGATGTTACGTCTAGGCAAAAGCAATTGTATGTTGCATCATTTGGTCTCCATTATCAAGGTATTTTATGCCGTTGCAATTCAAGTTCATTTCAGTAAGATGCTTGCTTTATTTATACTAAAAAATATATAGCACTGGCTAGTGAAGCGGCTTTTTATCGTATAGAATCTGACAACCCTGCTAAAGGTAACATTTGTTTGCACAATTCTAGCCGCACAGACTGCAAGTGCTGCCGCAGCCCAGCAGCTGAGCTGCGTGCGTGAGCCTTGGGACGGTCGAGAGCCGCATCCCTCCTCCCGCACCCTCTGCCTCGGCATGGCGCAGGCACCACAGCCCTCCGGGTTATTGCCTTCTACTATTGATACTGGCTTATACTTCTGCTGGACATGTGCTAACTTACTGATATATCAGAAACAGATTTTTATTTAACAATGTACACAGCATTTATTTTCCTCAGCTATTAGGTCATTAGTGGCCTTGCTTGTTTCTTTTATTGCAAAACTATTACTGCAAGCTGTGAAAATCTGTGCTTGCACAGTTGCTCAGTGCAACCATTTTCTGCAGTGAACAGCATCCTTTCTCCTTTTACCTGTTGATAATAACATTTTTATTTAAGTCTGTAAACATTTTTTCTTTCCCTTTATTTCTTGCATCTACAAGAACCCACTTCAATTGCCAATAAACCCCACAGTCAGTAGCAATGGAAACATTATTTTCACAGAAGAAAATATTCTGCCCAAACCTATCATAAAATTAGGAGAGATGCATTGTTTTTTGAAATTCACAGACATGAAATTTGATGGTAGCATTTCAAGCTTCATTCATTTCCTTCCAGGCTCTGATAAAGTGGCATTAATGGAAAATGTTTTCTGAGCAGAAATTCTGTTACTTGTTTCAGTGGGAGCAGTATTACAGCATGGTAACAGGAGGCACAAGAAGCAAATGACATTATTTCATGCTCTGTACATGCCAACTGATGAGACTGAATGAGGCTGTTTAATGTGAGGCACAAGAAATACAGAGTATTTCCCAGTATTTTTTACATCTCTTCCAGCCTGTCAAAGCATGCAAGTTGTGTGTGCCTTGTCGCACGCTCACATACACACATCCTAAAAAGCTTACAATTTTTTTGAAGTTCCTTGATTTAGGCATAGGATATGAAGACCAGGAGAGGAAAAAGCAGATCACTGGGGAATTCAGCAGGGTGAGAGGTTGCATCATTTCAGAAGTCATGCAAACCATAAACTCATGTAGAAGCTAATAGGCTTTGAGGGCTCTTGACAATGTACGAGTGTTTTAAACACTTCACAAGATTGGTCTCAGAATTGTTGTAAGATTATATATGATACAAGCAAATCTGCCTCCCCCCAAAGACTAAAACCGAAGACTGGCAGTAGTAAACATAATTACATTTACTGTTCTGCAGCTTCACAAAATAATTTGTTGATTTCCAGAGTGACTAAATTGATTTTATACATTTCTGAGCACATAAAATAGCAATTAGTCAATGCTGTACACTGGATTTTTGACAGGTATAAGATTATAGTGCCAATTATTTTGTGGAAGTCGATGAACAACAGCCATTTCCAACTGCAGAGCTTTCAGAACAATCTTTAAGACAGTGGTGGCAGTAGAAATATGCCAGGTCACTAAATGTTTTAAGGGTATGACTAGTTTCCACTAAAACTGAATAAATTTTTTTTTATATTTATCTGCCAAGTGCCTGGTACAATTTTTATTATAATAGTGGCCACTTTTTTACTGACACGTGAACATTTATTAAATCTTAACCATTTAAAAGTAGTGTAGTAGCAGCTGAGGTCTCTTTGGTCTTCACACTCCCTGGAGGCATAATGGAAAGAGCATTGAGCTTTCTCTTTACAAGAAATAAATTTGTATCACCTGACCACAGAAAATCTCTATCCCATTTGTAGCACTTATGTGGTTCTCAGGTAGCTGAAACATAACATTTTACTCCAAGGTAAGTGAAATTTCACACCTCCAAAAAAGGTTGGTGTCTGCATAAAGATTTTAATTTAATTTGAATTATTTCACCTATCTACTCGTCAAATGAGAAAACGACAAATTCAAAAAGCTCTGCAACTTGCCCCTGCTACTTGCTTGACTTGGGTTGTTTTTGAAAGACAGGTTATTAGCTATGCTCTGTTATTCAAGAGAAGATAGCATTTTTTTAAACAGAAATGCATTATATAGGAAGCTTCTGAACTTACACACCTCTCAATATAACAGTTACATCAATTACAGTAATTTTGGAAATTGCATATTTCAGAGATTGCCTTCCAAGTTTGCTGCTCTGAAAGCAGGATTTTAAAGGAACACCGTGTTCTCCATTGGTGATATTCTTGTCCTAATAAAAGCATGCAAATAATAGAAACTTGTTATAAACATGGTTCCCATATAAATGGAAAGCCAGGCTGAAGCGAATAGCTTTTATTACTCATGGGGAAGCGATACACAATTGGTCGTGATGAGTACAGCAGGAGACGATTTCAGAAAAAGCACTGGAGAAAGCTCCCGGGATCTCCCTGCTGTGAAGCTGTCCATGTAAATGTCAATGAAAATTCCCCACACTTGATGTAACGCCAAAGTGGGAAGGAAAATCCTACCGTAGTCATGGGATGTCTTTCTCTTAAATAGAGGTGGTATTCCAGTGTTCTTTAAAGATTTTTCTTGCTCAGGACCTCAATTACTCAATATTTGTGGCAGCCAGCCCTCATCTGCCTATTTATGCCCCCGGCATTATGGTTTGCACAGGTAGGTGCCCAGCAGAAGATGGATCTGGCTCTCGTGTAATTTTCTCTTTACTGGTCTAGGAAGGGGATGGAGCATGTTCTTGCCCTTTTTCCTCCCCAGCCAAATGCCAAAAGCACTTGTATGTGGGTTGTGTGACAAAACGGGAATCACCGGAGGAAGGAGGGCCTTGAGCAGGCTCCGTTGCTCTGCGTGCATCGGGCTCCCTCAACCACAGGGAGGGTTCTGGGTGCAGGTCCTGGCTCCTGAGCGACACCAGCTCGGCTGAGAAATGACAGGGAGCGAGAAGGGAGTCAGCCATCTGCTTTACTCCCGGAGATAACGCTCACCCCTATGATTCCTTTTTGGCTTAATATCAAAGATTAAACAGGTACCACCCCAAACTATATTTTCTTTCTTTTTTAAAGGATTTTTTCCCCCCTCAGAGGATCCTCTGTTGGCTATTATCGATGTTAGAAATAATCAGACTGATGCAGTACAAATGCTCCTAACGTAAATATTTTATAAAATTAGTATTAGAAAATCGTATATCATACAAATAGATAATTAGTTATGTGGCCCTCAATAATCTGTGTTTTTTCCATTCTTAATGTAAAATACATTTGCCATTATGCTTTCTAGTTTAAACATTTTAAGTGAGGAGGTTATTATCTCTTCCCTGACTCTGAACACCCCTCTATCACTGTTTTATTATCTATTCTCATATTTTTCCAGGTAAAATATTCAATTAGCACACATCTTCCACCAACTCCTTTTCTAACGCTTTAGAAATCACTGTTTAGCCTTTGCAAATCTTCCTTCATTTCCACTCACCCTCAGCAACACTTTGCAGTGTTTCTCGCATCTCTCCTTTTGTAGCTCTTCTGTGGAATAACACCTTCTGTCAGAGGCTCCAGGTGATATATGTACGCTGCTGTGGTGGTGGTGATCTGAGCGATACGTGAAGGTACACGAAGTTCATAGACAAAATATGTTGGGGACAGCGGTTGAGACACCGTTAGCATTCCCTGTGCTCTAGCAAAGCTTGATGTAATGATAATTTTTCCTCATGCTTAGCTCTTTTTATTGTGATGCCACCTGAAACACAAAAGATCACATCACCAACATAAGTTTACGAGCCTGTTCAAGCAAACCACGATTCAGCTGTACATCTGCTTCAGGATATGTTATTTTAGTTACTGGTGCATACACCAGTTTTAATTTGAAAGCAAGTCTTCCCTTCCTAACATAGCTTTAATTAAATAGCAATTCTATTTCTTAGCTTTGTGACATAGGGATTAAAGGTTGGAGAAATGATTTGGCAAATATCTGTGGAAAAAAAATACTGAACGCCATTTTTTAATGAATCATTTATCTCCTAAGGTTAAGCTTGGTTTTACCAGCATAACTGTTAAAAAGTACAGTATTCCGTTGCCTTTAAAAGTTTCAGAATTTGTTACTGAAGCTTTGACTGCTCAGGATTGAACTACCCTACTAATGGCATCGTTTCTTTTTTGCAAACAAATGAGGACATTAGAGGCATGATTTATCATTACTCCAGAGAGTTTTCCTAGTTGGTATTTCTAACCACTTTGCTTGATTTTTATAAACTTCATTAGGTTATAATCAATGCATGTGTGAAGCTGAGGGAGAAGAGATGTATGATTTCTTATTCTTAACTGTCATAGTAACTGTTTATTAAGGCAAACTTTTCCTGAGAAGGCATTATGAGACAGAAATATTGAGGAACAGCAGGCATCCCACAAGGCAGGGCCTGGTAATCAAGATTGCATTAACGCTAATGACAGTGACTGCACAGCTTATTTCCTGTGAGGTAAAAGGGATTTTAACCAACAGCTTTTGTGATGGAGGTGGAAACTGGGAAAATTTTGGCAGTTTCAGGCTTCTGCACAGCCTCTGACATATCAGATGGGAAACAAGTCCGCCTGGAAAGATGCGCCCTGCTAGGAACAGCCTCAGGGCTGTTGAGGTCAGCAGATGAGGGATCAGCTCTTCGGGGTTCCTCTGGCAAGCATGAGGGTACTGACCCGTATGAGACCCAGATTTTACAGGTTTGCATTTGTTTTGATTGACTGCATCCTTTTGGGTGCTTCCCCTCCCCTTTGTCGTTTTCCAAGTTTGACAAGGTCATTTCGAATTCTGCTCTTGTCTTCCTGTGTACTTGTTGTCAATCCGAGCTTGCTGTCACCGGGAGATTTAATCAGCATACTCTCTAGTCCATCACCCAAATCATTAGTGAAGATTTTGAGTAGTGCTGGATGCTGGGCAAACCCCCGTGGGCTTCCCTTGGTACATGTGCATGGTTTGACAGTGAGCCATCTGTAATTGCTCTTTGTGTTTTCCTGTGGGTTACACAAGCAGTTCAGTGCCCTGAAAAGGGTGTGTGGGGTATGTGTGGTGTGTGTATATCTGCCTGTGACAACACCTTGTGGGACAGGGCCAAAATCCTCGTCGTACCTGGGGCTGCTCTATCCACTGCTTGTGTTACCTTGCTGCAGAAGGAGACAAGGTGGGGTTGATGTGATTTGCTCCTGACAAAACTCTATCAGCTGTTGCAGATCTCCTTGGTTTTGCTCACTGGCTGATTGTTCCCAGCTGATCCCAGGGGTATAGGTGGGGCTGGCTAATATATAACTCCTTGCCTCCTACTGCTGCCTTCTTTTCTCCGTTGGGACCTTGTTTGCCCTTTCCCTGTAACCAAGGACCCTGACCAGCCTTCATGAGTTTCTAAAGGTAATTGTTGAGGGCTCATAATACATCAGCCAGTTACCCAAGTGCCAGAGGTGACTTCAAAAGAAGACCTAAACTTTTCTCTTTTTTTGATACTTTTATTTACATACCAGAGTTTTCATAATTTGATAAAAACTTGTTAGGTAGGAATTTGGGCTAAAAATACAGATATATTCCAAATTAAAACTTTACTGGATAATATAAGGTGAAAAAAAAATAAAATCCTTCACCAAGCCATTGATTAAGGGGAAAGTTTGTGCTTGTGCCAAGAAAAGTCAATGTCCTTTTATTCCTTTCACATTTACACTGCTTAATTCAGGAATTGGATTAGTAGCTTGCTGAGTCAGTTTTCTCAAAAGCTGTAATCGGTTTTTCTTTTCTTTCTTGAGAGTTGGAAGTTTTTGGAAGATAACTTTGTGGTTTTGGACTAGAATGGGTGAATTGGGACCAGGAACTGAATGAAGAAACACAGTTGTAATGACTTCTAGTTGCTTTTAAGGTGTGCTGAATTTGAACCGAGTTGTACATTCGGAGCTGATGATCCTTGAGATAAGGCTTCACATCCTGCTTTGCAGGGAGATGGGATGTCCCTTTCTCAGCCAGCTTTCCTGCTGAGCATCCTCCCACATTTTGTGGGGTGACACCTGGGGGCTTGCTGTCATGGCACTGGGCTGCTGAGTGGGGTATTTTAAATCAAATTTAAAAACAAGAAACGATGTGTATAAAATATCTGAAAAGATCAATGTGAAAATATCAGTGTGAAGGAGACTATAATTTAGAAATAAATGATGATCTGAATTTTGCTGTCATTTGGTTGCTTTATTGAGGAGGTGATGCTTGATCCAGTGTAAGCTCTAACAGCTATTGTTTTTCAGATCAAGTTTAGGTTTTAATGAAGTGGAATAAATGACTTTGAATTAACTATCATGATAAAAAGAAGAAAGGGCATGAAAGTATTCAGTTGATTTGATGGGTCAGGCAGAATATTTCATAAATTAGCAGCACATTTAACTCTAATGAGATATGATGAGTCAAATTTCTCTGTGTAATGCTAGCAGCTGGAATGGAATTATACCAGCACGCACTTGGCGGAGTAAGTTGACTAAAGCTATGAAGTCTTAAGTTCTTTTAGAAGCATAATAGGATATAAAACCCAGGTGCAGAAATAGATTTTTCTGAATTAAAAATGAACTTGATCAGTCTGGGAGATTTTAATACATCTGGCTTTGAAATAGCTTGGAGCTGCAGCTGAGCTTGATGAGTGCAAACAGTTTTTGATTCCTTTTCATTTGTGGTACTTGGGACAGTAATAAAGAAATTTGGGTAGTGGTATAAAGTGCTTTGTTAACTTGAGCAGTTTTCAAGTGCAACTCTTGGGGATGTTGTGTGGCTCCTACATGAAATCTTTTTACTTAATTGTTTTTCTATATTAACTACGAATAAGTTAGTCATTTAACTTTGTTCTTAATGTGTCTTTTACCAGAACAAAACAAAATATTGCTAGGGAACCACTGAAGAGTTTTCTGTACCACTTAAAATGTTTATTTGTTCAATGTGTGCACACAACAAGCCTGTGACAATAGCTATCCTTTGTCCTAGCAGCCACCAATGGAGAGAATAGAATACCTGGTAGGGAGGATACCTGTTCCCTACCTTCCCTGGTAAAAATGTTTTGGAATTTGCTGGCTTGGACGATGCAGCAGTTCTCCAAGGTCGAGAGTGCTCTGGGTGCATGTTTTGTCTGTCAGGACTTAGTCTTGGAAAGACATGCCAAGTAGCATCTCTGCCACTCCTCCTGGAGCAGGTCGTGGTCGGGTTCCTCCATCACCGCCGTGTGCTTTGCCTGATGCTTTCCCTCTGCTGGGTTTACCCAGGTCATTGGCATTCTTCAAACTCTTCAGTTATAGTTTTATTGAGAAGGTGTTTTGGGAAACAAGGCTTTATTGCTGAAGAAACTTTTCTCATTTAGCTGGCCAGAAATTTCTTAAGTGTTGTACTTATTCACTGGAAGGAGTCCAGAGTGTCTGGGTTTGTAAGTCAAAGAAATTACTAGAAAAATGTGACTGGCCAAAGGCAGGTGGTTTGTTGCCTCCAGCACCACATTCCTGTGGAGGAGGGTCCCAAGTGCTCTATTTGCTCTGGAGTGAAGACCAGGAGAGTGATAAAGGATGTGTCATTTTTTTCCTGGGTTTCATCAGAAATATCTGATGCTGCATCAGTAGGAATTTCTTTCCTTTTATTTTCTGTGTCCCAGCAGCTAAATGTTAACATCCTGTTCTTACTTTCTTAACAAAAGCTTCCCAGTAGTTAGATATCATGAATAATTAAAGAAATTTTTGTAATTTTCAGAAAGCAATAAGAGTGTGAGATGGTTAGACAAAACACTTGAATCTAATTGAGAAACAATTCAATGAAGAAGAAACCCTTGTCACTTATTTTTAGGATTTGCTTTCCTACAATATGAATTTAATATGTAAATTGTGCTTTGGAGAAGAATGCTTCCATCAAAGGCTGAAAGCCTGTGTTGTACGCTTAGTATTTTACAAA
Organism: Athene cunicularia; assembly: GCF_003259725.1. Lineage (NCBI taxonomy): Eukaryota > Metazoa > Chordata > Aves > Strigiformes > Strigidae > Athene > Athene cunicularia. The sequence continues at coordinate 12,217,559 of NW_020799116.1, forward strand.
CGGATTATTTCAGACCTGGGTTTATAATATATATATTGCTTGTGGGTAAAATTCCACCTTAGCATTTAGAGTACAGACAGTAACACAGTTGTACATATATTTCTCTGCTCTACATATTGTTGATAGAATTGTGTGATTAAATAAATTTTACTTTTTTTTTTTTTCTGTGGTAGATTGCGATCACTATATTTAGGCTTGATTTTGGATATAAAATTTGTAGTCTGAGAAGTAGGCTAGGAAATAAGTCACAGGTTGAATTGTTACTGGCAGAATTTAAGTGCTGAGATCTCAAATATTTAAAAGCCAAAGGATTAATGGGGTCTTGAACTGTGTTTAATCTCAGGTGATGAACTCTTCACGACTGTTTTACCACTTTGGAGCAGATAGATTGGGATGTGTTCAGCTTGGCCCTTCAAAAAACTCAAGTGTCTGAGTGCTCTCGAGACACCTCCCACTACAGTTTTCTCTCTTGGGTGCTTTAGATACTAATAACAGTCCTAAACTTGGTCCAGCTTCTAACTGCAGATCAGAGTAATATCCAGGTAGTTTGTGTTTTGATTAATATTAGTATTAGTTGTAGGAGATTTTTTGAATAATACTAGAAGCTGAAGATGGAAGAACTGTGACATTGTCAAATGGCATTGACATTTCAGAAATCTAACAAGATTTTGTAAGTACTTCAAGCTTTTGAATGTGTTTCAGATAAGATGTTGTGCAAGACTTGTGTCTCTTCAAATGCAGACCTTGCATAAGCCTGGTTGTGCAGAGGTGTTTTGGGTAGGTGCCTTCTAGTGTGCTTGTGGTACCTCTGAGCAAATATTCAGGATAATAAATTCTCCTATATACCTAAATTTTAAAACAGTCTTTTAAAAGAGACAAGTTTTGAAGTTTTAGTAGTTCATGTTTCTTATGTGATTGAAGCATATAGGCAATGTCATACCAGGAGCATGATGGAGACCTCTGCCATGAGCCGAAGGAGTACCTGAGCCCTGCTGCCTTGGCAGGCCTGAGAGATTTTTTTTTTTAAAAGACATAAGGCAGTTATTTCCTTCTCTGCTTTATTTAACTAAACACTTCATTGTATTTCAACAATTTTAAGTCCCTCTGCAGCTGGTAAAGTGAATTCAGTTCACCAGTTCGGTTAGATTTGTATAGAATGGCTCTGGTGCAGTGTTAAAATGCTTCATCCTCATACCTGTCCTGGGAAGATTTAGAATTTTTGCCCCCAGGTGCCAGGTGGATGCAGCTGTGTTGGCTGAAAGTGAGCAAAAGGGTGGGGTGGGACCTTTTTGTGGTGCGTTTTGAGTGTAGCAACAATTATTGCAGTTATAGTTGTGCTGGAGGTGTTCACTGGTATCGTGGAGGTCACCTCCTCATCCAGGTCTACCTGCAGTGAACGCTGTGAACTCGGATGGAAAATGGTGTCAGTCCGAGTGCAGTTTCCTGGCTTTCTTTGGGTTAACTGTGTCCATGATATCTAATCTGGAAGAGGGAATAATACCTACAGCTTCAAGAATCGTACAGGCTGGAAAAAACTTGATGACACACAAGTGAGTTTAAAAACTTTGTTCTATGCTACCAGATTCATGTGCTCAGATATACTAGCCCCTGGAATATCTTGACCGTGGGGATGTTCTATGGATTGATAGAATTTTTTTTAGAAAACAAGCTTTAGTTCTTCTTGTTTTCTTCCCTATTTTAGCAGTGCTTTAATCCTAGCTTGTACTTGCGTGTTTCTCTTAATGACCCAGCGGATATTGAACGAAGGCATGCATGGAGTTGTATGCCAGCTACAACTGGTGGCTGGTTTACAACTATTTTACAATTTAGGAATTGCCTCACGCTGTCCTGCAAATGGCCATTTGTCCCATCTTTATTTCTAACATGTATTTGTTATGCGTTGTATTGATGTATAAGATTTTTTTTCTTTTACTTCAGAATCTTTACATCTTGGTGTTCGGCAACTTCATTCTTCAGCCTTATTGTTATACTCCGTAAATGTTTTTAAAGTGTGTGCTCTTATAAATAATAATAATAATAAATTCAGAGGTGGAGGGCACTCGTGTGAAACAGCCCTGCATCTTAGGTGTCAAAGGTAGATTAAAATATGTATTGGCTACTGACAAGCATTAGATTTTGTCACTGTTAATACTGGTTACATATCACTCGAATAGGAGAAACACTTGCTTCTTGATTTATGTTCACTGACAATGAAGTGTCCAGGATGATTAATTACAGTCTAAATGATAGTGCCCTTATTCATACCTCCCTGGCCTGAACGATTGAAATTAATAAATATATATGTCTTGCTGTGGAATTTGCCATTAGCTGTTCAAATATTTGTGCACTTGATGTGCTGTTAAGGGATTTAGTTGAGGCGTATTCTTGTAATCAGTAACTTACTACTTTTTTACAGCATTTTGTGGAGAGGGAAAGCAGTAGAGGATTCTGGAACTGATTAGAAGGTTATTGATAATGCAGTGACAATATTTTCAGAGAAATCGTTATGACTTTTTGTGCAATTTGAGTCCTTAATCCATCACTTTCTTGAAATATTTTAAGTATTTTGCCGTTATATATTGTCATTTATTTTTGAAAATGTTGGGTTTTGAAGAAACCGTTTTTTCAAAAGATCAGACCTAGACATATACCAGGAGAAAGTCACATAGCTCTGTCTTGTCAAGATGAGGTCAGTTACTGGAGCGTTCAGAAATATCTGTTACTTGCATAAATACAATCAGACATCCCTCATTTGGGTGACTTTTATTAGGTATATTTGTTTCAATGAATCTTTGAGTAGACACTCACTGCATCAAGAAGAAACAGAATCATAGATGGTAAGAGATCTGGGTAATTTGTCATAATACTCAGTGATTGTTTATAGCTGAAAAAAAAAAATGCAAAAACCTCTCAGTGCTCATATTTGGTTTGATTTTTCTAGATCATTCAGGTTATTCTCCGAGTAGTTCTTGCCCACGTGGGGTGAAGAGTCAGGCTTCTGAAAATTTGCGATTTGCACATAAAATTGCTTTTACTTTGCCAATAATGTTGGGGTCTGTCACAGACCTGTCAGATGATACATCTGCCATTCTCTCCATTGCTCTAGGTCTATGAAGGGTAAATCAGACTTTTTAGTCTGGTAATGAAAAATACTGAAGAGCTGAACAGTGGAGTGAAGAGCGGAGATCCTGTCAAGGCATCAGTACTCTGAAAAGGAGCGGTTTGCTCTGCTACAGGGGCACGTACGGAAATGCATACGCTAAGTCAGTCCCTTAGTTATCTGAACTGAACGTTTGCTTCTTTATCATTCTTTGGGGTTAGAAACCTTTAGTTTAGATCCCTTAACACTGCCTTTGGGCTGGCTGGCTTCAAATTCCTTTAATACATCTGTGTAACTAGGTCCTACATGGAACATTCAGCATGAGTGGTTATTTTTAACCACAATTCAACCAAAAAATCCTTAAAAGTTCATAAATCTCAAAGTTTTCAAAGTTGGAACTGTATATTCAAACTTCCAAAGACGTTTGCTAAATGGAAATGCCATATTCTGTTTTCAGACTGGAATGACTGGCTTTTTTACTCTCTGTATTTCATTCACCAGAAACCTGTGGCTTGTTCGGGTCTTCATTAAATGCCTTCATTTAAAGGCAATGCTTTCCTTTGTATTTTGTATTTCAGCTACAGTATTTTTTGTGAAGTTTATGGCTAGCTTTACTTTTGACTTTAACTTCTCTGTGCCTCAGTACCCCATGTGTAAAATGGAGATAATACTGCTGCCTTACCTTGTCAGTTTTAATTAATGTTGTGAAGCATTCAGATAGTGACAAACAGCAGAGAAAAGCCCAAAGGAAATGAAAAATTCTTTATTCAGAGCAGTGTTTGGACAGTAGGCAAGAGATAAGGCCTCAGACACACGCTGAAAAATGAGGCAAACCCAAAATATTAAATACATGCTCATTAACTAAAAAGGATTCATACAGTGTGTGCAGGGAGACAGAAGCACATGGGGAAATGCTGATGTAATTAAAGGCATGTAAATAAAGAAGATGAACAAGATGATGGAGCTGAGATTGCAGAGGCAATGTTATGTCATGCATTCCTGTAAACTCTGGGTGACTTAAACTAGATGTTGCTTCTGTTTTTCTACACATGTATTAAAATGATTTAAAACATAAACCCTTTTATTAAAAACATTGACCACTTCAACTAGAAAAATATTTCCCTGTGAAAATCAATATATTATTACCACCTCTGAGTAACTTCTGATAGGAAAATATCTTATGGATTACAGGACCAGATATCCTATGAGGAAAAAATATATAATTTCTTCTGGATTTAACTTTTAAAGAAAAAAGAAATGCAGACAATCATTAAAGTTGGGTTTTTTTGGTTGGTGTTTTTCTTTGATTAATACAAGAAGGTTCCCCTGACATGCCTGAAAAGCTACATGCTTCAGGATGAATTAGTTTTGCCATGCATAAAATTTTGTGTCAGTGCCATCAGGGAAATGAAATTCAGTGCTCTGGGGCTTCCAGAAGGATTTTGGCAGTTGGTGGGTGATGGGATGCGTGGCTACCACATCTACAAGCAGATAACTTCATTTAGATTTTATTGTAAGAAATCTCATATATTGGTTTGAGGCTGAGAGGAAGCTTGAAGCGAAGCTCATTTGAGGAAAACATGACTAATGCATGTTTGAGTTCTTTTCTGTTTTAGAGGAAATTAAAAAAAAAAAAAAAATCTTAAATATTTGCTACTGCCCTTCCCCAGTACTGTCTTTTGGGCCATGTTTTAGTAATGTTCTCTGCACAAAAAGTCAGCAGCTTTTTACCCATTTGGCTGTGTTAACCCAAACCAACAGTGCTCTTCCTGAGAGCCAGGGGTTCATGAATGGCTGATTTCCTAAGCAACAAACTGGAGTGAATTGGGTTAGAGAGCTCCTGACTTGCAGTCGAGACAATAGTTATATTGATATCCAGTCCAAGGGCAGCCAAAACGTCAGTCTAATGAAATCTGCAACCTAAGAGACTGCGAAGTTTAGCTGTGTACTCTGGAAGACTTTTGAATAGTGACACACAGAGCTTGGGGGCCGTAACTGCTTGTCCTTTGGGGAGCTGCTGTGGCGTTTGGATTTCCTTAGGCAGCTCTTAAGCTCAGAGGTTGGTCATTGCTTGGATGTGTCTGTTCCATTTCTACAATACCTTTTCAAATACCTTTTTCTTATCCTCTCTTCTACTAGAAAGGTCTTCATACGTGTTTGAGTTTCTTTGCTGAGCCATATGGGTGCCCTTCATCAGGTTATACTCTCCACTGAGGAAGATGCCGATGATTTTCTTATAATTCAGCAAAACCATACTCATGCTTTGATGTTCTGCTGGCTGCATGTCTGTTCCCCTCTGAGCCCTGCCCTGCTGATCACAGCAGGATAGTCTTCCCTTCACTGTGGAGAACTTAAATATGTGGGGTGAATTAAAATACTACCCAGGTACTTTTTTCAGTTTTTCTGTAAAGTAGTAACACCTTCACTATATACAGTGGGTAAATTCCTTGTGCCTTGTCAGTATTGTCCATCACAGTGTCATTTTTTGTCCAAGATAATTTCTGTCATTTGTGCTTTACTGATGGTGTCTCAGGTTTCTGCAGGAGCTGCATGCTAAAGGCAGCTTTGTCCGAGCATTTATGTAATGCTGAGCTGGCCGAGCTGCCAGGGCTCAGAGATGCTGCTCCTGCTGTGTGAGAATAATTTAAGAAAAAAAAAAAAGTTAAGTTTAAAAAAAAAAAAAAAAAGGGGAGGGGAATTGCAGCATGATTAGATACAGGTCATGTGGGGTCCATATGAGGGCAAAACTTAACTTCTAAACTCATGTAACCAACATGTGGTACATAAGATTCCTGACACACTCTCAGCTGCAGTGGAGTCAAGCACTGGTGACAGACCTCAGGTCCTTCTCCTCCTCCCAAAGAGCAGGTTGACTGTTAGTTTACACTGTGTTAGTTTACACTGCAGGACTAATGATGCACAGAATGGTTGCTGTCCTTCATCTGCCTGGTGAAGGCCCCTGACATCCATAGGGCTCCTCACTGCGGCATTAAAATTAAGATTAATTGCAATTCAATTCATATCTTTCCCAAAAGGATTTTTAATTTTCTTTGAATGACAAGCAATTACGGATTTTTTTTTCAGGGTCTGCGTCAGGAGATAAAATGTCTCTGAAATTTTTGCAGGTAGGTAGTCAGACTCTGTTCATAATTGAGGGCTACAGTATTAAGTATAAAGTCTAATTGTGAGTAAAGAATGAATTTAAAGATTCAGTTAACCATCTAGAGTTATTGTTCAATTATGCATGTTTAAATAGTATGTGGTACTTTCTCTAAGAAACTTTGTAAAGAAAGAATATGGGATAATCTATAAACTGTGGAGGAATGGAATGAATTTTTGTAGAGTGATTAACATTTGTTTTATGTTTCTAGAAAAGACAAAATGCTTTTTCTTGTATACACGTAAGGAAATTTGAATAAAGTGTCTTACTACAAATTTCCTGTGTTCTGAGCCAATTACATCTTTTAGTTGCTTAAAAACAAATGGAAGTTTTCTTCACATGTAAAGGCATCTCTTCATTATTACCTGTTAAGAATTTTAGTTTTCCTGAAACGTCTCTATGCTTTGTATGTGCCCGTGAATGTTTATTTCTTTGGAGCAGTCCTTTCTGGGAGGCTTCATGGACTCTTGTCTGGTGTAATCTTTTATCCTGAGTGCAGGCTGGCTTGATGCTGTATGTGGTACAATGTAAAGCCATCTGCTATCTCCAATGATCTCTAGGATTTGGGGGTCGAGGGTCCTGTGGCAATAAAATAAAACTTTTTTGACTGTAGCAAATGTCTGTGAACCCTCCATCATTCTGGCCACTTCTTTCTCGTTTGCATCAAGGAACATGAAAAGTGATAAATGCTGACGAGCAAAACCCCATGTGATAGCAATGTGGTATTGCTGTCACAGGAGAAGAAAATCTCTGTTTGGAAAATAGATCTGAAACATTAAGCATAAAGTCTGTATAAATCTATACCTGTTCAAAATGTGCCATTGTGAAGTCATTGCCACAGATGGCAGGGAGAATAATTTAAATACTGTATATATGCATATGAGTTTGCTCATTTTCTAAAGTAATAAATTCTTGTAGCACTTCTAGTTTCACTGGCTTTTTTATATGCTTGCAAATACAAAATAAACTAATATACTAGCCTCTGGACTGAGTGAGAGGAGAAAATTTATTGAAATTATGAGAAAATCGTTCAGGAGGGACAAAGTAGTTAATGGTAGTTCCATCCTATGTGGTGTGAAAGATCTCTGGCAAACGGTGAATACTTCTAATGTTTCCTTCATCTCTTGAGACCTTGTCATCAGTAAGATCTGCTATTCAAATGTGATTTGTGAACATGGTCTAAGCCAGTGGGCGTATTCTCCTTTGGTAGAAATATGACCCCTAGGAAACACTTAGTAAGCAGTTACACGACCTTCTATGTAGGACTGTAATGGAAACAGTTTCCTGGATTACTGTAGTGGTATCCTACAGCCTGTTCTTCTCTTGGTTGTCTAAGGTTGGTATTGCTGTTCCTGTCCACCCATTCACTGGGAAATGAGCCTGACAAGCTGGCGTGCAGACCCCTCAAGACAGGGATGGACCAGGTCAGCTGGCTGCTCTAGCACTCGTGATCTGCTCCAAAATAGTTCCTGAAATGAGACTTTCACAGAAGCTCCCTGTTTGGTCAGACTCAGTGGATAGACATGAACCGAAGGCACAGTTTATCTGGTTTAAATATACATTATATTCAGTGTTGCTGCCTGATTTTACCCCTTTCAGGTGAGGCCGTGGTGTTTTCCAGCATCCACAGGCCTGATGGAGACCTTGCTGTGGCTGCGTGAGGATGCTGGTGAGAATGTTCAGGTTAAGCCATGTGAGGCAAACTCCTGCCTCAAGACCTGAACACGTCTCTACCTCAGGAAGCGCCTGAGCAAAGCACTTAATTGGTTCTCAATGAATTCACTTGTGAAGAGAGTAGTAGTATGTAGCAGTCTCACAGGAATGTTGAGAGTTACAGCTAACTGCTATCTGTGAGATGGCAGCACATTGAGGTTCTTGGCTGAATCGCTCTCTAAATACAGAATACTATTAAGCAAGATCCTGCAATGAGTCTGAAAGCAGCAGATACATTAACTGTGCATTTTACCACAGCTGCACGGCTCTGAATGCATTAACTCCCTAAGCCCTTCCCTGAACCGGTTTTTCAGCAAGTGGGTTTCCCATTGCGGTAGCCCTTCTGAATGACCATCACGGGGAATTGCCTTAAGTAAGGGCTTATGTCAGGAATGGTGCAAGTCATCCCCTATGTCTTTGAACTGCCTGCTGTTATTTATTGACTTGCTATGTCAGCTTTAAAAGATTGTCTGAAATAAAAATAGAGAACAAAATAAAATTGTTGTGTGCTATGGAGAAGGTGCAGTTTGTGCAGCTCCCTGGAGATCAGAATAAATTGCTTTTCATGGCTATAGTGGAAAATTACATTGGAAGAGGGATGGCAGAAGGTGTTTTGCTTAATTTCTGCTCAATGGAATATTGTGGATTGCAAGTTAGGAAAGGAATTTGAACTTTTGTTCATCATTCTTTTGGGTTTTCCATATCCTCCAGCAAAAGCATCATCTGTTGCTCTGCATCTGTAGTACTAGATTGGGAAGAGCAATGTTTTGTTTCCAGCTGTGTGTCAGTCTTTCCCTGTGAACTCATCAGAGCATTTAAGGTGAAATTCAGCAAACTGCCTACTTAAATACAGGAAGATTAAGATATTTTTTTTTTCTTTGAGACTGTCTGAAATGGATGCTGCTATTTTCTTTATTTGTACATTCAGGTTGTAAACTCTTTGAAGTAGGTTGTTGTTTTTTTTTCCCCTTGTAATATGGATATCTAGATAGCTATTAAGTCTCCAACAATGGATCTTTGATTTCAATTGTGGTCTCTTAGTGATACTGCAGTACAGATGATGATAACACTGTATGTGGATATACCCCCTACTACTTCTTGGAAGTTGATTACAGAGGCTACACAGCCCTACACACTGCGAGGCTCTGACTTCTGCAGGGTCTGTCACCTTGTAATTCTTGTGACATGGGGGAATTTGAGAAATGAATTCTTGCACAGGTTCTGGTAAGAGCAGGGGATAATTCTAATAAAACGTCTAACATATACAGGCAGTTTACTAGGGATGTTTTTAGTCTTTCTGCTACAAGAGTAAAAAGCTGTGTTTGCATGCAGTGGATTTCTTACATGTGCCCCCATGTTGTAAGTTTGAACTGGGAACTTGGAGGAAAAAGACGGGTATCAGCTGCTGCCTGTGTTCTGTGCTTGGAAACTCTTCCTGGAGTAACCCAATAATTCTGGTTTTAAAGGGGTAGGGGATGTATTTTCTGTTGTAGGATGAAGTGTGCTACAAGGGTGCTCTGAATTGCTGTGCATATATAGAATTTCTTGCTTGACCTGCAATCATTTTCACATGCTTACAGCAGCTCAGCACCCTAACTCTGATTTTTACAGTTCACTGCTGTTTCATATAGACAGCATCCCCCTCTTTCCCTTTGTTTATACTGACCCTTCCATTGATTTATTGTGTTAGTCTTTAAAATTTCTTGTGAAAGAATGTATCTTGGTATTTTGCATACTTTTAAATTATAAATAAGGTAGAATGGTAAATCCTACAAAAGTAAGAAAAAATAGTTGTAACTATTAGAAGAGGTTTTATTTCAGAAGTAATTGAAAAGAAAGGGAAGATTCTATAGGTATCATAAAGGAGCTTACTCAGACTTTATTTCTCCTCTGTACCTGATGTGATGTGTCAGTGAAGCTGAACTCACCATCTTTATGGATACCCTACAATAGATTGTTTGAGACACATGTCTATAAAATTTCTGCTGTGTTGTGTAAGTCTAAGGAACATAACTCATGTTGTTCTGGAACTGGTTTATAACAAAGGAACCGCGGAATAAAAAAGTGTCACCTGACCTTTCTGGTCTGTGTGCATGTACGTGCCTTTTGTTGATGTGAGTCTCAAGTCAAGCTCTTCCAAGGACAGAACAGAACCAAAGATATAGCTGAAAGGCATGATGTCTAGAAGAATGAGAATTTACACTGCATAAAAGCAATATCAACAATAATTTTGTGTTATTTAGTCTTGAAATAATATGCAGGCAGTTGGGCATATTGCTGGCAACTAAATGCAATTATGAATTCCATTTGTCCATAATTACAAAATATGGTTCAATGCTACTCACGTTGCTTCAAATTAGCTGTGCTGCAGGATATGTGAGGCTCTTGCCTTCTGAAACAACATTTGAGCCCCTTTAATTGTAATTTTTAGAAGCAAATTTTCTCATTGTTATTCACCAATACTCAGAGTTTCCCTATGCAAATTCATGAATGGATATGAATTCTCCTGGCTCAGTATGATATCTGTTAGATTAGCACCTGCTCTTTCTTCAGGGAAATCACAGAAATTTTATCTCTTGTGATTTGATACGAAATACATTTCTCTGAAAAATCTGCACATTAAGAGAGAAAGAAGAGATTCCTGCTATAACCAGTTAACAGATGCCTCATAAAATAATTTCTAAAACCTCTGTTTTTTTTTTTTTCCATCAGGAAATGAGTCTCAGGGAAGTTATCAGCAAGTTAAACTGCTCTACTTGCAAGGCAAAAGGGGCCACCAGGGCCATCTGGGAAGTTTGACTGAGTGGAGGGTAGTGGAGAGGTGGGTGTGCTGGGCCATGGGTATCTTCAGAAGCATCTATAGACAACCGGAGCCAGTGCCAGGATGGGGATGGATCCTTCCAGGCAGAGACGGGTTGTTATCTGCTGGCAGGGGATGTGATAGGAGAGGCAGCGCACAGATGCGCAGGCTGCACGTGTAGATGAGGAATGGCAGGGGGGCATCCAGGAGTTTCAGATGTGTCCCTGCACCAGGCCTTTTGTGCTGGTATGAAATCGCACCCTGCTTGAGTGCTACGAGTGCTTTTATGATAAATATGAAACAGACAGCTGCTGAGTTGCAGAATTTCATACCCTGGACTAAGCTGACATTTAGAAAACCAATTAAAAAGCATGTAAGTCAGAATGACCAGTCCCCTGGAGCAACGGGCTAAGATCTTGGCTTCGATGCCCTTACAGTGGGCCACAGCAGGAGCTCTCTGAAGGCGGCAGTGGGCTTTTGGAAGAGAGAGGCTTCAGCCGCTCTGGTTTCTCCTAGGAGCGGGGCAGCAGCCAGGTTCAGGACTGGTTTCCTTGTACAGGAGGAGGTTTGGGGCTGTGTATGTGCCTGGTGTTCACCATCATACAAAGTACGATTTCCCTGCTTTGTGCAAACTTTTTCCCCAGTGAAGCATAGACTAAACCAGCCTTTATCACCGGATCAGAGGGTGCTGAGTTACTCTCCTCTGCTGTTGCTCCTTTTTTTTTTTTTTTTTTAAAAACCAACCAGAATCACAACTGTGTTTTTTACCTCTTTTTCTGGAGAAAAGATGATATCCACATAAACAACCCCACTGCAATCTGTTTGACTGCTAGTTGGTTGTGTTACTTTTATTAGAACTTTTGGTTGATCTTCAGACTGTTGTGGCTCTGTGAAGGAACAGGACAGGCTTCACAAAGCTGTAATCATAAAACTGTGAGGAGGAGAGAAAGGGATGTGGGGAGATAACTACAGTCTTCCCCTAATGTACTGCAGGTGGCCAGCAGCTCAAGTGCCTGCTCTGACCAACTTTTTTCATTTCACTGTTTACACAAATTGGGGTCTACAAATAGTGCTATTTCTGCAGAGGTAAAATAGACATTTTATATGAAACCTTGTTTAGGTATTTCACCTCTCTTCTGTTTATGACTGCACATGGTCACTTTACGAGGTGTGATACTCTCCAAACTGTTCCTGGTGTGTAGCTTGGATGCAATTTGAGATTTTTTTTGTTTTGTTTTGTTGCCTTTTATGGGTTTCTCTCTCATAAACAGTGAGTTCTACTTCTAGGTCTGCAGAGACATGCTGTGTTGGTGTGTAAATAAGTCAGTCGAACCTTACAAAATCCACAAACTGCTGTCTGTATAGACAACACAAATCTTGAATCATAAAGCCCTAGGATCCCTCCTGTGCCTCAGTTTCCTCTAGAACAGACTCACCGACCCACGCTGTTGAGAGGTTAAAGTGAGCACTGTTTTCAAATGGTTTGAGATTCATTTACTGAGATAAATGAGCTACTATAAAAACAACACTGGTAAAATGAATAATACCTAGGATGTTAACAAAAATATTGGACTTACAAGGTAATTCATTAGGAATATTCCATTACTAGGTAATTGTTTTAAATTAGAAAATTTAGAGATTTAGACATAGGGTTTTTTTTTTTAAATAACTTGGTTTGCATGGTTTTTAACTGTATCATGGGTGTCTTTATAAAAAATAGAGAGATAAACTTGGCTAAAATATCCCTTTTCAGTTTCCTTCAGACACTGAGTGATTTCACGTGTCATCTCAGTCACTGTGGTGCTGTTGCTACAATGGTGGAGTTTATGGTTGCATTTGTGGGCAACCACTGATCATGCAATTGAAGCACTGGTCTTTGCTACTCTTGACGTTTATATTTACTCTTTTATATTTACTGTTCTGACACAGAAGGGAAGATCTTTCATTCTCTTTGGGTCTTATTGCCAGGTGAAAAGTAAGGATAGTAGTAGTCTGTTGCTCAGAAGCAATCTGTGAGCATAAAAATACCCGTGTTTCTGAAACTGTTAGATGTTAATGTGTTGTGGGCATAATGACTGATGGAGAAATACTTAAGCTTGGTCTAGGCTTAAAAGTTGTCCCAGTATAAAGCTTCAGGAGTTAAGCAGCAACTGTGGATTTATGGTAGAAAGCAGCAGTGTGTGGGTAACAAGTGTGGCTGGGACTTCTCTTATGAATTAGTGTTGTTATGCCAGCAAAATTATTGTGTATGCAAACTAAAGGGGATTTAACAGAAGGCCCAAGAATACATCTTTTAAGTGTAGACAAATTATCACACTGTAAAGCTTATGTCACTTTTGTTTTGTGTTCTCTCAGCACGTGGCTTAGTGTGGTCCTGGTCCGTGGCTGCCTAGCTATCATGGTGTAAATAACAAAACCAGCCGTGAGATGCTTCCAGCTGAATAATATACATATTTGTGGGCACAGAATAAGATGATTATGTTTGAGTAGACACTGTGTTCTGCTAATTTATTTCTGGAAGATATTTTAGTTATAGAGATACAGCAACATTAAACTTTTCTATATATTCCCTTTCTAATCTCAAGTAGCAATAAGTATGGTAATTAGCTTTCACAAAAATTAGGTATTCGAAGGAAGCTTAATTGCATAAAGTCAAGTGTATATATAAGCTGATAATTTGCTTACACAAGGCCTAAGGCAGGGCAAATATTTGAATAATTGCATTTGGCCAGAAGCCTGTGATTTTGTAAAGGAGGCACAGTTAGTGGCTCAGCCATGTGCGGTTTTTCCACCTGAGCGATGGTGTTTGTGTAAAGCATTCACAGAGAGGCTTAGACAGTGCTGTGGATAAACAATAAAGTAGAGTTATTCCCTGTCGGGGATTTGGAGTCATAGCTCATTAAATTCTTTGGCATAGTACAGGTTATTCTTTTATTGTGTGAGGCGCAGGTAGTGCTTTGTTTTGGGCTGATTCATGCGGCACACACAGTTTATCCCAGGGTGCATGACAGAGGATACCCACTCAAAACTGCAAGGTGTGCTGGTGGCGCTTTTGAAGTTATTATGTAATGCCAGAGCTTACAGACTTTTTTTTCTGCATTTTGCTTCGTATTGTGAATTATTGTAATTAAATGGATTGATGTTTTCCTGGTAAGATTGCATATAGCTGGATGAGACTTAATTTTAGGTTTTAAATGTGTTTATTGTGTTCTGGCTTTTATGACAAACCACCAGATATCTGACTCCTTCCCAAACTCTATTTATCTTCCCTGGAGAGGTCTAACAGTTGATATCTATATTTTTACTGTGTGTATTGTATTTCCTGATATAAAAAAAAAGGCTTAAAAAAAAAAAGAAAAAAAAGAAAAACCAACTCTCAAACCAAAAAGCCTCCTGTACAATTGCCCTGTGACTCCACAGGATGTGATCTGGTTCCATGGGCCCTGCAGGTTATTTCTGGTGAGGTGTGTGTATGACCTGCCTCATGGACTGGGGACTTGCTCCAAGTTTAGAATGAACACGTTTATAACAAGCCTGCGTATTCTGTCTGCCAGCCCTGGCTCTAAAATAACAAGGTTATATAGTTTTCCCATTACAAAAGTTGATTTTTCAGCTCCTATAGCATCTGCAAAGGGCATCTCAGCATCTGAAATTCTATATGTGATCCGCTACATGAGTGATGATTTAATGTATAAGTTTGAGGCGAGCAATTAATTTTATACATGAAACTCCTAAGTTTTTCAGAAATACCTGTGATATTTCTCAAGAGCATGATGCGCCACTGTTCACACCGTGGCATGGGGGTGTATAGCGGGGGATGCAGTGGGCTGTGTTTGGGGATGAAACCATAGCAACTAGAATATAAGTTTTGATCTCCTTTGTCTCAAATTGGTGATGCTCACTCCATTAGATGATGTGTCAAAGCAATGCGTGCCACAGCTAAGAAATGAAAAGGTCTGTGGATGGATATTAATTTGCATGCACTTTGCAAATCTGAACATCTTTTTAGAGCCACGTTCAAAGATCAGGACCTAACTGCGAGTTCTTAGTGGCAGAGAAGATGGCTGACTAAATGTGTTACCACGTTATTTGATCTCTCAAGGAATTTCATGGACGTGAATGATAGAGGCAGAGCGCCTTCGGATGAGCCCATCAGCACTGCCTGTCAAGCAAGGCTGTCGATATAGCAATCTCCAAAATAGGGGGTGCCTGTTTCAGCTTTGGTTGTATTTGGGTAATTACACACACCAGTCCCTGGAAAACGTTTCTGGTGAAGTATTCACTGGTTGTTCCTCGTGCTAGTGAGATTGTAAGGTGATCAGAAATATTTAATTTTTACCTATTATATTCCACTATTGGTTTTTAACACGAGGGAACAGCCACAGCACATTCTTAATTTTCTATCAGTGTTTTGTTTGAATTGCGAGCGTTTTGATACAGAGATCACAAATTTTGTTAGATGTTTGTGGATTACTTGCCTAGCTGTGTTGTGCTGCACAGCTCTTCTAGGTGATGATGAAATACAGGTATGACAATACAATTACAGTTATGGCAATAATAATGCCATGTGTCTGATATAAAGAGGAAGCTGAGGGGATTTTGTGGATCAGGACCTGAGGGAATAGATGAGTTTGAGAACTGGGTCAGACCGAAGGTTCTTTAAATCCAGTGACAATATTGGATGATTAAGTGCAAGGGTGGTGCAGTTGGACGTCGATACTTCCTTGGTATATTCTCCCATTGTTCCAGCAATTCATTGCTCTGAGTCTTCCTGAGATAGAACAGGTAACTTTGTGTTTAATAGCCTTCATTACATTCTCTTCTGATAATTTTAGTACTTTTCTGAATGATGTCCAATTTATTATCCATAGCAATGGGTTGGGTAGACTGAAGAATTGTATATTTTTGGAAGTCTCTCGATCATTTTAATTTTCTCTGTTACAAACTCAAAATACATTTCCCCATGTATGCGTGCAAGCAGTAACTCCAAATTAGTGTCATAATTCTAACAATCAACTCTGTGCAGTGCGTAACTGGAAAGTTATTTGCTTCAGGGAAAATAATCCCTAATTAAACTACTGGGAAAAGTCTCTGTAGAGATTATGACTTTATAAAGAAGCTTCTTCCCTTGACCTGATCTGTGGAAGTCAGTGGAAATTTTTTTCATTCAACTTTACTGTCATCTCTACAATCTATAAAGCCTTCTGGCTTTTTGTCTTCCTGTCTGTCTTTATTTTGCAGGTGTTATTTTTTTTTTTTCAAAGAAAACAATCAAACGGTGGCAAACTTAAAAAAAAAACCCAAAACATTTTTTTTTTTTTTCAGTAGCCAGAGTATCCAGTCCTAGAAAGTCAGGAGTAGCACATACTTAATGCTAGAGCTTCCTTTTTCTAGGCAGCCACTGCTTGAATAGACTCATAGGAAGTTATTGTTTGAAGGACTTGTTCCAGCAGTTATCTTGTCTGAGATGAAATAAAAGTTCTCATGTATGTCTTCTCGAACTGAACACAAAAGGAGGAGGGTACTAGTAGCTCTGTGTAACTTCAAGTAGTGATAGAAAAGGGTTTATACAGTAATTGTTGAAGCAAATTTTCACACGAGATAATAGTAAGCCATTTAAAATGAAATGACCAGGGAACTATATACAAAAGAAAGAAATCTGACATTGTTTAAGACATTTTATAACTTATTCAAATCCCACTGAACTTCACATATTTATTGGAAGTGTCTATGCTGAGGATCTCTTCTGTGCCCTGAGGATAAGTTGTCCTTGGTGGCTGAATCACCATCTGGATGTGCTCTTCCCTCTCGACTAACATTAGAGGTAAGTTGGTTGTCACTGAAGAGGATTTGTATTTCTTGCTGTGACAATTTGATATCCTTATCAGAAGTCCTTAGGACATCTGTTTAATGGTTTAAGGTCAGATATACTCAGTTTACAGGACTGACAGTTTATACTCTGGTTCCAGGTCACAAGTAAGCAATAGGGTATTACCTTGATTTTTGATATGAAGTAACTAATCAATTTCCAGCCTAGAGGAATTTCTAGATCCAGCCCAGCAAAGTAATCTGAAAGCTATTCTGCTCAGGGAACACTTGAGTAAGACCAGAATTAGTTGGACTTTATGAAAGCCTGTTATGTTTATGCCACGGATATCCATTTCCATTCTCCACTCTCATGGCATGAATGATTCTTGTGCCTTTGCTTAATTGTATGAAATAAGCCATCGCTCTTGTTCCTTTCCTCTGTTTTAAGATAGCACTGTGTCTCTTGTTTGTATACTCACCAATGAGATATTTCAGATTCTCACACTCCTGTGGCAATTCCAACTCTGCCGTTGTAGCCTGTTTCTGGTTAAGTGTAAAGTGCTTGCTTTGTGAGCCTTCGTTAGCAGGTTGATACGATGCTCCTCGTCTCCTAAATAGCAAAAAAAACCCCTAAATCTGACTAGCAGAGTTTATAGAGAGAAGAGTATACATAACTGCTATTGGCAGATCCAGTGCTGACATATCATTTAATTCAGATATTTTATTTAGCATAAAACCCATCAAAAGTTATATGTAAAGTAAGAGAAAACAGCAGTAAGGTCAGAAGCAGAATAATTCAGCTTTCCTAAGGAATGTTGCTTCAAATGAAAGATGTAAATATTTGGAGGGAGGAAGACACAGCTCGCTCTATATCTGACATTGGGAGCCAGTTTCTGATTATTTAAGGGTGTTGCTATATCTGTCATATTGTTAAGTGATTAGTTAACTGACGGAAAATTGTCTATCTTCATCTTTTCAGAATTTTTAAATGCTTGGATGAGGCTGATTCAAACCCTTTTATCGAGGCTTTTTCTTGAGGGTTATTGAGAAGAGACTAAACCCCAAACACTGCTTTGAACCAGCAGCTTTATTCTGAATCGCAGTTGTCGATAGCAATAACAGTAACAGTCTACTGAAGAGGCACATATAAAATCCAACATTATTTTTGTATTCTGGATTTATATTATTCTCTACATAATAAAATTTAGAGCATACATCATCATTTAAGCTGCAGAACACACGTGAGCTACTTAACACTTGATTGGGTTTTGAGATTAATTGAGAGAGTAAAATGGAACAAATAATTGCATTTTTGTTCAAGAGAGTACCAGAATGAAGTTGACTGTACTGCTCAAGGATATAGCAACTTCAGCATCAATAATACATAGCATGCGGCTATATGAATAAATCTCTTTTTGGTATTCAATTCAGTGGCTCCTCATCCTTAGAAGATTAGTTTTGTAAACGCATTCTGCAGTGGTGTGGAAATTATTACCTTTGGAGAAGTATAGTACATTTACTGGAGAACTACTTGGAAGGTTCAACGGTGTGCTCTTCAGTAATATCTGAGAAGCACTGATCTTGGATAAATGCACCAGGGCCAGTTACCGTGACTGCCATACAGTGGGGTAAAATGAATACAGATTGCAAAGGTGTCCATTACTCTTAGAGCCAGTTCATGGTTCCTGTCAAATTGTGCAATAAGAGGACAAAGTACCTTATTTCTTTTTTCTGGTTCATCTGAATGATAAAAAGATGGGGGTGAATTTACATTTACTGCTGTAATATTGATATAAGCTGCTAAAACACTTTCTTTGTATTTTATTAAAGGATTCAAAGCATGTTTTCTGAGGTTTTTGTGTGAAAGGATCTCTTAATGAATCACTTCTGAGGATATAATCAATCATTTCTGAAAAATCAGTATATATAGTGGTCACATAATACTGTGTGGGGATGGAACTGTAATGTCTCCCAGGCACAAATAAATCACCATCAGCACTCTTAATAAAACTGGATTGTACTTGGCGATGTGTCTTAAGATAGGGACCTCAATTACTATTACTGCTTAATACTGGTATTTTGTGGTAACCGTGATGGTCTGATGGTAAATGAGGCAAAGCTGTAGTGGAAGGTAATAAAAAGAACGGCTTGTGTCACTTGTTAAAATCATTGAGGTGCCTGTGCTGGGTTAGACCAAGGGTTGTTCTGCCCCGTGGCTTGGTTGTGGCAGTAGCCAGCAGTGAAAGCTTAGGGAGCAGGTGAAGAACAAAATTTCTTCCTCCTTTCTCTCTGCCTTTTCAACTCAAGGACTTCCTAAGCTGGATGTGGATTCAATAATTCAGTGATGCTCTTAGACAGCAAAGAAATTACCCTCCCCACAAATGTTACCTCTGTACTGTGTGGCTGCAGTAGATGCTGAACCCACACGTTAATCGCTGCAGTTCAAGTCCCTTAAAACTAGGGATGATTGAAAATGTTTGGCAAACATTTGTTCTGGTAGGATTTGCCATCTCCAAAACGAGGGCACTGCTGTATATTCCTTTGTTTCAGTTCTGTGTGTGGTTGGCAGCTCATGCGGGAGCTGGTGTGGAACCTGCTCTCCAGCCCTTTGGTTGTCCCCGTCTTTGGGACTGATTATTGGAAACCTGGATCTGATTATTGGAAACCTTCCTGTTTTTTCCAGGTTCCCTGGCCCTGGGACAGCCCATCAGCTGGGACATCCAAGACTCCAGTTGTGTTTTCAGAAGTGGTTTGGAAATGTGAATATGTACTGTTGTTTAAACTGGTTTAGAAACTGGGATTTTTTTTTTTCTTTTCTTTGAAATGCTGTAGTTCTTTCCTTGTCTCCGTTCTTACTTACAAGCTACAGCAATACCAGATGAGAAATACCTTATTGGCTGTGCTGTAGTGAGGAACAGACTTCCATGGGGGTGTAAGGGTAGTTGTTGGGACTTAGGCTTCAAGGCAACTAGTAAATAACAATAATGTAGCTTTGCAGTACAGTGGCTGCTTGTGTTACTCCTTTCCTTTGTCCTTCAGAGACTCAGTCTTTTGTCCGCTGTGACCCCAGTGCTTTCTCTCTTATTCTGATCATGTCATGCTGAAAGCCCCAGTCCTGCTCTTTTGTCCCAAAATTCAGGGTGCACCTTTTCTCCTTTGCATTATTAAATAACGTTTCTACTGGTAAGATGTATTTTTTTGGAAGATCATAGAGCATTCATAGCATACCAGTGCAATATACTGGTGGAAAATATAGGCCAAAATGCCAAACATCCTTAAAAATATACACCTTTGAACACAATGTGTTAAAGAATTCCTACCACATCATTCTAGGCAAACTGATGATGCCAGGAGCACTGAAAGACTCTTCTGGAAGGGTTAGTCAGGGTAGATTCAAAGTACATGAAAATATCTTGGAAGGAGTATTGCAAAACACGGCAGTCTGATTTATGAATAAGAGGAAATTAAAGCGATATACCATACCAAATTATTTTTGGTTTTGACATAGAAATATCATAACTGTCATAAAACAAAATTATCTTTTGATTGTAGCAATATGCATTGAAACAACTGGTTGGAAAGTTAATCTTTCGAAGATAATGAAATATTTTTCTTTTTTTTTTTTTTTGTACTGAGGATACACTTCTAAAAGGTTTTTTTCCATCTAAAATATTTAAGAGTGAAATGAAATGACAGATTGCAGAGCTGTGCTGGTGAGGTTCCTCAGGAGGGAACTGGCGAGTCCACCACTTGCTGGTGAGGAGCAGGAGGGCGGGCAGTCTGGCTAGGAGCCTGTCTACATGCTTGCTGCAATTTCTTGTATCTGGGAACTCCTTGACGTTGTGTTATCTTTGTGTTGGGAATGAGCAGTAGAAAAGTTGAGGCGGTCTTGTGTTGAGACTGTTCCTTGCACCGTTTTTACAGTAGGTTTTCTCCATGATTATGAGCAAGTCACTTCAGCCTGTTGCCTTCGGGATGGGCCTATGAGGAAAGTCTTAGAGCACCTTTTAATAAAGACCTTTGTTCTTCTGAGGGCAAGACAGAACATCCCATGGAAAGTGGAACAGTAGGTGTTAAAGCTCATATTAGATGTAGAAACACAAGGTTCATCCCCTTGGCAGCCTTGGTGCTGCTGACGCCTGGCCTGACAGCGGAGGTGAAGTTTTAAAAATTCTATTTTGCGCATTATTGGCCAAATCGGAACTGACTGGTTTATATTCAACAAGAAAATTGGATTTCAAAAAGCCTTTAGGAATGTTGCAAGAAGGCAGCTGGCCTAATGAGAAGATTATTCTGTGTTATCAGTACGTTATATAGATGATGAATTAAATCTAACCTCCTAAGGTTAAATCTGTTCACTGTGTACAAAAGTGTACATAAAATGAGGGGCTTTTATTAAAAATTTAATTTTTTTACTTCAGCCAGAACATACATTAAATACATCATATTTACAGTTGTAAGGTGAATGCTATTATACCACACACATTTAACCTAAATAGCAAACTAAGTAGTTAATTATTTTTACAGTTATATCATAAACAGGGTGACTTTTAACAGGGCATCTGTATCAAATCATATTAACAATGATACCCAATAAATTGTTCAGGTAGGTGGGGAATAATGTCATCTCCATTTGAATTATTTTTGATTCTAGTATTTTCTCAGTATTATTACTTGTCAACTTAAGAAAATTATTTTTCCATTCGTGTTATGTACAGTAAGATATTAATTTTAGAAGAATTTGTAATTTTGTTTAATGATTCATTAAAATATTTTGTTTATGGCTTGTCTTCACTTCAGGCAATATTTGAGAAGTTTCATTATTTATAACAGTGCAGTATAATAACCTAACCCAAACTATTTCAATCTATGAATTCTCTATGGAGAAGGTACAATAGTTGGTTAGGCACTGAGCTTTTAACAACATTTAAACATGCACTGGCACTTTTCAACAAACATTTTCTGAAGTGTTCTTTTGTTGATTTATTGTTTTTTTGGTTTTTTTAAGAAAGTTGAAGAATTAAGTGGGGCAGTGAGATTGAAATGATAGTCAGTGGAATGAATTGTTCTGGGCTATCATATGATCTTTGTATAAAAAATGGATTTATTCATTGATCCTTAACAGCTGCTTCCAACAGCCTTTTCAATTTATTAAATTAATAAAATTGTGTAATTTCAAAAGTGCCAGTAGATTAAGGTTAAAAGCAATCGCATGTATCACAAGGTCAGGAAGAAACAGCAGGCTCTTTGGATGTATGTATATTTTTGTTGTAACAAGCCAGAGCCCCTTCTAGACTTCTGAGCCTGTGGTTTGTGATAACCCTCGTGCTGTTTCTAGTACAGAGAATCTTGTGTAGTCTGTCACAGTTGCACCAAAGCTGTTCCTCAGTTAACAGTATGCCTTTGTACCCTTAATGGAGACCACAGGTGTATTTATATTGTCATGTGTATGTGATTTGGGCTGAACTAATTTATTTTTTCAATTAGTGGCAAGCATTGTCCCTGAAACAAGTACTTGTAGGAAGCTCTGAACCTGTGGGTTCGTCACTGCTGCAGTTGGAGATGGCGCGTGGACTTGCTTCAGAGTCCTCTTTCCCCAGAAAATATAATCAAATATTTGCATATGAATGATCATGAAGGGCACATCAGGTAAAATCAGCAGCTGGTTTCTGGTTGTCCTCATTTACCTGTGGGTATTTTGAGCATTGGTTAACTAAATTATGGATTGAATTGACTTGGTGGCAAGGTCATTTGGATTTTTCAAAGCTATACTGAGGTTTGAGGACTTATTCTAATCTCATGACTTAAATTAAAACATTGCCTTATATTCCTCATATTAGAATATCTCTAATTTCACAGGAGCTTGAGAACCTTCCTCTACAGTGCAGCACTCTTTTGCCTTGATATTAGAGATGTAAATTTGAATAAACTAGAATGTTCAAGTTGTAGGTTTAAGTGTCCTGAAGTTCTTTGGATTCAGTGCTGCACTTGCCACTTTGTATGTTGACACCTCTACCTCAAATCAGATATTTATGTTTGTGCACGTGTATGTCTGTGATTATGGTGCAAGTATATATTACACTTTTATTGATTCCTGTGTAGAACTGGGGAAATACTGGTTTAGCTATCAGCTTTTGTAACCTTTACCTGACATATGTCTGATGGGTCCAATGGTGTTGGCTTCTGGAAATGATGGGGAGCGATGCATCGAAGAGGGGAAAAGTTCATGGGCAAGCAGAGTAGTGATGGCCAGCGCCAGCTTTTGGCTCTGGACTCAGTGTAACCTATATCTGCCGCTCGGCTCAGCGTCAGCCTTCATTTCAGGTACCAGCTCGTGTCTCTGGACAGTGATGGACCCTTGTGTACCTTCTCTTGCATCCTTATTCTTTGAGTGTCAGAAATGCAATGGGATAATGGCAGGGTGTCATTAAACCTCCCACTTTCTGTCTGTGTTTCGGAAGTGGTGAATTAAATGTATTAAAAGCAATTCAGGCCATTGTGTCTTCCTTGAGGGCCATCATAACTGTCAGAGGCAGGAATTAGGCTGGTCTGGATACAGAACAGAAATGTGTATGTATTTTGGTGAGAGGTGAAATAATAGAATACATACATAAAGGCTGAAACTAAAGCATGCTAACAGGGTTAGCTGTAATGAGATTATATGTCTTATAACCACTAACAATTATATTCCCATTACTAAAATATACATAGGGAATGAAGACAATTACACTGCAATCACTGTGGGGCTATGACCGTGTTACAGAGTATACCCAGGAATCAGACATGTATTTCATATGTTGACAGCTGTACTTGAATTCCCACGCTGGCATATATCAGAAATATTTCTTCTGAAATTAGCAGAGATTGAGGAATTGAAAGTTGAGAGTGAAAAGCAGGTCAACTGACTTTTTTTTTTTTTGTAAGAGGGAATGCAGGATGAAAGCACCTTAGTAAAATTTAGTTTACTTAAAATGTATTTTGCTGGAATAAGCACTGTCACATGAGTTCTTGGTTTTTAGCAGGTATATAATCTTCCTATGTGATGTAAATATATCAATATACAAGCATGTATACCTACCCAGCCTGAGACCCCTCCAAAACTTGCTTTGTAATGTGACTTAATATTTTCTGATGCTATCCCTTCTCTTGGCCATCATCTGTGGTTTCTTATTTTATGCTTTTTAGCTCAGGGAGTGCATTTTCATCCTGTGGTTGTGACGTTTATAGCACAATGAAGTCATGGTGTACAACCTGAGATGCAAATAACTTAATTGACAGGCTGCTCGACAGCTAGATCTGTCAGGTTATGTGGTTAAATGAGAGGGCTTGTGAACACAGAGGAAACTGCTTTCCTGGAGGATGTCCTGGAGCCCTGTATCCTTGGCAGAACATTGGGTTGCCAAGTCAAAGCATGTGGAAATTTTTTTTAATAGATAGTATGTTTGTGGTGGACTGTCATTCCCTGTTTGAATCTTTCTGCAAAAACCCACTGCAGGAAATAGATGTTTTTGTTGCCTTTTCTAATCTTCAATTAGCCAAGATGTTTTAAAAATTGTTCCAGATAATTTTTAAAATAATAACTTCAAGAGAAATTTAAAAAAAATCTTGATATTCAAACAATTTTCCTCAGCCTAGGTGACAGAGTAGTGACCCATAATATTTGGATGTGAAGAATTGTTTTCCTAGATGATGCTCCTGCAAGATTTTGAGGTGCGACCAAACCTATTTGTGTTGTATCTTCTATACGAACAACTGTGTGGTACACACTGGTTTTGTGTTTCATTCCACTGTGAGGAGAAAAATGTTTTTTTTTACTGTCAAGGATTTATTTCCTGGAAAGTTTTTATGCTAACGTGACAATACAACCAAGCATCCACTGTCAGTTTCACAACTGGCACTTTAGTGCCTTTGGCAATCATGTTCAAGAGGGATATTAGAGAGCATTTGGGTACTTGTCTCATAATGTGCTGGAGAGTTTTTTTTTTTTCATTAAAAATAGCTTGTTTATATGCTTTATTTATCATTGTGTATTTTAGAAGACTGTTATCCTTGAGTTGCCTCTTAAAGAGCTGAACTCTGAGAAATTCTTGTTCGCCTGCGCTCCAGCCCCATGGGTATCAGCTGCAGTGACAAGTGCTCGCTTCCCAGCTTTGGCAGATACAAGCATTTGTTGTGTGCTTGTGATAATTCTGTCTCAAAGTTGTCCTCCTCTGAAAGACCTCCAGACGGTTCTTCCAGGTGTTCATCCTTGTGTAGTTGCATGGAGGTGATACATGAGCTTCACCTGGAGGGTGAACACAAAACCTGGGGCTGAATTCTTGCATTCAGATGTCGGTGCTGCCAATGTGGCCTTCAGCAGGACATCTCCCTCTGGGAAATCATGTTCTCTCCTCAAAGAAATATTTTGATCATTACCTAGTATTAAGAGAGTTTACATGAAAAAAGCCTTCAAAAGGCCCTTTCTTCCACTGAAGCTGTACAATAAAGTGGATTTTATTTCATGTGATTGTTATTTACTGCTAAATAGCATCAGCAAAGCTTCATTTCTAATTAACCTGTATACCAAGAGATTTCCCTTTATCTATCAGAAGATATCTATTCAGATCATCAATTCATCTGGTCTAGTGAAAGGTATGCAAGTGTGTATGCAAAATAGTCAGAGAATCCTCTGAGTCTTATTAAATTTCCAGTACAGGCCTTGGTGTTACAAGCTTTTGATCAGATACAATCTTTTCTCAAAACTCAATCTCATATCCCTAGGTGGCATCTTTTCCTTTGCATTTTTTTTTTCTCCTGTTGTATTTTATCAGGCAGTTTTCTCATCAATTTTCTCCTTTCTCATTCTCCCTACAGGAGCTCAGACGTGGAGAGTTTTGATGTAGTTATGTTCTTAAATATGGAGTTAGAAAAGTGGCGGTGCCAGGCAGGGCAATTTGGTCTGTCCTGGAGCTCAGCCTGCAGCAGCTCCGTCCCTGCTGCCTCTCAGTAAGGCAGAAAGTGTGCATGCACTGACTAGATGTTTTGGAGATGCAAAGCCTTTCCACCTCCCTCCTCCTCTCCAAGATGTCTTCAAAACCTTCCTTTGTACCTATACTGCCATATCAGATTCGCTTTAAGTGCACAGTCTCCCAAGGAGGATGTGATTTTTGCATATTTTATTTTTATTCAACAGATGTCCTGCATGTAGCCTGCAGTGGTGTTTGATCAAACGGGTCCTTCTGAACCAGGTGTTCCGAGGTCCTCATGCAACTAGAGGGACAAGCAGATGGGGAGATGGACAAGCTAAGTGCCTAGCTGCCATGGTAACGGATTAAAATTAGGAAATAAATTAAAGCTGAAAAAAACGTTATCGCGTTAGGAAACTAACTAAATACTTCTTTGTGTCTTTTCATTCTCTATAGATTCTTCCATTTATAGACAGGCAGATAGTTTAAGTTTTAATATGTTACCGTGTATCAGCTTAATGAAAGAAATTCTAAATTAACCTGAATTACCTTGCATTAGCCACAGACCAAGTGTATGCATAAAGATAGAAATCCAGCTGCTTTATGAGAAGTTGCTCTTGCACGATAACCTACTTGTGTCTGAACTCTTGGAAAATTGAGCCTTGAGGGCTGACTCTTCAAATGAACCTGGAAAAAGCTCACGGTCAGGAAGGTAAACTGGGCATCTGGGTCCTGGTAATGGCAGAGCCAGTCATTCTGGAGAACAATTTTGGATAAAAAAGGAATTTTCTATCTCTGCTAATTCAAGATAATAAAAAAATATACCCAGTGATGATGATCATTGACTGTAAGTAGGCAATGTTTGCTTTATTAACTGTCTGGATGTGGTGTATGGAACAGATGGAGCCCAGGCTGTGCTTCTTCCACCTTGCAGCTCCTGTGTCTGTTCTCTCCGGTCTGCGGCTGTGGGAGATGCTGCCGCTGTGGGATGCGACTCTCCGGCTGCGGGATCTGTTTTGTATTCCAGCCGTCGCTCCCTGTTCCCTTTGGCGTTTGCTCTGTCTCTGGGCTCCTGCTGCTCAGACCTGGAGAATGGGAATCTGGAGCAGCAGCTGCATGGTCTAAAGCATCTGTTTAATCTCTTGCAGGTAGCTTAATAAATCTACTGGCATATATTTCTATTTCAAAGAACATTTTAAAATTAGTCCAGGAGTTGGAATATTTGAAAGACGCTGAAGGGCTGTATTCAGGATTAATTCAGTGGCAATCAAATCTCAGCCAAAATTTGTTGTCGTCTTTAATTGACATTACAAATGGGATTTTCAGCTGTCCGGGGAGATAAAGTTCTACTGAAAATCGATGGAACTTTTACACTTCTAATGACTGAAATGCCTTCAGAAATCCCAACTTTAGGACTCTTAATTACTGTCTCATTTTCAGAAGTACCAGCAGCTTTGGGTTTTCCTGCTGCTAGCTACCACTTGGGCCCTTCTAAATCTCCTCCCTCAATGATCAGGAGAGCTGTGGGAGCTGTGCTTAGGACACCTTGAACTAGGGCACACATTTGTGGATTTTTGAATTAAATTTTCAAAACGCTTGCTGAAAAGCTATAGTGTAGAGATGAAGCCTTGTTTTATTCCTGCGTCACTCTTTGTCAGGTTTTCAATTCCCTCTTTGATCCACAGGATCTAAATAAATCGGCATGTTTGCCTGTCTTACCCAATGTCTAATTAAATATGATTACAGATGAACTGCAAAATGAATACTTGATATATTTACATTGAGATCTGGATTTATAATGAAATTATTTATTACTTCCAAATTAGAAGCATTAGAAAAAGTTAATGTTTGTAATTGTGATTGCTACAAACTGCTTATATTTGCATCTCATGTTTTTTATACAAACACCTTCTCTCTTTTGTAGAAAACTGCTCTGAGATGATGATGTTGCCCTTCTGAGATTTGTTTTCTCCTTTGACTATACTTTTTTAACTGAGTGCAATGCCTAAGGGAGAAGCTGAGCTTTAATCTATCACATTTCCAGTTCCATTAACTGAACTCAGTCTGAGGCTTGAAATGCCGTACTAAAAATAACATTTGAGGTTGCTACAGCTGTTTTCTTGCCTGAAGTTTTAATTTTGGTTAAATTACATAAGCTTGATTTAACATTAGTATCTAGTTTGTTTTCTTTCAGGAGTATTTTTCAATTGCTCCTTATATTTAGAAAGTATGTGGAAGCCATAAATGGGGTTCTTCCCTCCAAAAGGTTGCTGAAAAGAATATGGTGATAGTAAACTTGTTCACAAGTCACTACTTATCTTCATGGCAATGAGATCACTTACTGATCCAATGAATCAGTTCTCCTCTATTTTAAGGAAGAAAGCTGATGAGAAGGGAAGCAAGATACTACGGTAGATAAGAAATCCAAGGGTATGTTACTGAGAAGGGGTATAAAGGATAATGACTTTTAGTTGGTGAACAGATGCATGTGCAGAAGGTTCACAATATGCATCCAGCACAGTCAACCAGGGAGGCACTGCTCAGCCATGTTTCATGGTGATAAGTCAAGAAGATATTGAAGGAGAAGAAAAAAAAATACATATGAACAATGTGGGTAAAAACCTCTTTTGCTACTCACCTGGAATGCAGACCCCAGAACAGCTGATTGTGAGTAAAGAGAGTGGCTGGGCCATGGAGCTTTATTTCTTAGAGATGAGTCAGAGTTGCAGAGAAGGAAGACAAGGCTGTGTTGTGTTAGCAGGCAGAGTCCCTGGGTTATAACGCTTATTGTTAATCTGAAGGGTTTTTTTCCACCAGAATGAGAGTTTGGATGAACTACAAACTAGAATTAGCATTAGAAAAGAATTCACAGTCAGTTTTGTCTTGACTTGTATGTGTTATTTGCAATTATTTAATAGATATTTGAAAAACAAATTAAATCAAGAGAAAGATCTTGCTTATTTAATTAAGAACCATATAAATACTGGCATATATTAGTGGAAAAAACCTGTCATCTTTGCTTTGGGTTTCCCATAATCTGTCATAAAAATAATGTGTAATATAAATGTGTTTATACCTTAGTGTATCTTGTTAAACCATTTAAAGTTAACTAATGTTTGACTGTTTCAAAACTTTAATTAGCATTTAACAAGAAAGCAACAGTATAGCCAATTAGAGATCTAAGCAGTAACACACTCACTTCCATTTTCTAGCAATTAATTGATAACTAGTTTACCGTGGGCTAATAATTAAATGAGAAAACATTCTGAGCAAATTGAAAGCACTGATGCAAGTGAGTTCTGCATTTATTCTTTTCAAATTCACTGACCACGTTATCTAATCTCTTGGGAACAGAGAAGTCCTGAATTACACTAAACATATACTCAGGCTGACTAACTAACACTTAAAGCAACACTAGTCAGTTTCTGGAAGCTTTCATTTGTTTCCTGAAGGAAAATCTTAAAGCCACGTTGAAGCTGACAAGCGGTGCAGCAGGATGGTGGGTACATGGGGTCGCCGATGCTCTGCGGCCCTGCTGATCTCTGGTTGGCGGATTGGTTTATTTCTCCTCCTTGTGCTTGAGACAGCAATGCCGAACAGAGTGGGGACCTGTGGTGAGGCTGTGCAATTGACTAGCGCATCCATATGTTTCCCAAGAAGAAAAATCTCAACCACGTCTGAAAACAAAGGGGTCACTGTTTCGGCTGCACTGGTGTTGGCAGCAGACATGACTCTCTTGTCTTCTGCCAACTGCAAGATAAATAAAATGCTTGACAACGAAGAGTATGAGTTGGCAAAATCACTTGGTACATACTGTACGTGAAAATTGAAGACATCTTTCTACTGAATGTTGCAGTGATCATTGGGAATAGCTCCTTACAAACAGGAAATATCCCCATTACCGCACTTGAAGTATAGCAATCTCCAGCGTATGTGGGAGAAAGTCTCATTTTGTCTTGAAGTTCATCTATTTATGATATCTTTCTCAGTAAGGTGAAATTGCCTGAGCTTTATTAAGCTTTAAACACAGGCCATCCATTCCAACAAAACACTCCCCAAAAGGAAGCATTTCTCAACACCACGCTTACCCCTGACTATCGCAAAACTGCCACGTCAATATGCAGGGAATAAGCCCTGACCATTTAAATGGCTTTTCCAACAGAGTGGAACTGTAAAACAGTAAAATGATGCTGGGTGTTCTAAAAGACTTCCCCCACCCCCCCGATTCTCATTTGATTATCTTACCTAAATTAAGAGGATACTGTTTTACTAGTGTGAAATCAGTATATGGGACCTCATGGCAGTACTTGAACAAGTATTGCCGAAAATAATAATTTGTGTTCAAATTTTAATGTATTGTGTTTTCACTCACTGGTGCAGCTTGAGAAATTATGGAGAATTAAGAACATAAACAAAGTCTAGTTCTTCAAGACTCGCATCCTTCTGCTTTCCATGTAAACAGGGCCTTAGGAAAGGAGCAGGTGAGAGCTGCTGAGGGGAAGCCCTGAAGTGCCTGTCAGAGTGATGCTGACCTGCAACATCTCATGTGAGTGGTGATTGCCTGATTTCACCCACCCCATGTCTTTACCTCGGAGTGAGCACCCTCTTTCTTGGCTGCTTTATTCCCAGAGACCACATCCACTCTTTGTTTGTGGGCTCTCCTGATTCCTATAAATATAATTTCTCTAGAGGTTTCTTTTGGTCATTTCTAGACAAGAAGAATGATGGCATGTGGATTCCTTGTTTATTTAGTAAGTAACATTTACTGGTATCTCCAGTAAGTTTCTGATTTCAAACAGTCTCTCTGAAGTTCTCTGAGCTGAAAAACAGATAACACTGAGAGTAACTTTGACACTTTGGGATATTTCATGTCAAAGAAATATGGTAGGATTACAGAATAAATATTGACTCACATTTATCACTGTTTCATAATTTTTTATTAAACTTTATTTAATCCTTGCTTTCCAACTCATTACTTTGTCTCTGGTTGTGACAGACCTTTATGATTTATTATGTTCACTTAATAGATACACGTTTTGAATTAGAGTGGCAGAGCCATATTAGTTCTTTCAATCTTTTCTAGTGCCGATAGAGGATTACTTTGGGAAATACTTGCTTAAAAAGGCTTCCTAAAGCTTATTTCTATTTTGCAATAACTCCCGCAATGGTTTTTATAGGAACTTGACTCATTGTTTGAAGAAAAGGTTATTGTATGGGAGTGTGGATACTTAGAGATTTCATAGTACTTTGTTTTCTCTTCCTCTGGAACATCATTTGCCTTAGTATTGAGGGTTATAGAGTTGTTATGCTTAGAAATAAGGGTGAAGTAGACCTTATCCTTACAAATTTTCATTCATTGCCACCAGCTGCTGTGAACGCAAATATATGCACAACTATAATTTGAAATTATAAGTAGTGCCTAATTTTATCAGTATTTACTACACAGCCATAAATAGAGCTAAAACTTACTGGAAAATAAAATAAAATTTATATCTCATGCAGATGTCAGAGATAACTTGAATTTATTTTGGTTTGATTAAGTATTGTGTATAATTTTTCATCAAACTCTATATTTAACAAACCCAGTCTATGATGTAGTAATTAGAAGAAAAATAATGGCAAATATAAATGCCACTTATTAAATAGTAAATAAGCATGTCCAGCCACCAAACAAGTTGCTGTTTATAGTAACTGAAAACAGTAAAAATATGATGCAACTTTCATGGATATTTCAGGTTTTTTTTGTTTGGTTTTTTTTTTTTTTACGGACACATTGGAAGTTCTGAAATTTGGCAAAATGATTATTTGCCAAAATGATCACTAAGCAAATTATTCAAGAAATATAGCTCTTTATTTGTGGAGTTTCTAGACATCTCTTGCATTTATTTGGATGTTACAGCTCAGTTCTTTGATTTATTCAGATATCCCTTCAAAACTGTTAATTCTATGGAATGAATGGGTGTTATGACACTGCAATGTGCAGTGGTGAATCCCTCAAGAAATGACCTGTATTGAATTAATTTATTGATGTGATAACATGCGAATGTTTTTTTATTTTGTTTTAAACTTGCCGATTTCTCCTGGAGATATAGCTGAGATTTGTGATAGCCATAATATACAGTTCAGTGTTTTTAAAATCAAAATATGTCCTCCAAATTATTTCAGGGAGCAACTGGGACGGCTCGTTATTGAGATGATGCCTGAAATGGCTTCTAATATTGGCTAGCCCCTTACACCATGGAAATTTTCTTTATCCCTTGTTGTTAATAACTTATTATTCCCCTATTATCATCACTATTACTTATTAATAGCTCTCCCATTGCTTCAGTCATGCTCATCATCTGGTTTTACATTAGCAATATCGGTGTGTTCAGTGTCCCACTACCTTGCTGTCAGTGTGATTGTCTGGAGTGCAGCCTTCCAGGGCAAAGACATCTAGAGGTTATTTTGCTGCAAGTGAGCACAAAATACTTTGATCCTAATAACTTCTGGCTAGTGTTATTTCATAGGACATATGATTTGATCTACTGCTGGTAAGTTGTAGTTGCTCTTAAAACTCCAGGAAGCCATTAGATCCTCATAATCCCACAGAACCACCTTTTGATCTTCCAGAGCTTTATCTGGTCCTCTTCGAAAGCAATGTCAGTAAGGCTTTTTAAAGGCTTCTGTTAAGAAGATACCACAAATGTCCAGAGTGTCAGCACTTGGTAACTTGAAGCCACCAGTAGAGAGCTCATTGTGATAAACAGTTGCGGCTCCATCCTGAGTCCTGACGTACTCTTGAGTGCCAGCAGTAAGTGGTTCCTCTCTTTCCTATGGAATCATTGCCTCCTGCAGGAGTCTCCGCTTGAAGCAAGAGGTGATGTTTTGCTGGCAGACATGGAAATTCAGAAAAAAGCCTCCAGGAGGGCATAAGGAACACTAGGGTTTAAATTCAGAAAGCAGACTTCTTTTTTCAATTTTTGAACTGGCGGAAAAAACAGTAACAAGGGAAAATAATGTGGAGAACGATACATATGGTAGGTAGACTAGCAGGCTGCTGACTCACGTAGTGATAATATGAATATAAACTGAATATTCTCTGAATGCTGGACATGTCATGGTAAACTGTTGTGAAGAGTTTGCTTTACGTGCCATGTTTGATCATCAGAACATTTGGCGTTGAGCCCTCAGTTCGCAGTGCACCTCACTGTCAGTGAGGAAGACCTAGAAAATGTTCATGTTTTATGTTCTCATAGGGATGTTGTCTTAAAAATGCACCAATTAAGAGTTATCGAATGATCAGCATAGTTTAAGACATCTTTATGCCATGAGAACATCAATAGTGCAATTCTTCTCGATAGAACTCGCTTTTTTGATTGAGGCAAGAAGTGTGTTCTGAACAGAGTATTATAATTAACATATGTTTTAATCAGATGGCCTTCTTACAGTCCTTAATTTAACCGAATTTAACCAAAAGTCCCTTTAGTGTGTGAAACAGTTTCCTGTACCCTTTTTTCTATTCTACCGCCAAAGATTCTAAGACACAGAATGTTCTTTCAGAGAAATATCTAAGAATCCTTTCCCTTGTTGAATCCTGCGGCACTGAGCTCTTGCTGTGTCTGCTCAGTCTCGGGCTCCTCCAGCCTCTCCTAGCTCTTTCTGCTCCTTCCCTGCCCTCTCCACCTCCTGAGAGCTGTGGTTTAAGAACATTAATATAAGGCTGATTATTAAACGCAACTTCGAGTGTCCCTCACTGTTGGGGGATGTCTCTATGGATTCAAGGGTATAGTTTTTTCCTCACTGGTCACTCCTTTGTTCTATTTGACTGTTACAATTTTATTTATCTCATTTTTTTTCTTCCTGTGTTTAAACCCTGTGAAGACCAATATGTGGTTGTAAACTGAGAACAGCAACATGCTACCTGATGTTTTCAATCAATGGTTTTCTTTTCAATGGATAAGTGGGTAACTCAGATTTTTCCTTTATACTAAGCTTAGATTTATTTTTTTACATTCTCTGAAGATATTGATTCACCTTCTTGTTTGTGAGGTTACGACTATAAAGTGTTGTATTATTTTTTTAATTTCTCTGCATTTTCCTGGATCCTGGCAAGACTGGAAGCCAATACCAAGATAAACCTTACTGTATCAATGCTGACATTGAGATCTACATGTTAGATACGAAACTACTTTGTACATTTGCATCTCTTTTTTCTGTTTTTCATCACTAATCAAGTGTTGATCAGATTCTGCATTTCACTTTGTATTAAGCTATTTACAGGAACTTTTATACGAATGCTTTATGAGTTCATCACTTCAAGTTGAAAGTATGAAGCAAACTTGCCTCAGCCCCAGGAGGGCTCATCAAACGTCGTGTGTTACTTGGATTGCGGAGTGGCTCCTACTGTACTCTGGGATCTTCCATGGTCATGCCAGCATTTTTCACCTCTTGCCAGGATTTCTTCTTTTCTTCCAGCAGGGTGCATTGTAGTAGCTCTGTTCAGTTTTTCATGAGCTAACCGTTTTTCTTGCTTTGTTCAGTGCATAGTTTGGGTGTTTGGATTTTTGGGAGGTTTTTTTTAATGCATTGCTTTCAGGGAAATCTTTAGCAAACATATAAAGAACAAGCAGACTGTCCTTTCCATAAGATATGCAAAGCACAATTGCCAGTTGACGTGCAATTAGCAAGAGCTTCTGCTGTCTCAGACAAAAAGAGCCTCTTTCATTTCACCTGTAGGATGCATTTCTTAGAGTGCGTTACTCGGCTGTGCAAAGGTGGATCTGGGGTGATGGAGGAGTAGAGCAGGGACGGGCTGCCCTGTGCAGCCTCTTGCTGGAGGTCAGAGGAGCGCAGCAGGGAGTGTGGTGGGCTGCTTCTGGGCACCCCTCTGCTTCCCCTGGCTACACCAGCAGCGGTGCTGATTGCGTTTGCAAATCAGATGGTATTCCAAATGTGGCGAGCTGCTATTTAGACATAGAAAAAATTCCTGCTATTCAAACTGCCACAGGATATTTGCTTGGTAACTAAAACTACTTGGTGAAACTTTACTTTCTGTGTAAACAGATATCCAGGGATGGATATCCCCCTCCTCCCCTGACTGCCTTTTCTTACCAAACAGAAATATTTGTTTAAATATCTTGTCTAAACTGACTCACGGTTTAATGGGATTTTTAATCTGTTAATCTCGGCATCTAATTCCAGTCTGTGTCTACTGCCTCAGACAAGCTGTATCTCCCAGGGCACACAACCCCAAAGGCAGGTGGAGGTTCACTAGCATTGCAAGAACCCAGCCTACAGAGGCGAACAAGGTGTAGGTGGTTCATGCTCTGCAGGAAGCTTCTGCAAGGCAACACATCTCCCAGTTTTTTAGTTTGACTATATTATAGTTTTTATGAAGGAACAAAAAAAGAACTGTTTGGAGCCTTCTGTGTGGTTTCTTTTATTATCTCTACTCATAACACCCTCTGTATCCTTGTAGTGTTCAGGACCTCATGAGTTTAAAAGAAAACAACTCAAAAACCCAAACAAAGCATCTTTCTACCCAGAACAACCTTTTATGACTGTACTGTGAGATCCTTGTGGTCATAGCTTCTGCTGCAAAGCCGGAATACTTACCTTGGACACACTTACAAATCTCTCATACTTATCCTTGGGGTTGGTCGTTTGCATCTGTCACAGAAGTGTGAGACCTCTGACTTTGACCTTGCTGATAGAAAGACTTAAATGTGAAGCACTCAGTACTTGACAGTAAATCCGGGATTTGCTGTGGGGGCCACTGAGATGTCTGAGTCCCCAGTCTGTCATCCATAAGCATCCATCTGAACCAGCCTGACAGCATGATGCCTACCGGCAGTGCCATACAAAACAGGCGCAGGAAACATTCATTCCTGTTAGGAGATCATTCTTCAAATACCAATATTTTGGTAGTTTCCTACAAGGAAGTATGAGTTTAAAGGAATTATGTATCTGTTTAAAAGGGCTTCATGTTCAGTTAAAAAAACCCAAGCAAAATCCCATGAACACCATGTGTGTGGCATCTGGAGATTCTCACAGGGCTGCTGCTAAAGTCAAGGATTTTATCGGACCTGCACTGCTGAGTGTGCCCAAGCAGAGGGGACGGCTTCTGCCCTTGGGCACGTCTTCCTGGTGAGGGAGCAACCACTTGGCCGGTCTCTGTCTCACAGTGCGAGGGCTGCCCGGAGGAGCCAGAGACCCTTTGGCTCTGCAAGCATTGGTTGCTGGAAGAGATGACAAAAGGGGTTCTACAAGGTTGTACATCTGCCAAGCAACTTCAAAGGCATTGCCTTTTCATAAGATCACTTTTTTTTTTTTTTTTTTTTTTTATCTCTGCCTTAGATTAACATTCTTTTGGAGAGCATCTTCTCTTTTTAGCACTCTTTCTGATATTTTTTTTCCATTCCCTTCTGGTCCATTTTGTGGGAAAATTGAAGTTCCTTCCAGGATGTGTTGTTTTGACAGAAGAGAAATTACCCTTTTTTCTTTCCTGGTGGAAGCAGCACTGTCCAAATAGGTGAAATTCTTCCACTCCCAGACACTTCTACCCTCCTGGAAGAGAAACCAAGGCAGTCATTCTATTGCCATATAGAAACGGAGAGTTTTGGTACTGGATTTTAAAACTGCAGGAGGATGTGTATGCCTACGTGGCATGAGAAAACAGTATTGCAAAATCGGCTCCAAAAGGCACATTTAGAAAGAATATCTATGACAATGGGCTAGCACATTTAATGGAAAATAGAAGATCAGTTGTCTGCCTTAACTGACTTCTTGGAATCCTGTACAACAATCATGGAGGGTGAAGGAAGAAGAAGGAGGGGACCAAGCCCATTGAGAGCTATTTTGAAACTAAGCAGTTCAGCTTCTGTTTGTGTCTCTGTCACTGGGATCTTAAATAGATTATTATCCACTGAGAGGTTCCCTGTGGTGGAAGCCTTTTCCAGTTCTCCCTCCACCAGTAATTCTCAGAGTAACATATTGCCCTGATTTTAGGTGGGGTGACTTTTTTTTTTTTTCCCCTAAGTATCTGATATCTTGAACCAGACATGGCACAAATGTTGTACTTAGTAAAACTGCAAATCTGGTCTTTGTCTTGTGTGTGAGGGTATCTTGCTCTTGTACCTTTGCTTTGTCAGTGAATCCACATGTGTGAAACAATACTTATTCTGAATCGTTTGAATTAAGCGAGTGCTGTATACCTTGTTTCTCTTATTTAGTGAGTGTGCACAGAATCTGGAGTCATATGCCAACAGCATAAACAAATAAAATGCAATTAAGGTGGAGAGTTCTCAGTTCTTAAGCAATTTAACTCTACAGTCTAGAAAACCCTTGGTATAGCAAAATACAGGAAAAAAATATAGCTTTTATGGCCTTTAAATCAAAGATGCCTGACAATCTAATAATGGGCTACTGTGCTCTTGGTGACAACCATTTTGCAGTGGCAGCAGCTAGGTATTGCCTTTGTCGTTGCTCCTGGCTGGATGTGGACTGGCTTTATATACAGATCCTTCACAGGTGGTGTTGCAGAACAGGAGGAGCAGGCAGGCTGGTTAAATAAATTGAACTTCCATGCATAGACTAAAGTCTGAAGATGTGGAGCCTTGAATGGGGTAATTGCAAGCAATAACATTGCAAAAGTGTTGGGTTGAACTAAAAAACAGCTGATTACCACAAGGACTTTTTTTCTTTGTGATATGATGTGACTTAAGTTTCTGTTCTTGCTGTGACTAATTGTTGAAAATTTCTATAAACATATTTACTCTTCAGAATGAAAGGGGTCAAGGTCATCTCTTCAGGGAGATGTTACATTAATAAACTGCTTTTATAGACTTTCTTGTACTTTTAAGGCTTCATAAGAGAAGGCATAGGCATTTTAGCCTTGATCTTATAAGCTGCTTTACAGTGAAATTATTTGTGTGTTTAAGTGCTCTGCTAGGCTGTCCCCAGCATGACCTTGGCAGGGATAAGGCTCCATTTTTCTAGCAACTTTATGTTATTTTTTTATCAGCTTCCAAAGTGAATCTAGGTGAAAATCTCTTGAATCTTCCCTGGCTAGCACAAACATATGTATCCAGAGTTTCTGAGAACGTGTCTTAGTTGTTCATTTAAGAGCCTGATTGAGGTGCTTTTCTTCATTACGAAGGTGTAATGAATTCCTAAGAAGTGGATTTTTAATGTATTTTTCAGTTGTTTTCCACATCCCCATTTCTGTGTACGTTGCTTACCTATGTATTTTCGCATGTGTAGTTGCGTGCACGTGGTACATGTGCGGTTCCTAGACCGAGATCACCCTAATCACACTTTGCTGTCCTTCTGCATCTGTTAGGTTTGTGCACAATAAACGAGTCTGCGTCAGAGCAACTTTGTCAACCCGAACAAATATAAGGCAGTGAAAATCTAGGCTGAGTCCTCGATGCTGTTAAAGAGGATGAAAGACTGTCCTCTTCCAGAGCTGCCTGCTGAATTCCCTGGCAGTCCTTGAGATACACCCTGGTGTTTCCTGCTCCATGTCCCATATGGTCCTACACCATGTGTCGTACGGTCTCCAGGTGCAACCACCAGTGTTGAGCAACACAAGTGGTGGAACAGTGCAGTTTCTAACCTGTGCTAGCATGGGTATTTGAGTCCAGCACAGGTGTCTACGCGCAAAGTAAAGGTGATGTATCTCACCTAAAGATGTGATTTTTGCATTTTGATAAAGCAAAGCCTCTGTCTGTGTGAAAAGACATTTGTAAATGGTGAAGCAGGTGATGACTGGCAGTGGCAGTGTACACAGGTGGGGAGTAAGCCAGTTTTGCAACCGGTCTATTTTACAGGCCAACTTTGGAAAGTCTTCTAAACAAAACCGTTTATCCCATCTACACTGTGTTTCTATTTCGAACACTTCATTTAAAGTGACATCAGATATACATCAAGTAAATAGCTTAGTAGAACAAAACTGTCAGGCAACTATAAATTAAAGAGAGTTATGTTAGAGCTTATGGTTTCTGCAACTCTTAATACACCTTGCAGCTTTAGCATAGCAGTTGGGCTTTCAGTAAGACAACAGTTGACAGGATTATATTTTATTTTAAGAAGTATATATTTAAGAAGCCCATTTGCCGCTGCCTTCTCCTACTTCAGTTTTTGCCTTGGAAACAAATGATTACAGAACTTGGACTTCCTTGTATCTGTCTGAACTGTCCTCTTGGTTCACTTTTTTTCTCTTTTCCTGTCCATTTTATGTCCCACAGCAGAGTGCTGGTCACGCTTTGCTACCCTCACTTCATAACTGAATTCTTGAGGTCAGGTGTGAGAGGTCTGATGGTACCACCAGGAGTAGTGGGCCAGTTCTCTTTTGGTCTAGGAACCAAATCAGTGCCAGTCATTTTAGGGACAAAATAAAAATTGATGGTGAGTTATACCTCAGATTTATTGCTGGTTATTTGATGCTTCTTAATACCAAATGGGCAGTGGTGATAATTTGCAGCAAACCCACTGGGGTGGTTGGACCACACAGTTGGGGCTGGGAGCTCTGGGCACCCTGAGCAGCTCTGAGATCATCAAATCATAGAATAGTGTGGGTTGGAGGGGACCTCAAAGATCATGTAGTTCTAATCTGTGTCTTCATAGTATAAAAACATCTCCTCACATGGTCCTGGAGTTAAAATGCACTACAAAATATTCTGAATATTTCCATAGAGTCATGCTTCTGAATATCGATTTTTCCTCCTGTTTTTATTTATTGCTTTTTTCTTGTTCTTGAATCATGTTTGTGCTGGTCTTTCACTTACAAACTGTGGAGGTCACTAGAACATGATTAAAAATGATAAATAAAAGATATTGTGGGGGGAAAAAAATCAATAAAACACTGAAAATATAGCAAAGGAGAAATACTGTGCCCCTGTGCTTTGCAAATTGTTATTGGCCAGCACTCTGGTGAAATATCTTTCCTGCTGTAATTGTTTCCTTGGGTGGTGCCCGTAACGGATTACCACCGGGTTTTCTGGATAATTTTTTAAGAGACTCATTGAATTTCCTCAGGTTTAGAAATAAAGGGGCCTCAATTTATGATATTTTTTTTGCCATCTTCTATGATTATATTCTGAGTTGAGATGAACAATGTATGGTTTGCAATGTAAAAATCAGTCACCCCCAAGAACTTACGTAAACTTCTAATTGTGATTCCTGCACAAAATATTTAGAAGCTCAGAAGTCTGTAAGAAAACTTTCCTAGGCATGAAAACATCACTAAAATCAAAATGCTTCCAATCACTTTTACAATTTTTTTTTGGGTCATGTTTTCTAAAGTTTTACTAATGTTAGGTGGATTGGGGAAGTTTTATTTTGAAACAACTTTTTTGTTTTGTAGATTTGGGTTAATAACAAAGTTATAAAAATAGATACAACTTTTGATACATATAAACCAATATATAGATACTCCAGAATTACTAAAATTAAACTTTTTGAGCCCATCAAAAAGGAATGGGCTCAAATGAGAGAAAAGTAGGTTCAGGGCAGGGAGTTGCAGTTCTCAAGAGACTGATGCATCCTCTTTCCATCCTCCCCAGAGAGGAGGGGGAGAGTAGGGCAGAGTCTTCTCCCTGGGGATACCTTCTCCGATAGTATTACTAGGTGTGCTGGGGCTGCTGAAGCCTGAAGCAGGGGTGGCTTCCAGCCTGCTGCCACTTCCCAACAGGGAGCGATTTGGCAGTCTGCTCTCCATGGCAGCCTCCAGCTTAATTTTCCTGTGCTTTCAGCCAGTTCTGAGTCACTGGCACATCCTAAAGAGCAGCAAAACTGATTTAAAAAAAAAAAAAAAAAGAAATGGACTCTATGTAGTTATTTCCCCCTTGATAGCAGTAGTCTGTTTCTGGGGCACTGAAGAACTTCAACTTTTCTTGCTTTCCATCAGCTCCCATCCCCTGGCGTGTGTGCTGGGGTGGGGTGAGAGCAGCCAGAATGGGCAAATGTGGATGGAGTGAAACCGGCACGGAGGGATGTGCCTGTCTGAGTGCTGTGGCGGGCTGGTTTGGGTGCACAATTAGCAGCTGATGTTAGCAGTTCTGTAAATGAGTGCTGATAGATCTGCCAGAACAGGCCAAATACTCTTTAACGCTGCCTTTCTATTAAATGTAACTCTGTTCCTTACTGCCAAGAAATGCAGACAATTTTTAGATAAAAAGTATTTAGACATAACAATATCCTGTATATAGAACAGCAGACATTTGGGGGTAGAAAGAAAACAGTATTTAAAATTAAAAAAATGTATTCAAATAAAACAGTTTGTAGTTTTCACATTCTTTTTGAATGGACAAAAAAAAAGGCATTCACATTTCTGGGTGTTTCAGCACATCAGAACATATTGTGCCTTGTTTATTTGCAATACTCCCCACATTTTTCCAGGGTAAATCAGCTTGGATAAAAAAAGAGCTAGCTTCGTTCTTGCCAATACCTAGAGGACCTGACAGCAATTAAACTGATCTAGATCCTGTGATATGTGAAGAATTTAGAGGCATAACTTTATTTGCCTGGTCCTGCTGTATAGCCCAGACCAAGGTAAGTCAAATTCTCATGCTGATGTGATTCAGGTCTAGTTTTGGAACAGACCTTCCCGTTCCCAGGTGAAGAGAGCATGTCCTCTTCCCCGTGCTCCCTTCCCTGATCTGAGCACTGCTGTGAGATGCTGATAACGTGTTGCTGCAGCAGCTATTGCCTCTGCAGGTGTTTGGGAGTGGAGGAGCTGTTGGTGGTCACTCTCCGCCTCCAGCTGTTGGTGGGTCACTCTCCATCAAGAGACCTCCACTGTGGTGCCAAATCCCTGATCCAGCCTCGGGCTGCTCAAGTTGAGCCACCTCATCCTCTGTTAAATAAAAGGTCAGAGTAATTGTGCAGTCCCGTATGTTTGTACTATGTGCTGTAAATTATATGCAGTGAAGGTCTATTACCCAGAAAAATTTCGATTTAAAAATGGAAATATAAGTAGGTCTCATGATGTCAGTTCAAGTTTCTAAGCAGTGCTGTAATAAAAATAAATAACAGTGTAAGAGCAGATAATTCTTCATCTTTATTATTAGATCGGCTCGTAACATTTGCCTATCAAGTCAGTGAGCGAGGAAAGTTACCCGTTCCCAAATATAGTGTTCCACAAGTGGATCTGTAGCTGATAAAATAGGAATTAACAGGGTGTATGCTAGAGGCATGTCAGTGCAACCGAATTGCTTCTATAGTCATCACATTCAGCACATTTTAGAGAAAGTCCTGGGTAACCCGTTAATTATCATGTTTTTATCTTTGTGTAGCTAATGTCATTCAAAAAAAAAAAAAAAAAATCCTGTAAGGGGAAAATGCCTGAGGAACAGTGCTAACTATAGAAATTTCATGTATGATACAGCACGTCAGAAGTGAATTCTTATTCTGTAGTTTGACATAATGATGATTATTACATGGTTTGAAAGAATTGGTTAGAACCAGCTCCTTTACCCCGGCGTGTTTCCTACATGCTGTGCAGCTCTGTTACTTGGAAGGAGTAGTTGAGCTCTTCCGAAGCGCTGCCTTGCTCTTTGGTACAAATGAAAATGCTGCTGATGAATTAACAGTAGAGCTTTCCCCGGCGGCTCATATTTGTGAGGCTATGTCTTTTGAAAGTCAACAGTAAATCATTATTTGAGCTTTGGGAAATGGGAGACACAAGTTCATATGCATTTCTGACGTATGGAAGGATCTATCCAGGTGCTCCTACGCTCTCCATTACTGTAATACATGGTTTATTTCACTAGCTTGTGTATCTCACAGAGAAATGGACCTATCAATTTATGTAGGCAGTTGTAGTCCTCCTTCCATTTCTGTAATAGCTACTGTATTTCAACCATTTATGTACTGCACTAAAACCTTTTTTGTTCAGAAAATATTTTTGGTATAGCCTTTAGACGTAAATTGAAGCAGATATAGTTATAGAAGCACAACCTTCTCTGTAAACTTCTCAATCTGGAGTAAAAATGCCTCTTCAGTTTAGTTTAGATTTTTTTGAAAAGCATCTTAAGATAATTTAAAAAACCAAACCCTATAGTTATATCAAGTTCTGAATGCCTACAAGTGAGGGTTATATTGCTTTTTAGCTATACCTAGTGTACTTCTGAGCTATAGGTATAATTGGCTGAATTTCCTATCTAGGCAGTGTCTGATACTGATGGGTCTGTGGCA
The DNA here is from genome assembly GCF_003259725.1 of Athene cunicularia. Taxonomy (NCBI): domain Eukaryota; kingdom Metazoa; phylum Chordata; class Aves; order Strigiformes; family Strigidae; genus Athene; species Athene cunicularia. The sequence continues at coordinate 12,260,263 of NW_020799116.1, forward strand.
GAGTGAAGCACCCAAGGCTGTCAGGGAGGTTCAACCCTGGGGCATGTTAGATTGGCCATGTTTCTTTCCTTAAATTTTGCATACCAAATTTTTCCAGTACCATCCCAGTATAACTCTGAGACAGGAACAGTTACGGAAAAGCTTCCAGAAGTGGAGCTAAAGATGTACAAAACTATGGTCAAAGGGGTTTTGGTGAAAGAGTAGGAGCTGAAAATGTATGGATCCTTAAACACAGCCATGAGAGAAGAATGGTCTACCCAAACTTTGTATCTGCCTAGACTTTGCAGCCCTTAGGATGTTGTCTTTTCTGCTGCTCTGAATTATGAATGGCCTTCACTACTTCTACCTTAAAATTCAACAAAAGAACAAGAATAATAAAGCATAAGGAAGAATAATCCCAATGGAAATGCATAGAACGGTGGCAGGTAGAAAAAGATATGACAATACAGCAATTTCTATTGTGTTCCTCAAGTGTTCCTCAAGTTATTTCTAATGAGATCATCCACAGGTGCAGTGAGTAAATAGAGACTGGAAGGGTGTATAAGGGACAGACTCATTGAGTGTCTCCACATAGCAAGCTGTCTCACGCTCACACTTGCACACGCAGGTGCACACCCAGGTTTACTGGAGAACCTGACTAATTATGCTCTTTGGAGAGCTGGAGAGGATCCACCACAGAAAAGTCAGTGCGAGATGCTTATCCTTAAAAAAGGAATTCTTCATGATGGGACTGAAATTATTGCTAGCCTTCTGTCATTTTCTTTAAGTCTCCTGCCTACTGCTGATACACCTTCAGGATAAAAGATGTGCTCAGCAAGAGACCGGCATCTCTTATCCCATTCAGAGCATTTCACTAAGTGGAAAAAGTGATGAACTTCTGGTTCATTCCAGCATCATCCCTAATGAGCTTGCCAAATAGGCTAGGACCATCACGAGCCAATCACTTGGATCAATTTGTGTTTGGCTGCTTCATAAAGTGCAGCGAAGATATGAACTTGCTGTTACAGAAACTTGAAACAATTCCCAGGGAAGCTATTTAAAGATTGGAGACTCAATTCAGTGTTCACAGCTTTGTACTGAAAGAAGCCATTCGACTTCCATGGAGTGCTTGTACTTTACCCTGCTGTACATCTGAAAGGGCATGGGATTTTATCTGGCTGTAGAACTGTTGCTGCTTCTTACATTTAGGCAAAACCAGTTTCTTATATGCTCCACTACTCACAGTGGAGGAGTTTGTTTTATTGTGGGTGTGTTTTTTTTTTTTTTTTTTTTTTTTTTTTTTTTTTTTTGTGCACAATAAATCATAATAGTACCAGTCATTATCTTTGGTTCATTAGCTGCTGTGGAGCTCTGCTGTTTACCCCAACTGTTCAAAAAGGATCAAAATGCATATCTAGGCATGTACTGTCAAGCCAGTTTACATTTTAATGTTGGCTGAATGTGATCTTGCAAGGGAAGAGTACTTGCAGAAATGAAATATTTCAAAATCACTTTATAACAGTATTTCAAATATGACATCTATATATAAAAAAAATTCCAAGAAAAGATCAGTGGAGACTGTGTCCTGCTTGTAACTGTCAACTTAAGAGCAGAGAGTCCAGGGGTACTCAGGATATTTTAAAACAAATTAATTTGAGGTACCTGAGCTGTATAGACATGAAGAGGAATAAACTGGCTTGTGTGGATGTTTGTCCTTCCTGTAAGAAACCTAGGTCAGGCTACTTCTGACTTGCTTGATTTTTGGCAGGGATGAACAGTGATCTTGTCTATAACGTGTTGTCACGTCTAAGTCTGTCAAAACTTCCGTAATATTAATATGATTGTTGAGTTTAAAACTAGAAATCCTGACAAAAGCAATCATTCATTTTTCCTCTGATTTCTTTTCAAGTGGATCTTTTTTAGACCTTGCCTGGGCTGATCTTAAAACTGCACTGCACGATGAAGTGTACTCATTGAAAAATTGCGGATGTGGCAGCAGCAGGTAGGCACACTGGTCTGTTCTATGTAATGTGTTTTTTAATGAGCGTCTATAAACCTGAAGATCTCTGTTTCTTAGTGCTTCTCTGGGAAGGCAAACTAAAAGCTGTTTTATCTTCTTTTATCCCTGATCAGCTCTGCAAGAAAGCAATTCTAACTGATATAATGAAGGGATGGTAGAGAGGTGGTTGTTTTTTTTTGGCAGTAAATAGGTAAAATTAGGGATAAAGAAATACCATATCCAGTTACTCCAGTTTTGTATGCAATGAAGTTCAAAGCATTTTGCAGCTTTCCGGACTGATGTTGTCAGCTACTGCCATCTGAAAAGACCAAATGAAATGCAGATTTCTAATGCTTCTTCAGTTTGTATGAAAGCAATAAATTGGTAATGTTAGTGCTGGGCCTGGAAATTAAGCCTGGTATGCTTGCCATTAGCCAGGAGCTGTATCCAAACGTAAAGAGCATTATACAATAAACCCCTAGAACTGCAGGAAATGGAGAAAGGTTTGAAACGGTCACCATAGTAATAGAACGTACTCAGGATTTAATCGAAATAAAAGATGTAATAAACTCTGGAAGTTTATCAGTGTCTTATACTAATATTTAACTAGAGAAATAGATTCCTTCAGAAATGTGTGTAACTCGGATCCTTCTGGCAACCTTCTGCTTCTCTTTCAAAGCTCAGGGATCCAAAAGCTTCAAAAAATTGTATTTAAGATAATGTTTTTTTCCCATAAATCTAACTCTGATTTTTGCTTAATTAGAGCTGAATTAAAGGACAGTCACAAGGCCATGCAATTTTAAGCAAACCAAGTATCAGTTATCTGCTGGAGAATATTTAATATAAAAATACATGGAGTTAATTTTTAAAAGTGGTAGCATAGCAAGTGGTACCCCAAACACCACTTCAGTTTGCAGGGAAGAGTTCCTACTCACTGACCATTATAAGGATTTTGGCTGCCATGCTTAAGAGCAAGTAGAGCTGCTTTACCAGTTCATGCAGAGTTTTAATATGACAGTGAAAAATCTTTTTAATTCTAAAACATTCTATTATGGTGTATACACTACTTGTATTGTTAATGAAAATGAAAAGCCAGCTAAGTTTTCACAGGTAAAAATTTAATGTACAACATATGGAATTTTTCTTAATAATTCAGTACAATTCTGACTGGTATTTCAGTCTTAAGGAACGCCATGGTGTTTTTAATCAGTCTTGATCTTCTCTGCATCTAGGAAGAGCTGATCCTAGGAAGAGGTGCTCTACACTTTGCTGATTATAATCTTAACATAAAATATTAGTGATGCAACATTAGTAACTTTGATATTGTTTTAATACTTATTATATTATTCTTTCAGTGTGTGTATATGTGTGTGTGTGTATATGTGTGTGTGTGTATATGTGTGTGTGTGTATATGTGTGTGTGTGTATATGTGTGTGTGTGTATATGTGTGTGTGTGT
>NW_020799116.1:12263748-12504582 GCF_003259725.1 Athene cunicularia
CCGAGGCCCCGCGCCCTGTTTCCCGCCCTGTTGCCGCGCTCCTGGTCGCTCGCGCTCCCTGGGGCCGCTCCTGGACGTGGCGGCCGTTGGGCGCCGTCACTCCGGGCTCTGCCCGCTCTGGGTCCCCGCTGCCCTCGTTCCCAGCTCACCCCCTGCTCAGGGGGGGCGGCTTGAGGCTCTCCCTCTTCCCCGGGCTTCTGCCTCCTCGGCTCGTGGTTGTACCGTGGGGCTTTGATGCTTTCAGAAGGGTCCCCCACCGCCATCCTCCTCTTCAGTGTTCTTCTCCTCAGCAACTCCAAGTTTTCTCCAAGTACCACTTTATCATGTCTTCCTACCTTTTTTAAAATCAAAAGGAGTTCTTGTGATAACGTTGTTAGATCTTGCGCATGGTAGAGGGTGCCACTAGATTTGGTCAATTTGTTTTTGTTCCTGGTGCTGTAGTACGTGACTCAACTTGGTGAGTATTTATTTTCTTGCTTTCTTGCTCATGATATGTTGTCAAGGCTGATTCTGTCCCAAGTTCAGCTGGAAGGACTGCTCAAGGGTTTGATATCTTGTGGTGTTTTGACACACAGGGTGATGATCTTCCAAAGCATTGACCTGATTGATCAACTCAGCTCTAAGACCAGTCCCACTGACATCTATGTATGAAGTTAATTTTATACTTAAGTGTGTGGAGTCAAAGATAGCCACTTAAATAGGTCATAACTGAAGAACTCAAGAAATAGTCATGGTTAAATAAATCCCAGTAAAAAAACCTGCACATAACTGGTAATTTTAATCTTAGTCAAAGATAGAAAACAGTTCTTTGGTCCATGTCTCATAAAACAAATGCCCATTTTATTTTTTCACTTTGTATAACAATAAATATTCTTTACCAGCTTGACAAGAATGAAATTATAATTAAATTTCTCTTAGACCTTATATTTGTTGTATTATAGGTGTAAAACTAGGAGCTACTTAGTTTACATTTATACTTCTCACATTGTCTGTTGGCTTCTAGGATTGTTTTACTAGAGGATTGTTTTGTCAGTTATCAGGCTTAGCATAAAGGACACAGCCCGCATAAAGATGAACCAATAACCAAATTGTATTTGATACAAAAGGGTCAGTACATGAGTGAGCACTGGGGGCACAAACAAGTTAATCTGATTATACATAACTGACATCAATCCCACTGACCCCAACAACGACACCGCACAACTAACAGTGGGTGGAATAAATGGTGAAATACAGTCTCCCATAGAAGCGTCAGGAGACAACCGAGTCAAGCCAAACACATGAGACCAAGGAAGCCACACACTGAATCTCTACACAGCCCGTGTTTACAAAGGCCAGACCTGAGTGGAGCCCAGTCCCAGGGAGGCGGGAGGTCCTTCCCCAACAGGGAACTCTGCACAGGGCACCCACCTCACAGACAGACACTGCCCCTCCTGCAAGTGGTCCCAGCTTTTATCCCTAAGTGGGACACCTGACCTTGGGTTACTGAATGCAGACACCTGGGGTCATTTACCCAACGGCTCTCCCTGCAAGGCCGGCCACACCCTGGAGGGAAGCCCAAAGGCACACTCACCCCCCCTTTGTGAAGGGCTGTGGGAATCACCCATATGTCAACCTTAATTTGGGGCTCGGGGCTGAAACCCCAACATTTCAAGGGTGTTATTCAGTGCTGTTCTAATGAGTTCCTGATTTTATTGTCTCTTTTTTTGAATGGAGTATATTTGAACTTAAAAAAAAAAAAGGGGGGGAGAAGAGGCAAAAGAAGAAAATTCATGCAAAAATAGATTCCTGCAGAGCATATAATCAGAAGTAATTTCCTTTTTACAGAAATACAGCAAAACAGAAACTCTGCATGTTCCAATATTTCCCTTGTCTTAGAAGATCACTCTCCAGTGGTAGTTATCAAATAAACTTTTAAAAGTATAGTGAGCCCACAGCAGTTCTAAATCTAATTTTGTTTTTTCTTCATCACAATTTATTGTTTTATTTTCCTCTATATTGTTACTCTTTCTTGCAAGGCTTGGCGGAGCAATCTTCTGTTAATCAGCAGTGGGTTTGTCTATGATGTGGTGTACGTCAAAGGGAAATGGAAGCTATAGGGAAAGATTTGATCTCAAGAGGTAGCTTCACTCACTAGGATTATCTCCTGGCATCTATCTTGTGTAGAGCAGATGTGGGTCTAACAAACCCTTAGAGTCTTTCAAGTAGGGAGTTTTCTGAAGCTGAGCAGAATTGGAAAGCATCAAGAAGAGATGCTCTGAGCCTCTGCTTTGAACCCATTGCTTTCAGATTTCATTTCAGTACTTCATTACATTAATTAAGAATGGGATCTTCCATCGCAAGATGGATGGAAGATGTTTATTATGTGGTTGTGGATCATGAGTTGTCTTGTAGAACTGGCCCTTCTGGTAACATGTTGCATTTGCCACAAAATCTTGTGAGTCACTACTGCGTCTCACCAAAGCAGTGCTGCTGCAGAAGTGAGATTTCACTGAGGAGTATCCAGGATACTGTTATGCTGAACTAAGGTGAATATTTTTGTGGAGGCAGATTGCAGTCTTCATCTTTGTTGTCTGGTCTTGTTCTGCCTTCTGAAATCTTGCCAAGCCATAACATTTGTTTTTAAAAGATAATTAATGGAGAGCAGTCTTCAAGGTTTTAGTAGCTGGAGAGAGCAAGTTGTAAGAGTGCCATGTCTCCAAGAGTGAGGCTCTGATGCTCAGTAATCAGTGGGCTTAACTGCATGGAGTCTCAGCATGGATGTGGGGTCAGAACCAAGTACAGCCGAGCTGGGGCTCAGGAACATGAATAACAAGTATGTCCTCTTCCTCAGGCCCTGTATTAGAGAAAGAAATACTGGGGATAGTCTTTGAATTCCTTGTACTTTATTTACCATAAGAAGAGTGAAAGAAAAAGGGAGGGACATTGGACCTTTCTAGGAGAGTAGCTGTTTGTTAATGTAACAAATATTACAGTTAACATTAACAGTTAATGTTAACATTACAGTTAACGTAACTGTACCATCACATTAACAAACACCTAGTTCCTCCCCTCTCACATGTCTGAACAGATGCATCTACCTACAGTGATGAAGGTAGCTGTAAAATATGCGTTAAAGAAAAAAAATACATTAGAATTGTTGTAGCAAAATTTTAAATTTAGAAACAAGAGCAGTTTCCTAGTTTCTCCTGGTAATAGTTTTTATTCGATTTTAATTCATGTATATTGCTAGGAGGCTTCAATGAGTGTCTATAAGAAGATTGACTTAATGTGTCTTGGTTTGTTTTATAGTTGTTGCTTAATCATCTCTCAGACTTCTTAATGGGCTTCAGTAGACAATTTCCAGAACTGTAACTGTCATCTCTGTGAAATGACAGATGCAATAAACTGCTGAGAACCTGGAGACTTCTTTGCTTTCCTATAGGGACAGAAAACAAGAATTGATGGGGTTGTGACCAGATGCATGGGTATGCCATACCTGTGCAACTATAACCTCTAGACTTACTTTCTGTAGTAGAAGACTGAGGAACTATGAGATTTACTGACAGTGAGGAATTCCCACAGCTGTCTGGTGGCAGTGTGACTTCTGTCTTGTACCTCCCTGGGAAAATATTTGAAGAAGGAACTCACCGCTGAAGTCATTCTTTCCTTCCTCTGCCTCAGTTCCAGTACTGTGTGCACTATTATGTATCAGTGTCTACTTACCTAATGTGAATTTTCTGTTAGCGTGAAAACACTGGGCTTTCCTCTGCTTTGGCACTTCCCCCCGCCTTTTTATTTTTCCTCTCCACACTCAGTCTTGTCAATCTAGAGGGAAAAAAAATGGTAAGTTGGGTCTGGGTTGGAAGTCTGCAAACTCACCGTGCTCCATGGTTTTTGTTTTTGTGGGTTTTTTTGTGTGTGTTTGTTTTTGGTTTTGTGTTTTGTTTTTTAATGTGAGAGATGAGTAAGTTGAGCAGTGTAGTAGAGGAGAGAAGTTGGTTTTATGGTAAGAAACCATAGACCATGGGTGTCCTGGGACCTGGCAGTGGTGAGGGGCCAGCAGTCCAAAGACCAGCCTGATTTTCCCTTACTTTTCCCTAATTCCTGTCCACATGCCATCATTAAGTTCATGTAAAAAACTTGGTGGTTTCTCCGTGAGTGTGTCTTGCTCTACTGTGTGACACAATTCAGATGAGTCTCTGCGCTTTTGCTCTACCGTCTGCAAATGGATCTGCTTCCCAAAGACTGTCCTGTTGTTTTATTCATGAGTGACCTAATAGGAGACATTTGAGAAAGGAAAGTCAGATTTTTGTCTAATTTTGTTCACTGCTCAATAACTTAGCAAATAATAAGCAAGTTTCACCACATTCTCCCTTGCTTGCTCATTAGTAGACTTGTAATTCCCATTTGTGCATGCAGGCAGTGAGACTCCTAAATAAGGTCTGAATGTGATGCACGTTATTTTTTCCACACTGAGTATGGTAGGAAAATTTCGTTAGTCACGGCATAATACCAATGGAACATTGCTTTTCTCCTGCCTTTAAGTTGTGATATAGTGATTAATAAACCATGCCCTCTTTATATACATTTCTGTGAAACACGGTATTTTCACTATATGTTTAGTCTTTTATTTTCTATTTAGTTTCAGATGCATCATACTAAACTTCTCATAATAGCCTTCTTGTAAGAATAATTCTTTGTCTTCACAGTGCTGAACACCAGTGATTGATAAAGACCATGTTTACAGGAAGCCAAGTGGAAAAGTTGCATGGCTTTCCAGGTTTTGCTGTGACTGTGAGCTAATAATAAATGCTTGTGTACTGGTTTTGGTTACACTCACTAAATCTGGAGTAATGCTGCTGAACTTCGGGGAGTTACTGCAGAGTTTCAACTCTGTAACACAGAACAGGAGTTTTTCAGAAGTTCCAATGAAAGTGAAAAGGTAGCAAAGTTCTTTTCCACTGAGGGAATTAAAAAAAAAATATCTGTAATACAAAATATCTTGCAGAAATGGTTCAAGGTACTGATTGAAAACCAGCCAAAACTCCAATGACCTTCAGCCAAATATATGCAAGAGAACATAAATGTAATTATTAAACATATTTGCTCCTTGAGGCTGCCTTTTTTCTGAGGTTTTAATTGGTGTGCTTGCCCTATGAATTCTGCTTGGTAGAATAATGGAAACCAGTACTCGTAAACGTGAGTGAAACTGAGAAAAAAAAATCTTTTCTTGACATGACTCAAAGATACATAGATAAAGTTACTAACTGAAATTTAAAAGAAATCATCAAGATTCCTGCCACAGCTAGAGACCTGGAGAAAATTCCGACTACAGTTAAGCCAGGATGCTGAAAGAGTTGAAGCTAGAAGAGAGAACCTGTTTCCTAAGCTCGGAAGGGTTTTTTCTGATATAAAGTCTGGAGTGATGTTAAACAGTAATATTTAAACCAGGATAGCCCTAGTGTGGAGATATCTCCTCCCTGGGAGGAGATTTAAACTAAAAGTTACTGCACTGATGAAGTTCTCCACATAGTCAACTCCAGCAAACTTACTTTTAAAGGCATGTAGGCACCCGGTATAATTTCCAGGAGTGTTTATTTAATCCTATCTAGAAGAGGTAAGCACCTAGGCACTTTTCAAAATACCACTGTGAGCTTTATGAAATATTTAAAGTGATTGGAGCATGGATAGCTATATTTTTATGATTGTTAATATGGGATCTTGATATGACAGGAACATTTGGCACTACTAATTTGGCTGCAATCATATCTGAACACAGTCACGTTCTTGTTGTTGTACCCAAAGTATTTAAGGTAGTTATGCCAGTGTCATTATGAGCATTTCCACTTGCAACCTTATTTCATGTTCCCTTTGTCCGCTGCTAGTCAGTGAAACATAGGCTGCTCTATTAAATGATTGTCACTTAATCAGCCTCGAGCATTGATCTGTCTATAACTTCTTTAATAATAAAGACTTAATGTCATTCTGGGAGGTTGTAACAGAGACCTGCATTTTGGCCTTGCTTCAGCTTGGTAAAACTACTAACACATTTCTATCTTCTGATAGTACTTTTTAAAAAAGAAAGGCAAGCAAAAAAGATCCCTTATCTGAGTTGTCTCAACAAGTATTTTACTACTTGGTTATTTCAGTAAAAAGTTTTTTATACTGGGGTCAAAGACTATTTTGAAGACACTGGTCTCCTTTTAAGACATAAAACTAAGTGAAGCAAGACTTAATGATCAAACATATATGCAGCAGATTCTGATGCCTTCCAACCAGTGAAAAGGTGAAGTCATTCACATTTCTCCAGATTTACCCTGGAATCATGAGCTACTGCAGGTTTGAAGATCTTTTACTGGGATCTGAATCTTGCCCAGCACTGGAATAAAATAGTATTGTGCAAGTGAAAGGCTCCCAGGTAATCACTCAGATCTAGGGCACGCTTTTCATGGGCTGTGAGAATCGCCTTAATTCATCTCTGTCTCTGAATAAGATTTGGATGGCAGAATTTCTCTGCTAACCTGAAATTGAGTTAACTTGACAGCCAGAGAGTAGCATTGTTATTGGCTGAATACCATTAATTTTGATGTGACATATTTCTTGCTAATAGGAACATTTATATTATCTGTATTTTCAAAAAGCAGGAGGAAGGAAAAAAGATCTACCACAACAGTATCAATATTTCAAGGGCAGGCAATGCAGTAGGGAATGCTCTGGCTTCTGTAGCATTGCTTTTATTGATTGCTATAGGTCTAAAAAAAACCCCATTTTCACCTTTCTTCTCCACCCCTTTTCTCTTCAGAGACTGCAAATGCATGTGAAGAGGAAAATTAACATAAAGAGGAAAAAATATGAAAAAGCAACTCTAGTTCCATGAGGAATCCTGAAATATTAGATGTGTTCAGTCAAAGTGAGCTCTGCATAATATAAAGACCTCAACAGGAAAGTAGAGTTTAAAGCAGACTTGGGAACAGTAATAACTGATGAACGTTCACACAGGAATTATTTGTATTTGTTTGGATTTGAACTCCTGGTTTGCCCTGGTTCTAGTCTGCTGGGAAAAAACCCATCTGCTTTCTGTGTGGTGACACTGGATGGTATGAGGCTGAATATAACTGAGGATTTCATCCCTACAGCTACAGAGCAAATGTGGTTTCATTAAAGACCGAAGAAAGATCTTTCCTGATGGTGGCCCTGCAGGGACTGGACTTGGTGATGCTGGAGAAGAGAGCTGATGTATAGCTCTGTTGCCCTATGAGTCTCCGTTGTATGTGTCCCAGCAGCAGTTTGTGATCCTGATCACCTTTCCCCGGAAAACTCGAGGGCATTCTGCACCGAAGGACTCTTCTATTAACTGGGACAATGGATATGTTCTCTGCTCTTTTCTCTTGTAAATGAGAGTGGGAGATGACCTGTGAAACACATGGAGATGCTTGTAAGTCACAGCATGGAAAATGAGAACAGAATTAGTGTTTTGGGCTGAAAAGTTAAAAGGAGAAGCTGAGTGAGGTCATAAGTCGTGCTCTCCATCCTGTGATACTGTCCTTAAGGGAAAGGAAAATACTGAAAGAAAGCAAATCTACTGAAAAATGAAAAAAAAGAAAAAGAAAAAAGTGTTGTGCTGGGAAATATTACTACAAGTAGCCTGTCTGTGGTGTTCACTGCTGGAAATGGTGAGTCAGTTCTGGAGGCTGACAGAGGTTTCCTATAGGACTCAATAATGCATCGGCTGTTTGTGTCAGATTTTCAAAGAATTGGTGCACCTGCCCCAGATAAACTGGATCTGAGTTCACAGCTCTGGTTTAGCTCTTTTTAAAATCAGACAATAATAAAGTAGGAAACTTTAAGGAGAGTAATAATGTAGTCAACAGGCAAAACCCAAGCACCAGGCGTCATCGACGTGTGAGAAGGTACAACAGCTGTTTTCTCTGCTTCCTTCAAAGAGTTGGATTTTGTTTTATGAAGGTTACGGACAAGAAGGTAGGTTTAAAAGATACCTATAAATCTTGAAAGGTGAGGAGACTGATTTTTTTTTTTTTCTTAGTTTTATCTATTTATAAAATTCCTGGTAACTGATTTCTGGATTGATAACAGATTTCATAATGGTATTAGCTAATAGATGAACAGACTTTCTCTACCCAGTACATTTTAATTTTGCAAGCAATGTTAAACTTCAAAATTTAGGCTGACTTGAGAGGCACAACTTCCCTGAAATAAGCCAGAGAAAAAAGTTAACATGATAGAGCCAATCACATATCAATACATGGTTTTGATCTGATTTTGCAAAACTGAAGAAGGAAATAATTCAGTCCTACAGTGAGTTTGGTCAGAGATTTCAGTGATATTTCAGCATGTTATTTCCACCTCAGGTTTTGAGATTTGCAATTACTTTTTGAGAAAGAGACAGTTATTGCAGCTTAACACCCTCTCACCTCCATACACCTTTAGCATCACTTTGGCACAACAAGGAGTGCTGAACTTCAGCTTGCAATCTCCTCGGAACAGCATGGAAGCTTTCTGTGCAAGAGGAATGAAAAACATTTCCAGGGCTATGTGAAGTCAAAACACTTCATGTCATGCTGGTTGAGAGGATTGTTATTTTATGAAGGGAAAATCCATTTCTCAGCAGAATTAAAATTAATCTATGGCACCAGAAAAGACACAGTGAAGATCTCCATTGTACTTTGCTTCCAGGCAAACTGATTTACTAGTGAAAATCAGTAGATGAAAAAGCTGTACATGTAAACTTCAGATGAGTCTCCACAGGTGTCAGGAGAATCAGCATCTTCAGGCAAACCTAGAAACTCTTGGGGAAGCCCCCAGCCTCTACAGTTGGTCAGCACCCAAATGCTGTGCCTCTTTGCTCCTGCTGCCTCCGCTTGGGTCTTGCCTTGAGCTAAGGATCTTTAAATGCTCTATCACATTTCATTCTACATATAATACATCATATGTCTTTAAACCCATTTATAAGAAAGAAAAAGGCTGAAATGTACATTAAGGACCTTAAGTAGTTCAGCCAGTTTTATGTAAAATGTCCAGGCATTGATGCAGAACCACTATTGCTTTCTGGACACGAACACCTGATTATTTTCTAACCTTTGGCATTGCCTGCATTCCTGTGGTACGCAAACATTTTTCCATACAAATATTTAGAAAGCTTTTTGTAATGTAATGCATTAGTAGATCAAAAGAAAAGATTGGGTAGGTTCTCATGGAAGCCAAACTAACAAATATGTGCAACACAACTCAGTCTAGACTTTGGGAGCGCACTTTGGGGAGCTTTAACTGCACTTATGATAACAGCTCTCTGGTTCCTGGGAGTGTGGAACCACACTTTTCTTTGCTGACCCTTGGTGCTTCTAGAATTTAGTATGGCTTTGTTTTGAAGCCTGAATTTAGTCGCTCCAGTTTTGCTTTCAGATGCTCAGATCCAGTGTTTCGAGTCTGTGCTAAAACCAGAGTCTTCCGAACCTGCCTCAAAAAGTTGTAGGCTTGGCAATGAGAGAGTGAATTTTTAGCAAGACTGGAATGCTGCCTTTTGGAATCTCTTGTTTCTGTCATTTTCAAATCTAATCCTCAAATTTAGCCATATCTATTACTGGACATATGTCTAAAACTCTATTCGGATAGAGGGAAGGTTCTTAAGGCTGAGCCTGGTAGCTGGTACTCGACTGACATATGCTTTGGGCAATTCAGAACTTTCCTTCATGATACATGTCTTGTCGAAGATTATTTTGTGTTGTGAAAGCCTTCCAAAGATTGTAACTTTTGCTTTGACTTATTTTTCCCCCAGTGACAGCTTATCTATGTTTTCATTAAATAATATGATTCTGTAAAGTACCTAGGAATATTATTTTTAAAAGAGTGTAGGTTAATTATTAAAAATTTCAAAAAGGATATATTAATTGAATTAAGTTAGAGTTGATTATTAATCCCAGAGAGATAATTACCAAGGTTTGAGGCAATTTATCTTCTGTTTGAAATAGATTTTCACTTGATTGAGTTGTATTTCTTCCTTAGATCCATGGTGGCTGCAAATAATTTTATTATCCTGCAAAGTACAAAATGCTTCTCTGAAGTTTTCCATAAATATACGGGCAACAGGTTAGCTGAATTCTGCAGAAAGGCATGCCGTCGTTTGGGAATAATCTATCCTTGCTCTCTTCAAAAGGCAAAGTTCCTTGGAATGAGTAGTATTTCCACCACAACAACAATAAAGAACACTTTATATAGTAACAAACTAAAATGTAGTTTTATTTCAAAAAACCATAGGTTATATTGAGCATTATATGCACATATAGCAGTGTAATCAAATGCTTATAGTGATACTTAAAAACTACAATGGCAAAAGACAATGTAAGTGATGTCTGCTCTTAGGCAGCGTTAATATTCTGTGTACAAGTAATGTAATGGTTGCAGACATTTTAAGCCTTCAATCTATAAACAGAATCTCAGTAATGGGTACATTAAATGTATATTAATGTATGACTGGATTTTGTATCTGTTATACTGTGTCATGCTAAATACAAAGGGTCTGTGAATGTTATGAATGTTTGTGCTTAAATGTTGTTTCAAATCATCTGTGAAATAGCTTTTTTGGATATTTGAGTCATAAATTCCATTTAATTACTCTGGAAATGAAAGCAATAGTGATGCACTTTAATATTAACTGGTTACAGGAGGGCTGGAGTCTGTGGATACCTGGTGGTGTGCAGTATCTGTGAGATTTTCTTTTCTATGTCAGCTCATGTGTTTTGGTAAGGACTAAAGAGGATGTCAAGGGTATTTTCACCTTAATATTTTTCTAGCAAGGTGAAAATATATCCATGTTTTTCTTAAAGATGAAATGTTCAGCACATCCAGTGCAGAGGGGATGAATGCTCCCTGCATCCTTTCCTGAAAGAATCAGTTTGACAGAAGAATCCTGCTTCTTGTGCTCAGTCACTTTTCATCTCAGAATTCAAAAAGCATAATTTATAATCTCCCTTCTAGAAATTCACAAAAAAAAACAGCTTAATTTTCTTCTCAGATTAATTTTTTTTCCATTTACCTTCAGAAATAGGATGCTCAATGTCCATTGTGTCCTGTCCCCCTCTGCCCTACCCAAAACTTGAGAGTAGAAACATTTTCTTCAGGAGCTGTGACAAATGATGTTCATTAACTCCTACCAAGCAAATCCACCCCAGACTTCTCTTCATTTATAGCCGTTAGGAGAAAGCACTGCAGATCTTCTCTATGCTCAGGTAGTGGAGATACAGTGTACCAAGAAGACTTAGATGGATTAGAGGAAAAATGGAAAAGAAAAATTTAACAAGAAGGTAGAATGCTATTCATGAGGATTCTGGTGTAAGTTTACTTCTCTGTATTGGCAGAAAGTAACATTTCTGTCACCAAGATCAAGAGACAATTTCTTGTGGGGCTGGACGTGGGCACTCATGGACCCAGAAGTGCCATGGTAGCCACGCCCTGAAGATGTGCTACAGGGAAGCATATGGTGTTTAACTTCTTAATTTATTTCTAAATTAAAAAAAAAACCCAACAAACTGTCCTAAAAATGGAGCTTACCTTACATTCCAGGATATAAGATTCTCAAGGCAACATATACTTGACTTCTGTATGTGTAGATATATTGCAGTAAAGTCATCATTTTCTTCGAGTGATGGGGATACTGAACCCCTTTTGCATGTTTTAACATGCATGGATTGAGCAGCCTTTCAAAGGTCACTTCAAGAGAACATTTATCTGACCTGAATATCAGACAGGGCTTTGCATTTGCTGCCACGTTGCTTCAATAAAGGTAATACCGATACTTAGCAGTCCCACAAACAGTGAGCAGACATTAATTTATTAAACCTTCCCTCATGTGTGGGAGGGAGGTAAATATTTATTGTCTGACTCTATAGTTAAGGCAACATGAGATAAGACAACATAATGATAAATGATGACCAAAACCTGCTGTGGTGCCCGGCCAAAAGAAAGGCCAAACAAAGAATCTGGCAAAGCTCCCACCTAGTCACAACAGTGCAGGATCTGATCTCTGTAAAGAGCTTACTCTCCTAATTAGGTATTGTTTAATGTGTTAAGTCCTTTTTTTTTGCATGTGTCACAAACAAGATTTCTATAACAAAATAGCCGTTACTTTTGTAAATTACAGGCTTTGGAAAGCCAGCTTTTTACTTTGCTACTTTTTCTTTTTTCTAAAGAATTTTAAATCTTGGCTCTTCACCAGATGTGAGTACACATGATACAGTTTGAAGCAATCCTTAGAGGAGTAATTTTTATCCCCTGTAAGAGCAGCATGTGTCTGGGCACAACAGGAGGTGGTTCGTATTTTATGTGCAAGCAAACACGATGCACCCGCCGTGGGAGCAGCCACAAGATTGCTTGGAGGGAGCTCTCCAGGTTGCAGGTTTTTCCTCCCTGAGACTGCAATTGTATTGTTGTTAATAAACCCTCCTTGCAAATCTACTCTGAAAGAGGCCGGAGTTTCATTCATCAGTGCTTACCGCTTAAAGCAGCGCTGCTTTCTCTTAGTCTCCCTCCCTGCAGACGCTTTGTGCTTTCCTGGGGATAGCATATTGAGCAGAAATTGCTTCCAATCTTCCGTAGGACCGAGACATGGGAATGGGTTTGTGCTTTGGCTGCTTTCACACTGCCAGCTTATGAAAAATAACAAAGCAAGCAGCCAAGTTGGGGAAACAAATAGGATATTATATAGTTTATTCATATGTGCTGCCTTCCATCCCATTTGTCACCATATCATCCCACCTGCTGCTGAAAAAGACTCTGTTGCTGAGAGATGCCTTCAAGGCATTGTTGGCACACTCATACTACAAGTGAATATCAATATCTGCTTTGAATAGCCTAAATGTATTTTAAACAAGACATTTCCAAATTATTGCAGTGTAGCTGTGTATGGTGCTCTGTGGAACACCAATTAAGAATCTGTCGGCATTTTCAATATGATCCATTGTGAAAATTTATTCTGAGTAGAAATTTGGCATATAATGACCAAGACCAGGAATCCTTTTTTCCCTTTTCCCCTCTCTTTCATTTTTTTAATCTTTCTTTTCTGTCTTGGAAAACAATATCTGATGCTATAACTGCTAAATAATTCAGATTAAAAAAATGCTCGCTATGAGAGGACAGAGCAAGGCAAAGGAATGGCTGTTTCAAGGATGCACAAAGGCTCTTTAATGGCGCTTTGTCACAGTCCAGTAAGACAGAATGAAAAGGAGATATTTGAGTATAAAAAGTTTCTTATGAAGTAGACAGATAACACTTTGAGGAATGGAAGCATCTGCAGCTCAAGTAGAGCACCAGAGGTGATGTATAGTTTCTCCTATAATTATCAGACCCGCATACTTTTCGTGGGATGGACTAGGGTCGAAGATGTAACTTGGTGAAATGCAGTTTGAATTTGATCATCGGTCCTGCCGCTAACCTGTCTGGCAGCCCCCGAGTGCGGTGCGAAGCCGTGCCGCAGCCATTTCATGGCGTGCTTCCCCTAATGGAACTGATTGCTGTGTTTTCATCTGGGGTCTGCGCTAGGCTTAGCTTGTGGTCTGTTGTAAAAGGTTAAAGAAGAACTTTTGTGGATCTCACTTTGAGAACTTTTGCTTGAAGGTGCCCATCAAATGCTTTCCTGAAGTGGTCTGGCTGGAGGATAGATTAGCTACTGACACCAACCTTTTTTTGGCAGTTAAAGGGACTGTGATTTGCTCTCCAACCTACTTTTTTTTCATCCTTTCTAATACTGACCCCTCCTGTTACAAAGACTTTGCTGCCTTCTAATTCATGCTTTGCCAACTTGATTAGCCACCTTCGCTGACAATTTGCAAATTGCGGTCCACCGGTTGTCGCAAGATGTTGCTTCTGGATTTGCCCAGGTTCTCATCACTAGTGAGTACCTATAAAACAGCTGCACTGAACGAGAGGAGCTGGCATAGTGCGTTGTAATGGCAGAGGACATCTGTAATCCTGGCAGATGAAGACTGGCACAAAAGACCTGTGCTGAGCTACTGGATACCATCCAGAGGAGGGAAATTTTGTGATATCATCTCTAAAATTCTGTCAAGGTACCACAAGGAAAAAGGAAATCCTAAAGAGCGATGTTCTGCAGCAAGGTAGGATAAATATATTTATAATAAATGAAGTACCTTACTCCAACGGTAGCAAAATGGAAAAGTGGTAGAGTCAGAGGGAGTGCAGGTGCAAATGGAGCTTGTACAGTGGGATATTTTAATGGCCTACAATACATCTGCAGTAAATGTTTTATCTGTGTTGTTATAGTAAAGCTGCTAAGCTTATTATGCACCTCAGAACCGAGTTTCTCTCTGAAATCTGCAGTGAAGTCTCTGATTTCATCCATATTCAAAATTAATTCAATTGCATACTGACATTTGTGCTTGTAGAGGTGGTACATCTTTGTAGTGGTGAGAGTAATTCTGTAAAAGAGAATGGAATTTGCATGAAATGAGAAACTTATGTTGAGAAATACAATCCCCTTTCTTTACACACCAAATTCTTGTTTTGTTTGCTTGCAATCATGTGCGCATTGTAGTCAATAAATACCGTCATCAGTAGAGGACTAGGGTTTATGATGGCTGGTTTCAGCACTTGTCACATGATTTAAATAATAGTTGTCATTCCTGATCAAAATTATAATGGCTGTGGAGGGGTGTCATATTTGGTTTTTTTGCAGGTACGCTGTCTCATATCTGCAATGTCTCCTACTTTTCGTTATAGCTCCTTACATGGAGTCTTTATGTGTGTACTCCTTTGGAGACCTGAGATATGCAAAGAATGTAGCAGCAGTTTCTGTGCCTGGATAATTTGGATTTCTGCTTCTGTGATTTATGCTTGTTGACTTCAAATGCTTGCCCCACCAAAAAGCTGCATCATAAAGCTATTAATGTCAGGCAGCTCTTCTTTTATATAGCTCTCCAGTCGCATAATGGAATGCAGAGTGCTGCAAAAGCAAAATGCTGAAAAGAAAGTGCTCTGTGCTTACTGGTGTGGCCAAGGACTATGCGATCCTGTGAAATGGATGCTGCGAAAGTGGTTGCTGGTGACCACGTATGTACTGTCTGGATGGTCATTAGCCTGGCCTCAGATTGGCTTTGTGAATTGTAAAATAATTCCTTTGTGTTTTTCTTTCTGACGTACTCTTGTATCATGTTTTATCATGTGAGGTTAATGGATCACAACTCTCCTGCCTGTGATGGCTGAAGATCCAGTTTAACTTTTACTCCCTTGAAGTAATTTCATAGGGTTTTAAAAATGTATTTTATTAAAAGGGAGCTATTAATCTCTTGGCCATTTTTCTCTGAGATTTGTCATGCTGAAAGCTGGCATGGCACCATATGCATATTGTCCACATGGGGACAATTTCCATCCCATGTTTCTGGGAGGATGAAGGTAGATGTCTCATTTGAACAGGGCAGGTGCTATGATGGTACAACTTATAGCTGAGCTGCTTCAGGGATTGGACTGGTCTCAGGGGCACAGTTCTTTCTATCGCTCTTTTACTCTGCACTCCTACTATTATGAAACCAAAAATCCTTATAACTTTTAGTCATTTCTCTGTAGGGAAAATCTCTAACAGCAGGTGGTCACAGACAAATAAGTTAAATGCCATGGACTTTCAGAGAAGACAATGAGATTTTAATGCTGTTCATGGTTATTATTTTTATGATTTAGATTTCAGATTGAATGAAGGAAAATTGTGGAGGAAGGTATTTCTTTCACTTAATGCGAGGATGCATAAGCTTTCCACCTCTACACATCTAGAAGAATTTATTGTATCTAATGGTTTGAAAAGTATTTCATGCATCCAAAAGGGCAAAGGAAAAAGAAATTGGAGACAAAGGCAATAAAGCATTTACTTACAGAAATATTTGTGTAGTGTATCTAAATGCCCAAATTTCAATGACCTTAAGGTAGAAGAAGAATTTATTGGTGTCCTTAATCCAATGTAACCTTCTGCCTCTGAACTCGCAAGAGTACAAAGTCCAAAATTTCATGTAATTAGAAAACTTGTCCAGTGCACTTGCCACAAATTTATTTTTAGTCATGTTTGGTTTGTTTTCCTTTTTCTTTCTTTTATTTTTCCCCACTCAGATTACAGTAGGAAAGTTTTTATCCCATAGAGTATTTGTCCAGGGCAATGTTAAATGTAAAATATGTAAGTCATAAGGTGTAATTAGAAGTAATCAAACGGAAGAACAAACCAACTTCAGACTCTTCTCACTGTGAGAGCTGTTTGAAAAGGAGCGAGTCTCAGCCTTTGTGCTCCTCTCCCTTGACTGCACACAGCGCTGGAGCCAGAGGTGCTAAATCCTGTTGTGCTGTGGAAGGCATGGCTGGGGAACGGCGTGGTGGAAAGATGGACCAAATAGTCTCATAGATCTCTAATTTCTGTCTCGGCGGAGTCAGCTATTAGCTTCCCACTGTAAAAATCTTGTCATCATCACTTCTCTGCTGACAGTCCTGGTGTCTGTGCAGAGGTCCTGTGAGGTGATGTTAGTCTTGCTGAATCCTACGCGTGGTGAGAAACCCATAAATCTCCGTGGAGATGTACTAAATTTAAAAGTCACTTAGCTCCAGCTGGGAAAAAGCACAGTGTAATTATGTAGGATCAAATGCAAGACGTCACTGGAAATGACAGCAGGAAAGCAGAGTGTCTGACCTCTTGTGACTTGATATTCATCATGGGCTGACTGTGGGTCTACTTTTAATTTCTTATCATTAGTAGTTTTGGCCTTTGTAGGAAAATACTGCTTAGGATCAAATGGTGTTTGCTGTGTCTAAAAGTGGTACAGACTTAACGCAGCATGGAGTTTGTCCTGCAGTACCTTTTAGATTGAAGCTTATCACCCATTCAGCTGCTGTGCAAACGAGGGCATCTCCCACCAGCTCCAGGTGTGTTGTACCCCCACTGAGTGAGTGAAAACTGAGGGTGAAATACTCTAATCTATTTACACATTGCCCAGAATGCCCCTAATGACATCTCCCCGGGGAAAAAACACATCCCATTTCTGCTTTTGACTCCCTTCTGTCAATTAGAAAACTGAAGTCAGTGGTTTCACCTGCCATAAACCTGAGAGTATCAGCATGAGTTTCTGACCCCGGTACGGTGCCCCTGAGCGGACCCTGAAGTGTGTGTGTGGAGATGAATCCTGATCCATGTGTTCATCTGCTCCTCTTCCTCAGCGAAGGTGTGACCCATGGTGGTCACTAAGGGATGCATATACACCACTGCCAGCAACCTGACCCAACTCACCATCCATTTTAAATAAATTAGAGGAAATCAATTGGGTGGTTGCAACACACAGCAGCCAAGAGGGACAGGTTCCAACTGGTGATCCTGAGAGTGAACAACGGCTTGGCTTTCCGTTAGCCTTGCTGGCTGGCAGGACAGGTGCCAGCATCTGCATCGCTTTCTTTTCCATCAGCTTCTGTTAAATATACTCTCTAGTTTAGACAGATCTTGGGGAGAAGCTATCTGCACATCAGTAATCTGGAAGCAGAAGCTTCCAGTTCTCTTCTGCCTGGCAGATGATGCCAGGAATGCTCCAAAATGAGCTCATTAAATTTTGGTGTTACTGATGGCCCCTCAGTGGCTTGTGTTTTATAAGCAGCTGATGGCTCCCAAAATCACTTGGCTAAGTTGGAAGACTTGGTTTTGTGGGTATTTAGATCAGGCTGCTGTACTTCTTGTTTCAGTCCAGTGCTTTTGCTTTTTCTTGGATTCTTCATTCTTTCCATATATTATTTTTTTTTTAAAATTTGTAGCTAGCATCCTTCTGTGCCTGTACTTTATACAAGCTGCGTTGTTGTTAGTTTTGCTAGTTTGTTAATTTTTCATTTGTTCAAAATGACACCCCTATGTCATTTTCTAGGTACAGTTCACCACAAATAAAACACGTATTTTTTTTCTGATCCCATGTTTCAGAATATAATCTAAAGCAGAAAAGGTAATAATGTGTTTCACTTGTATTTTGAATATTTGTGACAGCGCTTGTTGTCCCAGAGCACAATGTCGCAACAGAAACAGCATGTATGTCTCAGACATGAATAGAAAAAACCTCAGTACTGTGTCCTATGAAGAGGAAGGATTTGCAAAAACAGCTGTTCAGTTTTACAGTGCTGTGCTCAGCACACAGTTTAAGTGCAGTTAGTCCAAGGAAAAGAGGAAACTGTTGCTACGACATAATTACATTATCCATTGTGCTGAATGCTTCATTTTGAGAAGATGCCCAGCATCCTTGGGAAAGTAATTGTATTATCAGCTTAAAGTAACTATAAGAATAATAGCTTACCTTACATCTATGTAATGCTTTTCATTTGAAAATGCCTTGCAGACATCGATTACTCTTCACACGACATCTGGAATGTAGATAATTGTTATTGGATCTATAAAGCAGCAGAGGATAAAAAAGGGAAATGTTAAGCTTTACTTAATACTAAATATTATATGTGCATTCTCGAATCTGCTATCCAATATGGGTTTGGGTGAGGCACAGCCTCAGGGTAGTGACCCTGTGGGGCAATACTTTGTGGCCAAATATACCAGCAAGGTGGGAGGAAAAAGCTAGAGCTGTGGCCAGCTGTGAAGAAGCCACCAAGGAGATGATGGAGATAGAGCAGGGATTTGCCCCACCAGTGGGAAGTTTTGAAACAAAAAGCCACAGCAAGGAAAGGGAGAGAAAGGGATAGGGCAAAGATTTCCTGAATGCTGATAGCAGTGCAAAGGATGTACCCAGGCTGTGGAAGGCAGTGCCATCAAAGTCACTGGCATGGCAGAGGCAAACGCTGGTGAGAGGGGATGGGTAACTGTGTCCAGCACCCTGAGCTGCCTGGGTCAGCTGCAATTCAGCCAGCCCGAAGCTGTGGAAATCCATAATCTGAAACTTTAAGTTTTTAGTACTGGTCAGTGTCAGTAAAAAGAAAAAACAGTTGGATTTGTGCAGTCCTGATCTAAGTTGTCTGTTCCAGAAGTGTTCACATTAAAGTCATGTCATCTCTGTTATTTTTATACCATTTCCAGTCCCAGTGCCTCTCAGGACAGTGCTGGATAATTAGTTCCTGTAATCCTATCAAACTGTCAGAGACCTCAAATTATTTGAGATCTCAGGTAGGGAAATATATCAGTATATAAACCTAGGCTTAGATTAAACCATTCGCTTGGATGCCAAAATTAAGCATGTGCTTCAAGCGATTTCCTAAATTGTTCTGCTGAGGTCCAGTGTTGCAAGGTAAATCCTACATTATGCAGTAAAAAAAATGACCAAGTACAGTGATTATGGTCTGATGCAGGCAGCAAAATATAGAGCGGATACTGAGCAACCCTGAATAGAGATGTGAAGAAATTTTCATCCTTATCTATGTGAGTGCTTGTAATAGCTAATGCTCTGGCAGAAAAGGCTGAAGGAAAAGAGAAGTAGATATACTGTATATAAATGTAGATGTATACTGTTATGAAGTATAGCCTATGGTCAAATGAAAAGGCATTTCTATATTTATAACTCATTGTTTACTATTTATTGATTGTAATTTCCTTGCAAGGAAATTTTTTTTTTTTTTTTTTAAAAAAAGGACATATTGTTGCTTGCACAGAGGAAGTAGTGCAGTAGGAGGTATAAATCTATACTGGTTTGTGACTTGAATTTCTTTGGAAACCAGAAACCTTTTCCTGAGTATCTTGTGGGCGGGTCAGCCAGCATTTTCAGAAGTGTGTCTAGCTTGTTAACTGATTTTTCTGAGTCAAACCATGTACAGCAGATTTAGTGCATATGAGAATTAGAATGTGGCAGGGCAGGGAGAAGTCAGCTCTAACCCAAGGTGCCAAAACAAGGCGCTGCTTAGAGGAGATACCAGAAATACAGCTGGACGGGATTTCTGGGTCTCCACTTGTTCTCCCCCTGAAGCCCCTTCAGGGCTTTGCTGGGTTTGTGGAGACTGGGCCCACTTCGGTTTTGGGGGTGGAGAGAGTCCAACAGAACCCGTGCTGTGAGCTCACTTGAAGAAAACTATGTAGTTGCAGTTTTTTCTATCAGTACTTACATGACTGTGGATGATGAGGCCACAGTAATGATGGGTTATAAATTATCATTGCTTGGCATGTGAGATTAACTAACCTTGGGTGGAGCAATTCAGACAGCTAAAACCTTTCTTCTCACATTCTTTACTTCTGGAAAGAATAATTTTCTTTGGAGCCACATTAGAATGAGCCTGAAAAAAATCAGTTTCAGTTGGAATCCATCATGGCAAAGAAATGTGTTAGTGTATAAGCCCTGATTATATAATAAGAGTTCATTTTAAATAATATTTTATGTTTGTTCAAGGAACTATTTGGTGTATTACTCCACTAGTTATAAAACTTGATGCCTTTTCCCTGAGGAACTCATAACTGAAACTGGTAATTTGTAACATGCACAGCCTCGATAATGTCAGTACCTTGCAGGGATGTCTGTCTCAGCAGCAGCCCTGTGCTGTGCAGCTCTGCACCATCTCACAGGGACCTGCAAGCTCTAGCCCAGAGGTTTTCTGAGCCCTGAGAGCAGGGGCAGTGCCTGCAGCCTCGGGCACTGCTCTGAGGAAAGTGGCTCTTCTGCCTCTGATACTCAGCTTGGCCAGGAAGATGCAGCTTGAGTCTCTCTCACGGTGTCTTCCATGTCCCTCTTCCACCACTGCTGTGGGGAGCATCACTGGTGTTCACATCACCCTTCCCTCTTTTCCATTCCTTGGCCTTGTTTTTGCCAGGTGCTGATGCTGAGCACCTTGCTTCAACCTGAATTGGAATGCAAACTCTAAATCAAAAGAACAAAAACCAACATGATGCTTTTTTCTTTATTTTTTTTTCTTTTTTTCCCCTCTCCTCTTAGAAAATTTGAGTGTAGTGGGATATGCAGACCAAATCAGAGCTCTGAAATGCTCCTGCACAGTGTGATAGTGTTTGTTCAAACAGATCATCTTCTAAAGGTGATGTGCAAAACTGAGGTCCTACCTGCTTGTCAAGAGATCCCTAACTAGTTACACACGTGGCTCAGGGCATGTGGACAGGTTTTTCCTTGGGTTAGTGACAGATACATGGATTTTGAGCCAGATTGTCTTCTCTTTAAAAACTGGAGAGCACAGTGCAACATTCTCTTGTTTTTTCTCTGTGAAGGAACTGCATCTCATTTACCTTTTCATCTTGTTATTGAAATCCCAGCGTGATTTCATTTCCATCTGCAGAGGGCTTTGATGTAGCCTGACTCTTTGTGCATGGAAACAAAAGAATTTCTTGTGAGGAATGTCTTTGCTTCATCAACTAGAAAGAGAGTTCACATCCATGAGACATTATGTAATGCAATGAACTGTGTTCAAAACTATTATTTTTTTTTTTAAGGTTAGTCTGTGGGTACTACTAATGACATTTCCATTGGCCATTCCCTGAGTGGGGAGTGCAGCTCTATTGCCCCCACACCTGGGTAGAAATTGTTAGGTTTGTTCCTGTGGTCTGGATCAGCCTATTGCTGTGAGAAGGGGTTGACTTGGGTTAATTCTCTCTCCCCACCGATCTAAGTAAGAGTAGAAAATAAATAATACTACTTTTCAAAGAAGCAAACAAAAACTATTTGGGGTTTCTTTGTTTTTGTTTGCTTGGGTTATGTTTTTTTCAGAAAATTATTTCTCAGAGCTATCGATGTCCAAAATCAGGTTTTGTGATATAGTGGAAGGCTGAAGAATAGTCATGATACAATAGCATTATTTCAAAAGTGCTCAAATGTTTGCAAAATCAGATGGAACTTTCTTTCACCAATGCCTAAATCATTTTGAAAAGGGGGATGTAACTATTGCTGCAGTTCTTAAAATTTTGTGTAGCCTTCACATTAGGCACACTTCATTTAGAATTCAAAAGGCAAACTCGGTTTTCACTTACCGGTGTAGTACTTGCACGTGTAGCTATAAATTCAGTTTGACCCGGTGTATGAGTTTCAAAACTGTTGGGCCTCTCTATTTAAAATATGCTGACTGATTTTCACAGATCACTGGGAAGCTTCTGCTCTGATGCTGTGTCAAAGCAAATTTTCGAGGAACAAATCAAAAAATCCTCAGCAGTGCATTGCATGAAATAGTAATTTGAAGGGCTAAAGCCTTATACCACAATGCTCTATAATCCTGTCTCAATGCATTTCCCTGAGTAAATACTCCTGCAGAAGGCTTGTCACTGTTCTGCTTTATAGTGCTCTATAATTGCAAAAACGTAATCAATAAAATGTCTTAAGCATTTCCTGACTAGAGAAAAGGATTCACTTGAGATGTCTAACACACAGATACATTTTAACCAACTTTCATAGTAAAGAGGAAGAACATTTCCATGAAGTTAAATTCTAAGACGTTACTGATGAATAACTTCCCTATTTTACTAGCTGGCTTCCAGTTGGTCACTTGGGAATTTCTGTGTGATGAGAAAGATAGTGTTGTGATATAGCTATATATGTGTTGATTTATATACAGATTATGCCACTGCATGACAGTCTATCTGCCCTGCGCAGTGGTAAGGGAAGCGACTGTATACTCAACATATATGTGCATACGAGTGAAGAATAGTCCTACCCCTGCATGTGCTCTTGCTGTGTGTTTTGGGAATAGAAAACAAGACCGTCTTCATGCGGAACTCATTCTGATGAAGCTCCAAATTGCTATTGTTATTTCTGTCTCACTGAGACCCAGCTCGAGGATTCTTGTGGTTTCCATCACGCACCACCCGTTCTGACGCTGCACAGGGTCTCTGGTAGGCACAGATGGCGCACAGAGTATGTACATCAAACGATGGGTGCTGCTTTTAATTGTCAAACGCTCCACACCTTTATTGGTAGGTATCAAATGATAGGTATTGCTCTAGGAATCGTAATGTAATGTGTTGGTAAAGTTAAAATGATATACTTCTAAGATAAGAGTTTTCTTTTACTGGTTAGAGGCCTTATGCTACTTTCCTCATAACTCCTGTAAAATGCCTATTGATTTTAGTGGGAGTTTTGCTGAAATATGGGCTAAGCAGGGAATGTTGCATGAAGCCCATTGTTGACTTTATGATGGAATTTAGTCATAACACAAAGTACCTGAAGTTATTGTGACTTATCCTGAGAAAAGAATGATTTGGATTGTATTTGTTTATCCAAGGAAAACCATTGAAACTATTCCAATAAATAGTCTACGATACCAAAACGGCTGTTAAAGAAGAGTTGATGACTTTTCCTTGTTCAAGCATGGAAGAGGAGTGCACTGTTGGTTTTCTGGTTTTAGGTTTGTGATTTCTATGCACCGAACTGAGTATTAGCTCCAGTAAAAACCGGGAGTAATTCTGAGTTAGCAGAATATGTGTCTTCAAGGGAAGTCATTATATTTTGAAAGTCTCATTATCCCTGACAATAAGATTGCAATTAGCAACTATTACTAAATATTGGATATTACTTATATAACACAGCCCTGTATTGGTAGAAATAAGTTCAAAAAAGCTATTTGTTACTGATGTGTGGTAGCTCAGTATTATTAAGTAAAACTTGCTTAGTTATCCGTGGGGGGGAATTAGGGCCTCATTAGCATGAGGTTGCCATGAGAAGTTGCCAGTCCACGTCCCTAGCAGACTCTGTGTGCTAGTTAACCTTCAACACTGTCAGAATTTAAAAGTCCATTTGGAGGATGGCTTGCATGGTGTTTAAGGCTGCTATTTTGCCTTTTGCCAAGGTCAAGCCCGAAAGCTATTCATCTCATTTAAATCTTAGCTAGTTACGGGGGGAAAAAAAAGGGATTCCTGGAGCTAGTGCAAACCTCAGGGTTTCAGAAGAATAACCCAGGACAGCCAGATCTCAACTTTTTCTAATGCACGTGAACCTTCGTATCTCACACAATGTTTATGCAGCTTTGCAAGTGCATGCTGTACATTTTAGCCCGTTTGGAGGGTCTGACTTTGTGTTTCCTTCAATTGCTAGCCAGAGTTTCCAGGAATGCCCTTTGCCAATGCCCTAATAATCTGAATGTGAATGAGGGTTTGTTTTCAAAGCCAATATTTAGATACAGAGCTTCTCATTTGTATGTTGGTGTTTTTTTTTTGGTTTTTTTTTTTTTTTTTCCTGAGGCCTAAAATGGCTTTGCTTATACCAGCCCAAACCCTTTGTCCTTGTCCTTCCCTATTACTTGCTGCTGCTAATCCTCGCCTCTGAAACCCCTGCAGCAAGGGCTAGGTGTTCTGAATAAACAAACTCAGCAAGTGGAAGCAGCATGTTTGCAAGACGTTTCCTTGTTTATTTAACTTCTGCAGGACATTAAATACATCTGAAAGTTTTTCACGGTCAGAAACTTGTCACATATCTGTATGATTTAAAAGAGTGAGTTTAACCTTCCACTGTGAGATACGTGTTGAAATTGTGAAGTGACTCCCTCAAATGACGAGATGCTCTCATAGGTAACGGGATCAAGAGCTTTAAAAAAAAAAAAAAAAAAAAGGTAAAAACCTAAGTTATGAATTTTGTTCATTTTTTCTGAATAGCATCCTTACTTCTTGTAACGGTGACTACAGCTGTGTAGTGAATTCTCAGGTAGTCAAGCAAACAGCTGATTTTTCTTTGGCTGCCATTAATCAGATGCCACAGGAACTCCAACATTTGGAGGGCTGCATCCCTCCAGTGCCTGAGCTACAGCCTGGGTGGTTTTTAGGCCTTACTCAACGTGGCAAGGCACAGCAGGGCTCACAACTGGCCATGGCTGCTGACATCCAGCGTCTCCAGGCACTTGCTTCTCCAAAGAAACAGCAAAGCGCAATTAATTATTAATGTCAAAGCTTTGTTTGTGCCAACAGAGCTATGTCCATGCCTGCTAATTTTTGCATGAGATCCATTGTTTCTTGTCGGGATGAGTATTTTTGTGGGAATAGGGTGGGAGCTGAAGGAAAGCACGTGTAGCTGGAGCAGCATGAGAGGTGTGGAGGGGCTAGAGGTCCAGGGTGTGAGAGAAGGAGTAGAGCTCTGCCTTGAGGCTTCCTCATTTTCAAGATAACGGACCCCAGTGAAAAAGAAATTGTGATGTTCACCTTTGGGGCTATGAGAGTAGTATGACATGATGGTATTTTAAAATGGCTTTCATGCTTGTCTATAAAAATAAATAAAACCTGCGATCTGAGCCTCTAACAGTGTGGCAAAATAAATCATTTTCTAGCTCTGATTTATCTGTAACTGACTTATGTGTTAATAGCATTTCACTGCCTTTGCCTCTCCTCTCTTCAGCCTTGCAGTTCAAGGCAACTGTGAGATAGAATTCAGTTTATGAATTTGCACACACTAAAAAATGTGCATTTCCAGTACGTGAAGTTGTGTATTTCTGAATGAGATTTAGGGAAGGTAATGTCAGGCACGTATTATAATTTGTCCAGAAGAGAGGATAGTTCCAAAATAGCTTCTTGCCAGTCTTTATTTCTGTGAGTTAAGACTGAAATAATTCATTGTGCAGATTAATTAGTTAACACAGTTCTTATGAAGACCAGTACAGATTCCCTTTTCCTAACATTTTGTCCCTGTGACAGTTACACGTTAGTGTTAATGACCATAATGAGAGCGAGCTGCAGAAAGAATTCCGTGATTGCTCAGTGTGAACTGGAGATGTGATCCGCGTTCAAGGTGCTTTTAAATTTTGTCCAGTTTAGATGATGATTTCCTTGTGATATTTTTACTCTTAAGGCTGAACTCATGTTTAACTTAGATTTTTTTTTTTTTTTAAGCTACAAGCGTTTAATGCATTTTTACCTAAACCTTTAAACTTTAATTTGTTTTTTGAACCTCATTAAATAGATAAGCTTTTCATGGTGTATTAATTATATAATACTTTTCTAATTGTCTAAATACCCAATTCCAGCATTTTAAAAAATCCTATCCAAAAATAAATTTAATTTCTCCTGTTCCATAAATAAAACTGTGCATCCAAAGCTTCTTTCTTCTTGCACTGTGACTTTGTAAAGTAAACTTTAAATATTTTCATTAGTTTTCTATTTTTTGAGTTCCTGGTAGGAGGATGCAATTGTGGCACATACAAAAGATCTTTCATTTTAATTCAATTGCTAAACATTTTCACTACAGTATAGTTATGAGCTGTTTGGCTTTTATTACCTTCTCTAACAAGCAACTTCTACCAATGAGTCATAGAGTATATAATAACAGTAGAAATTATATCAGTGCCTGTCTCCTGGGTGTGCTTCCAGATCCATGCAAGATGCTCATTGAGCTGATTGAGAGATTTTAAGGACCATAAAAGGAGATGTCAGAAAAAGCATTTTTGAATATTTTTTTTTTTTTAAAAGGATGCAAAACTTATTTCATGTCTTCTGAAAGTGAGAGCTGAAGAGTTTGCTGTCTCTTCACAGCATGAAAATGCTGCCAGCTTCACTTAGCCCTCCCTGGCTGGTGAAGCAGGTCTTAAATCCCTTCTGCACACAGGTGGACAGTACAGGGGCTGTAAGTACCTGCGACATAGGTCCAGTGACATCAGGCATGAACAATTATGTCTCCATCAAATGTTTGTTGGAAAATAAATAAACAATGTACTTAAAAGTAATTAAAAGATATTTCCTTCTCTGGAGCAACATTTGGGCTGTGTTCTGATGCTTTTTCCCCATCGAAGCTGGAGCTTTGTTTCAGCTGCTGACCAACAGCGAGAGACTGTGCTTAAACATCATAGTCATCCGAGACTGTTTCTCACAAACCAGTACACAGATCCCCGTCTTGTGGTCTTCCTGTATTTACTATATTCATAAATGAAGATATGTATTTATTCTTTTAAAGTTACAGACTAGTACAATTAGAATGGAGAAAACTGCTCGCTGTTGGCTTTGAGTTGAACCTGTTAGTCTTCATTTTTCTAGGGCAAGAAAGCAGGGCATGGTTTTCATGCCTTTCTACTAAAGTATTTCTTTATATGATGATTTCACAGCTGAGTTTATGCTTAGTGGACCATCCTTCTCCAAAGATGTGGTAGCAGGAAGGAAGAATTGCTGATCTACAGTAAATTCGAGTGAGTACCAGTGATAATAGCCCTTTACTGGGCCATAGTGAGTCTTTTCACAGCCTCCTTGGCAGAAGTGTCTTGCAGTTTGGGGGGAGTAAGTGATGATTGAGGGTTAGCTGGGTAATGTTGCATACCCTTCCTGTTTGCTCTTCCCACCTTCCCCTATTAAGGTTGCTCAATATTTAATACAGTGAATTCCAATAATCATTTGTAGTTGTATAAGTGGTTTTACATTTCTGCCCTGAACATGTGCAGTTGTCAAGCACATGGAATATCAATGATGGTATTCATGAAGTGTCACTGGTAATAAATGAATGCAAAGTAACTCCATGGTTATAGCAGTGTGTTTGTTTTTGTTTTTTTTTTTTTTTTTCCGTCAGTTGTCCAAGATAAAATACATATTCTTTGATCTCATAAGAAAGCCTCTGAAGAATAAAATGTTCTTTGGGTTTTGTTCTACACAGTATTGGAATTCACAGTTTGATTTCAAATAGTTTAGAAGGGGTTATTCCAAAGGTTGCTGAGTTTCATACGGAGTTTTTCATTGGTTTCAACAGGTTATGGATCCTCTTAAATCAAACCACAATGACATACACAACCTTGAAAGGTTTCTGTAAATTATAGCATCATAGGGAGAACACATCCTTACTGTGGGGGTTTATATCTGATTTATTTACCCTCTCAGGGGAGTCAGATAAGTAGAATGACTTTCAGATGCTGAGTAAAACAAGAAGTAGCCCAAACTTTGAAATTTTTTTTTCCTCTTTGGATGCTTCTGATAATCATAGCACATATTTTTTAACCTGTCTAGGTCTCATACCTCTTATGTCATGAAAGATATCTGTTGTGAAATAATGATCTGGGACAGATTTCATTCTATTGAAAATTTGGGGCTGAGTCCACTTGTGGGCCATTGACCACAGTTTTTGATTTGTTTTATAATGTTGAAACTGATCACAGTTGTGATGTCTTCCCCTGGCTTGAGCAGTAGTGGTGGAGCAAGTGTCTCTCCTCTTGTCCCTGGCAGCTTCCCCTGATCTTCTACTCGGACCCTGCACCTGGGCACCTCTGGATGTTGCAGCCCAGCAGCTATTGGCATTTGGAAGTCAAGGCTGGCTCTTCATGGATTGCAGAATTGGCTTTTATTATGCTGCTCTGGTTCTTTTAAGCAGCACTGGCTAATGTCCTTAATGGCAGGGGCATTTCTGTATAGCCACATAGTCGGAATAATTAAGTCTGTCACTAGGAGGGAAATACTTCTGAGAGGAGCATCATAATTCCGGTTTCCAGGAAGAAGCTTTCAGAAGCTGTTAAAGATGCAGCCTCTGGCTGCCTTCCAAACTGGCTTGGCTTAGGCACTTGACCTGTGGCTTGACTTTCCTGTTTGTAAGGGAAAGGAGTAATAACTGACTGACTTGACTTTTGTGTGATGATCTCTTCTTTATTTTTTTGTGGTCTAAGAGAAAACACTGTAAGTCTGTTGAATTTTGCAACACGTTACAAGAAATAAGTCTCTGCTGAAGTTTTTTATCCTTTTTATTGAAATCTGATAAGAACTAAGATCTGTGTCTCTTGTTATACTATTTTATATGTAGATAAAATACTTAATTTTCATATGAAATCCATCAGATTGCAAATGATGATGAAGAACAGTCCGGGTCTTTGTTCCTGCTCTTGGTAAAATCTGAGCGGAGCTTTGGGAAGAAGACACTTTTCTCTACTTAGTTAACCCCCACATGCGCTACAAAATCAGCTAAATGGGATTTACCCTCCCCAGAGGAGGCCATGTGGCCACCTTACCTTGGTGAACTTTCCTGTGCTGCAAACAACAGCAGCTCTTTTGCCTTCTGTATCTGAAGCTTCATCTAAAACATCTTGGTTTTCATTTTGATGATCCTGTGTCCCTTTTGCATTATGTGAGGAAAAAAGTATCCAAAATGGGATGAATAATTTAGTGTATTTTATGAAATATAAAATGTTTCCATAACGTAGAGCTATTTTAGAAGGCTTATTAACATTTTATATAGTGCACAATGTATGAAAGTAATGGTCCAATTATTTATGTGCCAAGACATCCCTAAAAGTTGTCATATCCATGCTGACTATTTTAATAAGGTACTAAAAAATAATATAATCCTCCAACGTTAATGTTTTTCTTGGTAACAGCCCTCGATTATATCCACGCTGCAGTTTACTTTAACATCTTCATTAAAGCTATTTTTTTAAGATTTTAAGCAAGTAATCTTAATCCAATTAAACGGCAACATTAAATCATATATGATTTTTTTTAACACCCAATCTCTCTGTGAGGACTGTAGTAACATAACAAATGACAGGGATATGTTGTAGATGTTACTCCATATGCTAATACCTCAGAGAAGCGTCTTTATCCAATGAAACGAGTAAAATCACGTTTCGGCCCATTTTGAACACGTGTTATATTTGGGGCATTTTCACTAGAGGCAGTATCAGATAATATAAAAGGTAGAGTTTTCCACCAACCTGGCCTGCTGGTCACATTACAGAAAGATCACATGATTTTTAAAAAATTAGTCTTTCTTTAAGCATTTCCATCAGTTTGGAAGTTGTTAGGACGTACATTTTTCTCCAGGCAGAGATGGGGATTTTTGTTTAGTTTATTCATAGTTGGATAAGCACCTTCCATCTGTCCAGAGGAGATAAATGCAGATGTTTTGCTTGAAGGTCTGAACATATTAGCCATGAGAAAAGTCACATTCTATACTGAGGAAATAGTTTAAGATTGCCCTTATAAATGCAGAAATCTAGTTTTTGTGGAAGTGCATCTGTATGGTAAGCAAATGAATAAGTAAATGAAATAAAACCAGTATAACCGTTCCTGAAATGTAGCAGGTACTGATATATGACAATGAAATAATTTGAAATGTTCTGAAAATGCTTCCTTTAAGTATCAGCTTTAAACAGTAAACTGAGAAAAACTTTTTTTTTTTTTTTTGTGGGGGGAAATAGAAGAAGCAGCTGTTAAGTAGTGCTGTCAAATTAAATAGATGCTAGGTTAGTTTTCAGTAATCAATCTGTAAATCTAAGACAAAAGATGAGCTGTGATTTTATTCTCATTAATGAATATCAGTGAAAAATGAGGCAGTTTAATATTACTGATAAAGGCAAAGTAAATTAAACACCTACAGCTAAATTATCTAGGAAAGGTGTCTGTCTCCTTTTGCACTGCCGGGATGAGTTCTCTATGAATAAAGCAACTGCAAAGTTACTGACTGACCTTTTCCCTTTTGTCTTTGGTGTTAAGCCTCTCATAAGCACGACTTGGCAGGATTTATAGTAAGTTTAGGAAGGACATAGACCTAAATTGAGGAAAAAAGGAAAGAAGTAAGCGAGTGCTGTTACTGCCTGCCTGATGGCAGTGGAGCCTCTGGGTGAGACGTGTCCCGTATTTGATCTGCACGCACAGAGCATGGGTCCTGCTCTGAGGCTGGTGGCCCGAATGACCCCCTGGGAGGGGGCAGCAAGGGCGAATTAAGGGGCAAGGGAGTCCCAAGCTGCAGTGCAGACGTACGGCTGGGTGCTGACTCTCCCCGGCCATCTGTGCCGAGCAGCGAGCTGGCAGGGGGTAACTCCAGTGGAAAATGTCTTCTCCATGTGAACACAGCCACTGCCATCAGTTGTCTCTGTCACCATCGGGGAACCTGACGATGGGACTGACAAACGAATATGGGAGGTGGAAACAGTTTTCTTTGCTTCTCTCATGACCCTCGTGTGGTTTTAAAAATGTGTCTCGGGAATGGGATGGCAGGACAAATTATCTACGTGTCTGAAACAGGCTCACAGCCAATTTTAATGCTGTATTCATGTCTGAGGCAGGGAGCCTTTCTCTGGTCTGAGCTAGCACGCTGTGCAGTATGAGGGGATGCTCGTCCCTGCCTGGAGCCCTGGACAAGAAGTAGAAGTAAGAATAACAACCAGACTCTTGCAGCACTCAACTGTCACTTTTAGTCAGCTTTCTTTTGTCTAGATGTGTTACATTAAATGCTGATTGGTACCATGCACCAATTAGGAAGAAAAGAGCACAAATCTGGTTCCTACAAAAACTAATTTTGCACGTGGATAATTACCACCATACTGGTTTTACTCTCCTAAGCACAATTAGTCAGCCTGCATAGAAAAAATAAAAATCAAAATCAAAGACAGTCTCGCAATTTCTATGCCCGTATATAAGCAAGTCGAATTAACTGCAGACAGGAGTTTAAGTGTCTGATTCAAATAACTTCTAAAATTTAATGAGCTTGCATCTGTGCCACCCATTTGCTTAAGCACTTGTCCCTTACACAATTTATTTTCGTCTTCAAAGTCTGATCAGAAACACATGTTGTCTGTGCAGGAGTGATACCTCTGCACAAGCTGCATTTTAAACAGCTTTGTTAATCTTTAACTGATGATCTCAGGGAGACTTGCCCGCACTTCTGAAGATGATGCTGTTTAATAGTGAACAAGTTAATTTAGGATTGCATAGGGAATCTTTTTTTTCCCCTCTGTAGGCTATTATGTTGTATGTAGTTATATCATAGTTTATACTGTTTTTTTGGATGAAAGTCTGATCCTGAAGTAACAGAAGAGTGTGTTTAGTGTAAACAAATGTATAACTTCACTTATGGTGATGTGTGTGTAACCGAGGTAAGTTCATAATACTGGTTGTTATGAAAAAGAAGTGCCATTTCAAGAAGTGTTTAAATGAGAAAGGTAGAAGGAGAAATTTTTAATTTAATCTGTTTTGAAAAAGTTAAGGGCAGGAAAAGGAGTTAGTATGAAATACCGGTTGGTCTAAAAATGATCTTATTCTTAGGACAATCAGCTGATTCTCTGAAAGTGGAGCATGAAACTAGTCATAGCTGTCGTAGTATGAGTTACAGCAGCTGTGCAAGAACTCAGTAAGCACCCACTTCCATTTAGTAAATTTTGCGAGGTTTTGCTTCATGCGGAAATATATGAACATCTCTGTGTGACTTACACATGCACACAACAAATTAACAGTAGTGTCCGTGGCAGCAAAGAGGGTTTCTGTAGGACACTGTTTTCAGAGTTCTTTAAGATGTATTTCTGTAGTGATTCAAGGTAGTACTGCTGTTAGAATAATAAAGCTACGGTCCTGTGAGTTGTCAATTACTTTAAATCTACCTACGGGGAAAAATTAGAAGTTATAACATTATGGGAAATTATTTTCTCTTGCTTTTCCTGTGGAGTAACATTCAAATGGAATCTGAAACTCCACAGACTACATAAAACATCTTGGCAAATGCCCATGTAATTTTCGGCAGCTGTAAGCCTGGAAACCTTGGGTAACTTGTAGCAATCAATGTGCAAGTTTCATAGAATTTTAGTGAAGTGTCACGGTGGCTATGACTTTGTGAATTTCACCTAAGGGTTTTCCCT
The DNA here is from genome assembly GCF_003259725.1 of Athene cunicularia. Taxonomy (NCBI): domain Eukaryota; kingdom Metazoa; phylum Chordata; class Aves; order Strigiformes; family Strigidae; genus Athene; species Athene cunicularia. The sequence goes on from NW_020799116.1 coordinate 12,296,194, forward strand.
CCATTTCAGAGAAGATGTTCAGATTTCTGTAGCTTTACAGTAAGTTACCACAAATTCAATCAAATTAACATCACAGCCATTTAGAGATTCTGACAACTTTTTCAGTGGTTTTAAGATAATACTTTTAACTGGGGTCTGGCTGTGTGAGTTTCACTTGCCAATTAGCATCCAATTGGCTGCTTTACTTACTAGTAAATTTAGTTATTACTAGATTGTTGATTATTTTTTTCCCCCCCTTTATTTCAACCATGATGTTGACCATGAAGAAAAGTCCAAATCAGTGATTTGAAGTTTTTTTTTTTTTTTTTTTTTTTTTTTTTTTTTTTTTTTTTTTTGTGGGCTTTATTAGTGTTTAGCACATCTAATTAAGTGTTTTGCCAGAAGAATTAACATAAATACCGGCAGCAGAAAACTAGCTTGGTATGGCAATATATGATCTCTGGTGAAACACTGGAAAGCTTTAAATGTTTAAAAGTGTACATCATTTTATAAATAATATTTACAAGTTAATTAGATAATATTACCTTTCTCTCACTTAAGTTCCAGAAGAAGTGCTCAATAACAAAATAGTAGATTTCAAACAAATGCAAGGACACTTCTCCAACAGATAATGTCCAACCCCGATATGTATTCTCTGGCTTTGTAAAAATTTTGTATTATTCATCTGTGTGTTGTTATTGGAACTCACAGTTTCAGCTTGCTGGCTCCATAAGGGGGCTTGATTGATTTTTATGCTAATCCTAAATGAAAGACAGCTGTTGTACCCACTGGCTTCAATAAAGCTAATCCAACTCGTACAAGTCTTGTAAACAGCCAGATAATTACGTTACAATTTAGAAGGGATTTCATCTTGTAAGGTGCTTATAACCTTGAAATACTCATGATATTTTTTTCTTTCTTTTAGATTAATGAACACCTTCAGACTGGCGTTGGTGGGGATTTTCACCCCTGTCGACACTGCGGCAGTGAGGGGTGGGGTGGGCGTCCTGCCCAGTTTGGTGTTGCTGAAGAAGGAAGGAGCTAGGTGCCCTGTGAGCAGCATGACAGGAAGGATTTTCTACCCCAGGCTCTTCCAAAGGATGTTTCCCGATGGGGCCGTAGGCAAGTATCCTATCTTGGGTTCACAGCTGCTGGCTAACATTGCCAATGCATTACTACATTTTGGTACAAATTGTGGCGTTACCCCCCTGCCCAGCCTTCCCCTGTGGCCTTACGGCTGAGACAACATCAGCGGGGGCATGGCTCGGGGGGCTCCCGCAGCTCAGCTCTGTGAGCGAGCCCGTAACGGAGCCAGATATTTATAGCGGACTCTGAATTTGATTTGTTCGCATGAACATTGTATAGAACAGTGGTTATTCTTTTATTAAATAGTCACAGCCTTAGGGGACAGTTTATACGATATTATTACACCTTATAGTAATAAGTCAATCCTAATCACTTTTAAATGATGAATGGCAAGTTTTTTTGGCACATCCAGGAATAAGCGTTATGTTGTTCATCCACCAACTAATTATCACTATTTGTATCTTTACAAGACGTGTGGGTGTATCTCTGCACACAGTCCTTTTCACTCCATCTAAACAAGTATGCGTTCATGTGAGCACATATTAACTGCCAAACACAATACAGAACACAGAATTAGTTTCTTCATTTAATACATGCAACAGAATTAAATTAAACCTCAACATAAGCAGGGCAGACTTTAGTCATTAATCCTCCCATGAGCAACTATAATTATTTTTGCCAGCACTAATTTCATTTGCATATGTATTGTTAAATTGCAAATCACAGTGAACCAAGAAGAGTTTTTGTATGTTTAGCTGAATTAAGCAATGCTGCTTAAGCACATTGACTATGGTACTAAAGTGCTAATTTAAAGGGGGGAAAAAAAAGCAGCAAACCACTTACATAAAAAGGCAAATTAACAACTTGGAGCATTTTCTGATCTCTGTTGTTTGCAAGAGTTTCCTAGGAGAGATTATTGTCCTACACACGTCACGAACTACTGATTTTGATAGTCAAGATCACAAGGTAACTGGCAGAATGAACACAGCTCAGTATATTTGTTCAAACCCAGGAAAAACGGTCACAAAGCATTTGTGATCTCACCTTACTGAAGTTCAGAAATACCGATGAAAAATTCATACAGTTTTCTGGAAAGACCGAGTAGTTAAGTTAACATTAGTCTGCATGAAAACAGATCTGGGGATTCTTACTGCAGAAACAGCTCATTAATGCCCCCAGTTATTTCACAAATGCGAGCAGTTGAAATCAGTACAGGAGGTACTGAATTTGAAAATCTGTAAAGTAAATGAGATGGCTCAGTTTTGATCATTTGCTGTGCTCTTCGTCAGTGAAAGCCTCTGCTTCAGCATGCTAATAGAGGTTCATTTGCTGCCATCAGGACTTGGGATTCAAATATTGCTCTAAAGCTGCTCTGGCAAAAATGCCTCCCAGAAGTGGCTCATTAGCGTTGCTTGGCAGAGTGTGATTGTACAGGTCTTCTCCATGGGCTTGGAAGGGCTGTGATAAACTGATTTCTCTCTGAATCTGCTTTGTATAATTAGAACTAAACCATAATAGTCAAAATTGTTAATGGCTTCCCTGAAGCATTGATCTGCTCTTTCACAAACTTCAGACACAACCTCTGGAAGAGGTATAAATGAACAGCAAGTACATTTGTTTAGCAGAGCCCTACTTTACCTGCTCAATTTGTTTGCTAGCTTCTGCTCGAGTATCTTCGAGCGATGAAAAGGTGGAAGAACCTTCAGTGCAGTATAGCAGGAAAATATTCTTGATTAGTTTTCAGCAATGCAATAATTACTTCTGTGGCATTTCAAAGGTGGCATTTCTTTTATTAGATGAAGGCCAGGTGTTGATTAAGACAGTGAAAATGGGTTCATTTCTGCACCAGATGAAAAACGTTATCAGTTTACCTCAAAGCTAGGGAATGTATTTATTCCTAGATTTAACTTGTATGTACCACTGTTGGAAACTCATTGCAGCTCATTCTGCATACTTGAGTGGCCCTTGTGATTTCACTGAGAAAAGACATGGAATAAAGTTACAAATATACAGGGCAGTTTGTAGGCTAGCTTAAAGCCAGAGCTCCAAACAGTCTAATTTAATTTTCATTTCACAGAGTTTTATTAAAAGAGGAAGTGGCTGAAGAAAGGGTTTTCCAATTTTAATAGAAATTAGTAGTGTATTTTTTTTCGTGTGAAGATATAATTAAGTTTTTGGTTTATCAAAGTACTGACCTGACTTTCCAGGTTTTCTCCCCTGAGAGGTTTATTTTTAAAGCATTGAAGAATTTAATAGACTTTCAATTACTGTTCTTCAGAATACACACTTTGGAAGGGTCAGAGCTGGAATTTACGATACCAATTCAATCCTGGTGGTTTTTAATCATAAAATAAAATTAACTCATCATAATATTTGTTAGACGTGTCTTGGGCTGTACGTGACTTTAGATGTGCTGGTTTTATTTTTCATTTGCTCTTCTGCTGCAGATGGAAAATAAGTTTTATAGGACTTTGCTTCACATTGTGTGTGCTCGGTGTTCTGCACTGATATAAAACACATGACTGTCACACAATAGGCATGAGCAAAATTTTCACTTGGGCCAGTGGATGGGACATGGGCTTCCATTACAATTTTTTGGAAAACTTCATTCCACATCTCTGCTTTGAACTGCAAATTATTGTTATGGACTTGGCTAACAGAGTGTGTGTTGGTTTGGTTTTTTGTTTGTTTGTTTGTTTTTTTGGCAATAATTATTGTTGTAAGCCAAAAAATAAAGTACTCATGTAAGTAAACTCAGATGTTTCTTCCTTTTCCCTCTTTTTTCACAACTTTGTTTCAGATGTTAAAATTGTCACTACCAGTTGCATGCTTACAGGCTGCTGGATGGGATAACACAGGCTTTCGGTTTTCCTTATGTTGTGGTAGGAGAAGTGAATTTCATACTTTTTGTTGGGATTTGCCTAGAGAATTATTATGTGACAGATGGTGAAGGAACAGTTCAGGAAGGAGCTGGGTTGACTAGTATCTGTTTACCTTTGCCTAGCAGCAGTGCAAGGTGGGCTGTACAACAAATAATTGGATATTGTTTAATTTCCACTGTTCTGCATAGAAGAAATAATCAGAAATAATGAAAAACTTCTCACTTTCTCCCCGAGTCCCTCTGCATCCTTTACTGTTCATATGTGAATATGTATGAGCACCTCTCCTGGCAGTGAGGTGTTTCTGGAGGAGAGCTGGCTGGGATCATTAGAGGAGTTCTTGCCATATGCAAGCAAAGGTAACAGTCTCTTAAGAAGTGTGAGAATTGGGTTTTTTCCTCCCTTTTGATGGACCCCTGAGACTCATATGAATGCCTCTTCAGTTTTTCCTGATGATCTTTATCTTTGACAATCAATTTCAGGGCTCACCTCATTTTGCTTAGCTCAGTGGCTACCTAGAGTAGTTCTGAGGATAAAAAATTGTCATGTGCTGAGAAGATGATATTACTGGGGTTTACTATCGCAACACTACTCTCAAAACTTCTGCCAAGTGTACCCATTTAGCTTTGCATCCATTTAGCACTGTGACACTGAAACTCGTTGACCTTAAATTATGAAAATATGCATGGTAATAAGGGGGGAAGATGTTGAGACCTGGGGAAGGGAACTACAAAGTAGCCGTATCTCAAAGCCACAGCCAGGAGTCTCACTTTTTTTCTTGCTCAACAAGTAGACTTAAATAAATTGGTTTTATTAATGAAAATTTATTTTTTCAGTAAGTGAGCTTGGAAGGCAGATGACAAGAAAAGGGAATGGTCAACATAATTTCTTAATGCATAGCATTTAAAACTCATTCCTTTTTACAAATAACAGAATTAAGCAACATTTAGTGCTGCTGAAACTGAGTCAAAAATAAGTTTTATCCCTAAAGAGCTTGGTTCATGCAGCCATAAATGATCTACATGTTTTGCGTTTAAATCTGAGCTCATCTTCAGAGCTGTACAACTTTGTACGTTTAATACTGAAATCTTGATTTTCCAGGTTATTTCTGAGCAAGTTCTACCTGTTTTTTTGTTGTGTTTTTTTTGTTTGTTTGTTTGTTTTGTTTTTTCAGTTTCTTTAGTTAGTTTCCTTTCGTTACTAAAAACATTTAACTTATGTCCTATTTCTTTCTCTCTCCCTCAAAAAAAATAATTCTGAAAAAAGAAAAAGAACACTGTTTCATTTTTAATGCAAAGGATATAAAGGAAAAAAATCCCCATGCTCCCTTGTCATATTTGCACTTTCTGTAAAGTACTGCATATCAGATTGACCCTGGGCTAGAATAGGAAATGCAGAGCAATTATTAACAATGCGGGCATCAATGTAATCTTTCATCAAGAAGTGGAAAAGGAAAATAAATAACTTGTTTTCATAGGGTTCTATAAATAGATATTCCAGAATGGTGCTCTGTAGCTCTACAGATAAAAACAAGTTAGGAAGGACATTTCATGAACAATTTCACTATAAATCATGGAAAATTTAGTGTGAAATTACATGTGTCAAGTATAACCTGTATATGTGTACATGTACCCTCTGTCTTAGTATGCGAGATCTGGGATTTGCCCTTTTGATAGCATTTTACTCTGAAAAGATTTGAAAGACCTTGGTAGCTTTTTCACCTCTCTGTATAGGGACTACAAATATATGAAAATGGAAGTCACGAACAAAGCAGATTTAATTTAAACCCGAATACACAATTGACTTCTAGCTTGCTTTCTGTGGTGAGCAGTGAAATGTGAAAATGGGTGTGGACATGATGCAAAAAAGTTTCCAAAATTTTTTATTCTTTCTACGTATCAAAGTGGAGACTTTGCACAGGTGGAATGACTCCCTCATCCAGGGAAGAATTTGAACAAGGCACAGTTGCTGTAGGTGCCAGCTTTCTGACCATTGAGCAGATCTAATGGGTCAGACTAAAGCCACGCACCACCTTGGCCCGGGGCCGGCAGCAGTTGTCCTGGGAAGTGGGGAAACACCTGGCAGCGCTTTCAAGTGTACACTCTCAGCCTCCAGCCATTTGGTTCTGATTTTGTGTGGACCGAGGGTTCCAGGCTTCTTTTTAGTTTCTAATAGTGATTTCCTCTACCTCTGTCAGCAGCTCAGCTGCAGCCTGCTCGGGAGGAGAAGGGTAAAGGATTGCCATTAAAAATATATTGGATTGAGAGAAGGTATGAGAGTTGTCATGGGGACGCAGAGGTTTATGAAAAACTGCAGCTATGAGCAGAATCTCCTTAGACTCCATCGCTCCCGAGGCACTGGGCTGATGGTGGTATCTATCAGGCCTTTAAGGGATTAAGGAGCAGGAATGGGCAATAGCTGTCCTTGCTCTGCTTCCTTACATCTCAAATTAGCTGTGCTGTGCACATCACAACTTTTCTGTTTTTTTGTTTTGTTTTGTTGTGTGGTGTTGGTTTTTTTTTTGTTTTTTTTTTTTTTGTGGATAAGTACAATAGTGTTCTCACCTCCTCTAGCATTAATTCAGCAAGAAAGGAAACAAACGGGCCAGGAATTGGGTCAGGTGCAACAGCTCAACTTTGATTTTTCTGACTTTTTTTCCCTTTCTTTGCCAAGAATAAAGAATATAAATGTAATCTAAGACTTGCAGGTGCCCAGAAGATACATTTGACCTAGATATTTCAGAGTAACCATAACTGGAATATTTTACAGTAAGTTAACAGAAATATGGCAATACAGAAATCTATCTGAATTGGCAATCTAGCTGGTGATATAGAAAGAGTGGAGAGAGAATCAGGTTTGGGTAGCACGAAGTGAAACCCCATTACAAATACAGTAGGGCAGAGAGATTTGTTAAATTCAGCATAGATGAGTTGAATTTACATGTGTTTTCTGCCTTAAAAAATTTCTGGTTTTGCTCAGACTGTCTCCATCCATCTCCACAGTGGGACAACTACAAGCAGAGTAACACTTGCGGAAATCCGCCAGTACTAGAGATCCTCATGTCCCTGCCTTGAAATGAATAGAAAAAACCTGGTGGACTTCCTGGTCCAGGGATATACAGAGATCCCTGGAGATTGGGGCTGTTTCCCTGAGAATGGTCCTTTTGCAGGGCCTCTAGCATTCCCAGCCCAAATCCTTTCTCTCCCAGTACATCCTGGACATTCTCCAATGGCCTGTTTCCTCCAGCCTTGTTCCCATTCTGATTTATCTTCAACTCGGTGGGCAGTAGTTCAGTACAAATATCCAATAATTCTTCCTTTACCTGCAGGATCAGCAGATGGGAATGGGCATGAGGAGAGCAGCATCTGGACTCCTCCTTTGGGTAGATTGGGAGTGTAAGCATGAGCCCTGAAAAGATGACAAACCATTGCTACATAACCTAATCTCCTGCTTCACAGCAGGACTTGCTGTAGTGTTTGAAATCATCATCATTGGTATTTGTTTCAGTGTCAGTATGATGGTAGGTACTTTCCAGGTGCTTTGCTTTAGCTCCGGCAAGACAAATGTGAATGTAATTTTTCACTGGACTTTTGCTGCACAAATCGTGTTACATGGAGTTCCTTGTATACTCTGGGATGACATACTGCGTCAGTATCTTCAGGATGTGGTTTTGAACAATATTCTTAGAATCTCAAACACGAAATGAAGTAATGCAATAATTTTAAACCTGTTGCTTCTCACTGTCAGCTGCTGCTGTAATTAAGGTAATGGAGAAAGAATCTATTAGTAGAAATGTTTGTATTTATGTATCAGTCCAGTTCTACCATACTGAGTCAAAATCTACTATTGAGTGACTTTGGATTTGATTTTGTGTGTGCTAAAGCAATGGGAAGCATGCAAAGATCTGCACTGATGATTAGCATCAGGCAGGCTGCTTGCCTTTGTCGGCACGTCGTACTCAGAGCGCGGAGCAGATGCCCCAGACGATTCACGTGGCCAAGGGTTGGCCTGACCACCAGCTCATGTTCCCTCTGGAAAAGACAGGTGGTAAAAAAAGCCTACGCTTTGCTGGATACTTTCTTTGGGAACAGCCCTGGAGGCAAAACGTGCATCTGCTGGGTCGCTCTGTCCTCAGCAACACCTGCTATCCTTCCCCACGCCAGCTCCTTTCTCCAGGGACTTTCCTGATGCAACCTGCTCGGCATCGTTACGTTTCGCTGCTGACTCCGCAGTCTGTTCTGACCTTCTGCCTTCTCTAGAACTTTCCCAAGGGTTCCCAAAGTTTCAGAAAATAAATCAGTGGAGTCCTAATTAAAAATTTTGAAAGCTAAAGTGAGAGTGAGTGCCTCTCCCACCCCAGAATGAGTTGCTTCTGAAGTTTAACTGGACTACTTCTGCTCTTCTAAGAGGCTTTGTTTGCATTACAATATATTACAGTATATTGTGTATTACAAGATATTGTAGGAACAAGTTGTTGTTTTGTTTTGCTACACCAGTACTCCACAGCATTAAATGTACAGCTTCTCTGTTATCAACCATCTTTAGAACTGAACTTGATTATGCACATGTGACCTGATGCCAGATAAAAAAAGGGGCACAGGACAAGAGTCTGCTCCTTTGAGCTGAATGCAGAGAGTTGTTTTTCATTCAGGAGTTGCAGCACCAACAGCTTTGTCTAGAGAACGCAGCTGTCTTATTAAGGCTGGTTGTACCATATATCAGGTAGCCCTTGATGTTATTTCTCGGTGCAAGAATAATATTAACTTTTAAATTTTTTGCTGTTACAAAATCAGATGCCAAATAAGACTGTGTCCCCAATTTAAAATGCTCTCCTTTATTCCTCTCCCCTGTTCAATACATGCTCCTAAAGTCCAGTACGCTGGCTTTGCAGTCAGTAAATCCACATCCTATTGCCTGTGCCGGAGCCTGCTAGCCCATCTCCTTGGAGTGGCCTCTGCGTGGCCTGGGCGCGTGGAACGAGCCCACCGGTGAGCCCATAGCATCACCCTCTGTTTTTGGGTGTGTCAGAGATGGATGTTATTGCCTTTTTCACTTTTGCAGGGAATAGTAATTTTTCATCTTTGCTTTATTCAGCAGGAAATTTTATAAGGCTGAAGATGTTTTCAATCTCATTACAGAAAATAATTGTCCTAGTCTGTAGCACTCCGATTGAATAAATCGTGTATTTCATGTGCTGCCATTTCTGTGAATAAAATCCTTTCTTGTTAGATTTCCAGTCAAGACAATGTGTTTTAGATGCATGTGTTTCTTGTCAGGTATAATACTGAAAGAAGGGATAAACTTATTGAGTATGTATAGTTTTGAATATATGGTCAATGAGATGGATGATCTGTGCATGGATCTGTTTTGAAGTTTTGGTAAATACAGCATATTTCATTGGAAACAACTGGATGTTCATGCAAATGTATTTCTAGTATGTGGGTGGAGCATGCCTTTTTCTCCTAATCTGAGGAGAACCATGTCCTAAGGATGTCACTTCAGCATAGCCCTAAACCCATAGTCTTCTCTGGAAATAATACACGTATTTTTAGTTAAGAATATATTTAAGCAAGTCTTTAAGTGTATCCTTTGAATAGCCTTGAATACTTGTTCTAGGAGATAAGCGTTAAGTATAAGAGCATAGGTTGGATGTCAAAGAGTTGTGCTGTTGTAAACCACAAAGTAACATACTTGTAACTGCTCTCTGGACAGTGGAAAGCCCAAATGCTCTGTTTGAAGAGGTTTCAATAATAACTTTATCCAGTTAATTTGCTCAAAGCAAAAGGCTTGAAATCTGGAGAAGCCCTGTTATTTGATTATCTCCTTTCTATATTTCTGCTCATAAATTTTAAAATCAAAATAAGAACCTTATTCTTGTTCCAGAGCTCTAAATGGTTTCTAGAGTTTCTGTCTGAAGTGTCATGACACTGGGGAACCAATTAAAACACAATTAACCGATCCATTTGAATGTTTCAGACACAGACTTGGTGTGGGACTTGAATAACTGTGGATGAGAGCAGCTGGTGATTTTAAGGAAAAAGGGGAAAGTTGGGCAAATGAAAATAACATTGTGTATTAAGTTCTTATTTCAGGTGCTTAAATGTTTGTAATTATTGGTTATGGGCCCTTGGATGAGTTTACTCTGCTCAGCTGTCCTGTATTGCAGGCTGCTTCCAGGCAAGCATCCAGTAATCTTGCTAGTCTTGTCTGCATAAATGTTTGACTGTAGAACTGGTGTGCAGTTGCACATTTAATATCCCAAAGCTGTTTGCTGAGTGGAGAGTTGTTCTCAGGCTGCTCTGGGGAAGTCTCAGAGCACTCTCTCTCTCCTTTTTTTTTTTTTTTTTTTTTTTTTTTTTTAAGGCAAAAATTGTTTTACAGATAAGTCAATATATATCCTGAACTGCCTGTGAGTGACTCTGTAATAAGCACCGCTGGTAAGCACCACACCAAGAGACACCCCACTGATCATAATGACATTAATAACAAACTTTTGCTGACAGAAGAACCAGGCAGTCACCCCAAAGTAATTGTTTCAAGAAGCAGCAAATACAAATGTGTTTTGTTTCTGCATTTGTTTATTTTAAGGCATTTATTTATGAAGTTTTCTGTTTGTTTGAAATCTCAGGCCTCTATGCAGTTACACACGTACACGTGAAAACAAAATGCAACTGAGGACAAGAATAAATATTATCACAAAGAAAAATGAATGTTTTCAAAAATTTATCCAACCCTGCCTTTTTATGGCAGATGAAGGAAAGCAAAAAAAAAAATAAAATATCCCCAACCAACCCCAAACCCATTTTGTTATATACAAGCTGTTGTATACTCCTCAGCGCCTTTGGCAGACCAAGTAAGAAGACGCACTATTAACTGTCTTGTGTTGAGTTTTTTCATGTTCCTAAGGTGAAATAAGAGCCTGCACTACCTAGCCTCTTGGCGAAGAGCCCATGCATGTCGCGGCAGACAGTGGCTGGCTTGTGAAGCACCCTCCTTGCTGTCTGAAGAGGGTACAAGAAGACTCTCACTGTTAATAAACTGTTCTTTTGAAACCTCTCTTCCATAGCTGCAGTGCAAAAATGACCTTAAAGTACTCGTAAACTCCCTAGTCATAACTCAGCTGAAATGTGTGGTGATCAAGAGCTCCAGTTTTCTTGACAGTGAGCTGCAGCTGCTCAATCTCACCACTTCTAATTACCTCACGATGAAAGGGAAGTTATTTTTCAAAAAAAAGAAAAAAACCTTTTCTCTAGCTGAAAACTTTTCCCCAAGTTTCTCAACTTTCTCCTAATTCATGGTTTGAATAAATAACACGTCTAGATCAGAGCTCGTGTATATGTACCTGCTGGGTGAGGGAAGAGGGGAATGGTTTTGAACTGGAAATCTACTGAGTTTTGACATCAGCTCTGTACACTCTGCTGCCTTCCATTTAATTTCAGTATGAGCTGTTGTATAATGGCCAGACTTGTAAATTCACTGGAAGAAGAAAAATATATCTGGAACTAACAAATATTAAGGGTGATATTGTGTTAAAGATAATACAAACAAAGATGCCGTGCAGTACGCACCCAGGTGCAGGCTGGCCAGGAAGAGGGACCCCTGAGCCAGGGACTGGGTCACTTTTGCAGAGGTTGAAAATGAACAACTAACAAGTCAAATGTTTTTATTCCTCAATGACAGATGTATTTGTGTATGTTTAATTTTGGACTTTGTGTAAAAATTACATAACATTTCTAAATTTTTCAGGAGTCAGCTTTTGAAGAAAAAAAAATCTCTCGTACTTTTATGCCATTTTAATTAACGTTGTTTATTTTTCTAAAAAGTGTAAAAGCTTATGAAGTGTCTATTGTCAATGCTAAATTACCTTTCTTATTTTCTTAAATAGAGGTGTAAATGACAGGGAGAACCTTTCTTTCTTTAGGACAATGTAACCCAACAGGAATTTGAATTTAAGTGACATATAAATTACACCTACACCCAGCTCTTACCTTATACAGTATTTTTCCTCCATCTGCTTCTGAGGAAGGGAAAGGCAGAGTGGGTGCTGCTTTGTTTTTGTTGCTGTTTAGCTCAAGTGAGAGCAGACTCTGGTTCCTCCAGGTTAAATATTCATCTATCAAAGCAGACAGAATTAAATTTTTTTTTTTTTTTAACATTTAGAGTTTAATATAGGGTTAGAGATAGAATATAATCTCTTTAGTGCTGTAGACATGGGAACATGACCCTGACAGAAATGTCAGCATCCTCTGGTGGAAACACTGTTGGATGCCCATATTCAGTTGCGTATGTATGGTGTCTTGGCTTCCATCTTCTTGGGTGGCATGCTGCCTACTCAGCATAAATCGTTTGTGCTTTTAGCCCCAAATCTAGGGATTCCTAAGGGCCGGGGTGGCACCGCAGTGTGCCTGTGCCCCTTGCCCTGTGCAGAACAGTGTAGGGACAGAGCTAGACTGTGGCACGACCTAAACAGGAGGATGGAGAGAACAAATCTGTTGAGGAGTTTACAAATATTTCATGGCAGTATTTCTCCACCGATAGCCAAATTTCCATTTCTGGTTATGCTGCAGAGGGAATGTGTAGTCTTTTTGTGGTAGCAATGAAGCAAATAAGCAAAACTTCATATTTGTAAAGTGAGGAAACAAGATGTGAAAATCCTGGAAATGCTACATACACTCAAAAAGATCCGGGGTATATATTTTTATATTTTTCTGATTATTGCTGTACTTTAAGTGCTATCATTTCACAAGTCTAAACTGATGATGACTAGATTAAGGGATTTCCTACCACCTGTTGAGCTATTAGAAACAGCAGATGTTAGGTAATTCTGGAAATATAATTCTAGATTGGAATTTCTAATTCTTCATTTATTTGTACACTTCTGAGAAATGAAATAAATGTGATTCCTAATGATCTAAGTAATTATAGAGGGGGAAAAAATGCTTTTAAAAAAAATATCTGTTGCCCCAAGACTATCTTCTCAATTGTAAATATAAAATAATTTCTCTGATGACAATGAAATACTGTACGGTAATTGCAGTGGCCCAAGAGAACTTACTGTGAAGTCCCAAGCTATAAGCCAGCTCCAACCTTTTTTAATACCACAGATATACTTGATTCAAGAACAGAAGATCACAATCCCCCAAGGTAATCTAACTTTGTATCCCAGAAAAAAGGATTTTTTTTTTCTGTGTATGCAAATTACATTCTTATTACAGCAAAGGGAAATGTGTAATTTTTCTTTCTTTTAGCTCATTGGAAAAACAGTTGATGTAATTGGACAATTGATGTAATTGCATATGCAAATAAGTCATTATTCTCACAGTTATAAAACTTCTGTGAGCAGTTACAGTGTATTTCTATGTTGCTTAGGCACATAATTGTATGTGTATTTTGCACCTTGTTTTTTTATGCAGCATCCTACCTACTTATTTATTTCGTAACACCGCTGTTACCTAAATATGAAATACTCTTTACACAGCAAGCAATAAAAATAATGGGTTCACTGTAATACTCAGGGCTGTGAATACATTATTTCTAAACTGTGGCGCATTTTACTTTATGGGGAGTGAAATAAACACTTACTAAAGATAAAACCTCATTTAAGCTCTAGTCACTTTGCAGCAATTGACAGTGCACAGAATGTTTTGCCAGTTCCTGAGGCCATGTTTTTTTTTTTTTTTTTTTTTTTTTTTAAACCTGTTGTTGGTCATGATAAAATTTTAAGTGCAATAACTTTTATTCTATATAAATTCAGTTTTCTTGGCATCGTGAGATATGGTCTGCGGCCAGGTAAGTTCCTTGCTCACGTGTATGAGGCAACACAGGCCACAATATTTTGCAGCCAAAATATTTTGCAGTTCAGTCTTTAAGCTGCTGGAATTTAGGATGAAGCTGTGCAGAGTTAGGTAATTTCTTGTGGTTAAGTAATACCTCTTTTACTTGTTTTCCCTCTTTTTTTTTTTTTTTTTTTTCCCCCCCCCTGCTGACGGTAGTGAGTGCATTAGCAGTGCATTTCAGCGGTGTCAGGATTTCAAGAGAACGGGTAGACCCAGACCAAGGAAAAATGGGTGGAGTAATTTTAATTTATTACCTTTATTGACTTCTGCTATTCTAGAGTAGAAGTCCTCACAAGTTCTTTATCAGCTAATGAAGAAGACTCTTTGAATTTATGAGGCAAGTAAAATTTCAGATCAGAATATCATTGTTAGTAAAATCCAGTGGCACTACAAAAATAAAATAAAAAAGTTAGCCTCTGAGCTACGCAATGACACCCTTACCTAATATTTGAAAGAGCCGAGCAGGTTGCCTGTTTACATGCTGAATGAGAGCTCTCCTGTTGTGAACAGAAATGTAGAGGTTTATGTGACAGAATTACAGGAAGGCAGAAAGTGCCCAAGGCGCAGCAGGGCTGTGTGCTTGTCTAATTATTTCATTATCATTGATTAATGGATTAATTGGATAAACGTGCAGTTTTTTTATTCTGTTACATAAGATGCTTATGGATAAATCAGTAAATAAATGTCAGAAGTATAGCTTTTGCTCAGGACAGTTTTCATCTTTTTCTTAGTGCTACGGACTGCCAAAAAACCTGTCTGAAAATGATGGTGTGTATATCCACCCCTCTGCTGTGACCGTTGCATGGTCTTAAAAGTAAACTTGAGACTTGTTACAAGATGGTTCACACTTTCAAAACAGTTTGGGCATGTTTTAATAGATATTTGGCTTGATTATTATTATTATTTTTTTTTTTAAATTAAAAGCTTACAAACATTTAACAAATTGGGCGTTCAAAACGGGAGGCAGGATTTTGCTGAGCACATTGGGTGGCAGCAGTGGAGCACCGGTTGACCATCTCTGTCCATCTCTGAAACTTATTTTCTCTTTCTCCTTAACTGTTCTCAATACTGAAAAGGGCTTCAGCGTTTAATCTTTTTGAAACCAGTAGGTTTGTGGTGACCTAGCATTACGCCCTCATGCCATTTCACAACAGGAACCAGCGGGAAGGAAGTCTATGAATATAAATTTTTGTGCAATCTTGATTTATAATTTAACGAAATCTCATCTGTAATAAGAAATTAACATTTCTGTTCTTAGCGGTGATTATTTTGCTCTGAAATTTGAGGTTTTTTTCATCTTCGGCTATGCTAGTTCACCTATTTTTTCTGCAAAGTTGTCACCAAGATTTATTCCATCCTCCAAATAGTATCTTATCGTCCCAGCAGTAAATCCAGTAGAGGAGTCACTTTCCACCCTGGGAGCTAACTCTCGTTATTGATACTAGGAGTTTCAGTTCATGTTCTTTGTCATTAATGTATGAAATGTTTAAAATAAAATAAGAGAAATAAAAAAAGACACACATCCCACCCTGCAACAGCGGCACTTTCCTTTGACCATCAACAGTAATGTGTGGAAATAATCATTTTCTTTTATATGGAGAAGGGACTGGTGGGTATAGAAGTCAAGCCCTTCTAAAAACCCTTTTATTGGGATAAAAGAATTTAAAGCCACCCCCTGGATCAGAGAAAGACTAATTTAAAAACATATAGAGCAGATTCTCTGCAGTCTGGATCAATAGAGATCAATTGAAGTGTACAGAATATGCTTATTTATATAATCAGATAGCCACCTGGTCCTATACATATTTAGAGTATTTAAACTAGAGGGATCTCTAGTAAGATCACAAATACTTTATTTCCAACAGCATTCTGGGCAAACAAAAGAGCCAGGAAAAAAGACTTTCCAATTCATATATTTATGGCACAAGAAATTAATCTTTCAGACTAAGCCATCATTTTTATTCAGGTGATGCTGTGCTCACTCTGTATCCTGATTTTTTTTTTTTTTTTTTTTTCCCACTTGTGAAGCCAGTTCCTATAGCTCTACATGTTCCTAGTTCAAACTCCATCTTCCTAACCATTATCTGAAAATTGTAGTGACTCTTCTGGGACAACAGCATAGAAGAGGAAATTTGATTCTCAAAGGTCATGCTTCCTCATAAATTCCTCTGTGTATAGGGTGATGCCTGTATTGAAAAACTTCATGGATTCTTGCTTTGAAAATGTATTAGTGCCTAGACACTGTCAGGGACTGAATTATTTAGACTTTTGGCTCGATGCAGTCTGGCAATTCTTGTTACAAAGCAATGCTCTGCAAAGAGCAGAGTTGCACAGAGCCCCGGACACTGGTATTTGTGCTGCACAGACATAGAGATGTATGCTCTGAAGGGCAAATAAGCCTGGAAACAACCCGTTTCAGGCGGACAACTCCAGTTTTGGCTTTCAGCAATGCTCTGTAGATGTCTGGACAAAGGAAGGTTTGTGGCTTTTCCACATCCCATTTGGAAGCAGCAAGTAGGTTTCTGCTGAGATCAGAGTCTGCTGAACCTGGGTGCTCAGCCTTGCTCTAAATAAAGTGTGATTCCAGTATTACTTTGTGTACATGAGCTCTTTAGATTCATACTAGGAAAATGCATACAGTATCCAGTTCTGAAAGTCCTTGCAGCCTCATTGACTCCTCTTGACTTCAGCCAGGGGGGTGGACCCCCAGGTGGTCAGGAGGCCACAGCTGGAGAACATTGCTGGAGAGCAGACCATGGCTGGAGAGCATGTCTCCACTGCATCGCTGGAGAGCAGAGCATCACTGCCTGGTGCAGAGCAAGCCCAGTGCCATGCTGCCCACCTCCGCAGCACAGCCAGCTGAAGATCCAGCACAGTGAGCCCGGGGCAGAAATTCCTCCCCTGAGCTCTGTTCTCACATCATGCCTCTATTGCCCTTCCTGCATTTCAAATCCATGTGGATGCAGTAGCTGGTATCTTTGAGCTGAGCAAACAGTAATAAAATAAATGTTTGGGTAAATCAGAATCTGTCAATGGAACTGGAATCTGTGCAGTTACATTGAGTCAACTCTGGACTAGTTACGTCTCTGTCAGGCAAGGGTAAGTGTGCATTAGAGGGTAAGCTGGGAATAGTGGTCAGGACACCGCTTTGATATTCCATGCAAAGCATAGAATCTGTCTCTATTTGTCCTTTGAAAATGTGTCCACAAGAAGAATGAAATTTCAAAATAATATTATTTGAAAGTCCTTACTCTCTTTAACCTTTGTGTGCAGGTACTACAGTATTTTGTTGGACAAACGCTCATGTTAGATTGGAACTGATCTTCAGATAACATTTGTAGCTTGATAGAAACAATCTCTGGCTTTATTGGTTCCACTGAGAGATAAAGAATTAACCTTATTTATCAAATTCATGCACAGTTTTAGGGTTAGTTCTTCAGCTGATGTAATCTGATGTGACCATGAGAATATCAACAGTCTCGCTCTGGTGTATAATAGTGTTGGATCTTGTGGAGAAATTCTAATACAAGAAAAGGCTTCACGCTTCTCTCATTTCACCGTCTCTCATTGTCTTTAGTTCTTAGTTCCAATAAAAATCTAGAAAAAAACGTGTCTTACTTTGGTTTATGTTTATTCCAGCAGGACTGCAGAGTAAGAGCTTTCACTGCTCACCCATTGCTTGTCCACTGACTGAAAATGCAGTGCTGCTCACCCAGGTTCAGGTCCTCCTTGCATACCCTGGTGGGCAGGTGAGCATGTATTTTTGTTTCATGTCTTCAGCCACATGAGTCAAGTAGGTGCGATATGATATTTGTGTTGTAAACTGTATTATTTTTTTCACTACTACTATCTTCCTGGCTTCTGAAAAAAATTCCCAAAATGCTCAGTAAGAGCTTTGCAGGTGAGTTAATCGTGCACAGGTTATTTACCATGCAGCAATCGGGTGGCCACTCATGCAATATAATCTTGCAGTTGTGTCATCTCATGGTATGTTCCACCTCATACTGAGTTTACAGCTGCTTTTCCTCTATGCACCTTCATGTGGTAAAAACACCTTTAGAAACGGTCCCAGTTCCTGCCGACTGGGATGGATTCGCACCCAGCAGTGCTGGCAGCGCTCCTCGGACGCGACCATCTTGGTGCCTGTGTGGTGCTGGTAGCTGCGCTGACAAAGGACTCCCTGCTCGTCTCTGTAGTAACAGTGAAGAAATGTTGATGCGGCCATGAAACAGCTTGCTTTTTGTAGCCTATTGATGGCTTTAACTCACAGTTTTATTTAGGTCATGATGGCACTCTAGACTTTTCTTACAACCCCGTCAGTGTAAAGAAGATGATTTGCTGTCTTGTTTCCTATTTTCTTGTGTAGGTCTAAAGCTTTTTTTGGTAATGTGTGTTTAAACCTCACTATGGCAAATGGGTAATAAGATATGAGCTTACGGAAATCCACCATTTAACTTGTAGGCCCTAACATCTAGAAGACAATCCTTTGTATATAAGCCTTTTAAAGAAAAGTGGGAAAGATTTTTTTTTTTTTTTTTTTTTTAATACAAAAAACCTTAATTAGTTAAAAGTATCTGTAATGATCTGAACTTGGCTCAGGACCTTATGCAAACCTTATTCAAAATGATCTTCTGTTATTCAGTGGTTTGAAACTTCTGTAGAGGTGGCTTTCTTGTAAAATATTCTGTTCAAAATACGCTTTCAGATTTGAGGCAAGTAAAAAATACTGTGGCATTGTCATTGCTCAGTGTTCCTCTCATCTGTGTTCTTGTTCTTCTGGTTATTGCTAAAGTCATTAGGAAGTAATGAAATTAGAGAACTAAATTTTTTAAAATCATTTCACATTTCTGAAAGATCCATTTTGCTTGTTTGGTCTGGGCTGATCTTAAACTTTTTCTGCCATTTGGAAGTGATCTACGTCACTAGTCGGAAAACCACTTATTTCTACATGGAACTTCAAGCTGAGTGTTTTAATTGAAGTAACAGGGTCTCTCCTCATGTTTGAGATGCAAAGAGTACAGTGAGGTTTCATGCTTGCTGAAGGAGTGTGGCAGAACAGACCTCACCTGTGTACCTGGCATCATCCTGACAGGGATCCAACAGTGGGGAGCCCATCCAGCCTCATGGGCTGTTGAGCTGTGTATTCCCTTCCAGCAGCACCTAGAGCCTGGGTCTGGGCTGCTCTTCCTGACGCCATGAACATTACTGGGTTCTGTAAGGATGCCCATAAAATACGGCATGCTAATTGCAACATCACTGCTAAAAAGTTGTGTGGGAAAAAAATGATCTTCACCATGAAAAGATGTAGGCAAGCATTATGGATGTTTAAGGTGGTAAAGTGAGGAAAAGTCAGTGACAACAATCTTTTAAAGTATATAGAGGGAAAGTTGATAGTTTTAGCCACAGTGCAGCAGAATTTATATTATGCATTTCAAAACACACAGAACTGTTTATAACTCAAGTGGATAAAATACATGTTTTGCAGTAAGTACAGATTTTTAAAGGGGAAGGTAATTACAGCCCTAAGCCCTTGCTGGCACGGAGCTATTTCTGTGTCGTTATTCTTGTGTGGTACCACAGCTCCTCGGCTGACCTGGAGCGCCATCGCCTTTCAGAGACTGAGCTGATGCCTCAGTGAGATCTATTTGCAAAAAACCAAAACTGATCCTTGTATTAAAACAAATCCCCCATATGGTGGCAGCCTTTTTAAAGATATGGGAAAAACCACATTCCATTTAATGTTTGTTTTAATACAGTCAGATGGAAAAGTACATAACATGGAATGGCTCCTTTTACTTTGATGGGGGAAATGGTCATTTATAATGTGCTTTCAGAGGAACCTGTAAGAGAGCAATGCTTCCTAATGCTAACAAGATTATTTCAATTCTAGGCTTTATTTCAATACGGGACTATTTTTACTCATTTCATCACTTCTCAAGTGCTTAAAATAGTCACCCTCTTAGATTAATAAATATAGGTCCCACTTCAATTCCCAGCATTGTTGGTAATGCCTCAGTTGTAGGCTACGTGGTGACTGTTGGAAGAGTTTAGTCCTCTTCTATAAGACATTTCTGCTTATATTCAGCCAAGTCTAAAATTAGGTGTTCAGCAGAGTCCTCCTGGTTTCCAGAAGCTTTTCAAGAGCAATGAGCACTGTGTTGGCAGCTCCTCTCCTTTCTGTTGGTACTGGAAGGAGAACCATGGAACGGGTAAGTGAACCAGTGCTGTGAGAGGAACAGGGAAAATCTATTTGCCAAATATTTCAGTTCTGTAAATCGGGGCCACAACTGTAAAACACACCAGGGAAACTGGGACTAATTCCTTTAACTGCCCATTAGACTTACTTTGCTCATTCTTACTTAAAGTATCTGATAGCTGAAGAAAAGATGTTTTCTGGAGAAGCTCTGGCACCACTAAATGTTTTGGCTGTTTCTAGATGGCCAGTTAGGCAACACTACTAGGACTGAGAAGAGGTTTCAATTTTCTTTGAAGTGACTCAGTGCAAGCAAGACTACTTCTTTTTTTAATTTTCTTTTCCCATTGTTTAATGGATGATGCTCACAAAGACAGCTCAGCTGAGCAGAGATGTTGGGAGCCAGGAAGAGACCCAAATGCCCCAGCAGACTGACACTGTTTACATTCAGGCTGTTTCAGGGAAGAGCAGACTTTCTCTATTGTGGCATCCAAGCAAAAAAGTAGATTTTCTGAAAGCAGATTTAGAAGTGCAGTAGTTAGACAGCATTTTGCTTTTTGTTTTGCTCAGAGTAAGACTACTGTAGTGCCCTGAAATGACCTGTTTCTGCAATATTTTGTCCCTAAGTAATAATACAAAATAGGAGAGAGGGGAATGTACCAGTGACAGTCATATTCGAGAAGCACTGTGATGGTATCTGCAGTATCAGTTCCTGTTTCAAGCCCTCTTGTCCTGCAGCTTAACTGCCAGCCTTACACTCTGTTTCCTGGGGGAGGTGGGGGCTGTTTCCCCAACAGGAGCTGTGAAGGTGTGTGTGTGTGTGGGGACAGTGATGATTTTCTTAGGGACTCCCCACCCATTGAATGTTTCCTATACTGGACCCCTCAGCCGCTCTTTCTGCTGAGCACAAGGCGCCTTCCATGTCTGTGGTAAGGGGGCATGTTTTCTTTGCGAGCTCTCTGCACTTCGCTCATGCAAATGAAATTGCTCTCTTCTAACTAACGGCTCCGTGAGTTACAGCCTGCTTATTGTTTTAGAAATAAAGATATTAGTATGCAAATGACTCTGGAAGGTGTTTCTTCTCATTAGAGAATGGAGATCATTTGATAAAAGATGCAGTGTTCTTCATCTGTAAAAATGCTTAGCAAATTTGTCTTGTCTCAACAGTGCTCTAACAACAAGACCAATCGGATAATGCAGCAAAGCAAGCACAGGAGACAAATGGTTTATGACACTCAAGTTACCTTTACTGTGCAAGGTGGGCGTGAAATTTTTTATGGTGAGACAAAAAAGATGATGGGCAATTAACTACAAACTCATGCAGCAGGTTTATCATATGCTCAGCTCATCCATCTGTGTCTCAGTCTCCAGTGGACTCATGAGTTTCATCAAGAAAACCATTTTCAAACCAGCAGACCAAAACAGATCATTTTCGACTCCAAGCTCCATCGAGGCTTTGCAGTAGTTTTACCTTATGTTTACGATTTATGGATGCAACTTATACACGTAGCAGAAAAGAGTGGTCCAAACGTTTTTCTGCTTTACAGGGTATGTGTTTTAAAATGTTTCTCATTCAGGGACCAATTCTGCGAATACTTGTATGCATGTGAATAACTTATTCAGATTAATTAATGAAAACCTTTAGGGTGAGATGGGAAAGGTGGTGTGTAATTGCAATTAAATTCCAACCTCTATCCTGTGATGACTCTTATAGAATAGGTTTGGGGAATTAGGAGAGGAAGGATGAGCTGGTGGTTAAAGCACTGAATCGGTATGAAAAATGCTGGTGCTCAGTTTGTGTTCCTGCCTCAGACTGTCTGTGTGACCTTCGATGAATCACTCGGTCTAGCTGCAACTTAGTTTTGACCTGTAAAGGCAGGATAGCTGTTGCTGTGTTTGTGCCAAAACAGTTAATATTTAACTATTGTCCTTCACAATATTATGCTAATGAATATCTTATTAAAGAAATTTAAGACCTAATCTTACATAAATAATATTTTTCCTTAACTAATTAGCTTGATGTAGTCTTGCCAGATAAAGGGTAAAAAAAGAAATGGATTTTCAGAATTGATGGTAATTATTTTTATCCTATGAATCTTCAAGTCTCTCTTTTCAGTCTCTAAATCTAACCCCTTCACAAAGCACACACACTTCTTCCCAAGAGATCACGCTGGGGAGGGAATCAATAAAGTCAGAGCCATGAGACTGATCAGTTAAACTGTCACAAAGCCCTGAGACGATGTCTCTTTTTTTCATCCTGAAAATAGGTGAGGGTGCTAAACCCAGGTCACATAGGAATACTAATATTTTTTTATAGAAAATGAAACAATACAGGCAAGGCAGTGCTGTCCTCAGGTCTGCCATGGGGTTCACTGGTGCTGGTGGCCAAAGACCTGATGACCTTGCTATGATAATTACGTATCTGTTCTCTTCCATGCCATGCTCTTCGTTGCTTATAGAAAGATGAGTATTACTTGAACAAAACAGAGAGTCTTAATTTTTAATAAATTTATCAAATACATGTATATTTTTTATTGCTTTAAAACAACGCTATCTATTGTTGTAGAATCTACTGATGTAACACTATGCAACTCTATCAGGCTTAAGCAATTGAAAGGCTTCCTTTGAATTCACTCCCTTGCCACTCAACACCGCTGAAGAAAGTGAACTACTGAAGAAAGATATAGGCCTCATGGTCTTTCCTGACAGTCAATAAATCGGAGTTTTGTCAGACCAAAGAGATGCCATAAAGAGAGCAGATTAAAAGAGATTAGTTCTGCCAAGAGGGCTGAAGAGAGAATTTACGGCTCCCCTCCACTCGTCCAGCAGAGCCGGAGGATGCACAGGCTCCAGAGGTCAGTGAAAATCCTTCTGCTTGTTTTGTGGGGCTTTACATCATAGCAAAATGAAATCTGCTGTATTGGAGGGGAGGGGGAAGAAGGGATAGAGAGATGCTTGGTTTTATTTTTCCATCTATGTGTTGCATTTACAACAAGCGCACTTTTGATTTCTGTCACAAATTATTCCCTTTGCTCTGGTTGGTGGTTGTTACTGCTATCAAAGTTGTATAATTGAATTCAAAGGCATAATAGTAACCTAAAAATCTATAATATCAGCAAAGCAGTGGTGCTATTGTACAGTGATGTATGTGCAATATTTACATGGGTGGGTCTTCAAAGAGATGTGAAATGTGCACAAGTAATGTTGATTGATTCCCCGAAGCACACATGGGATGCCCAGGAGGCCAAGGGATGGGATATGAAGGAAGAGGAGGCAGAGAGCTGACCATAAGCAAGCACCAGCAGTTCAGATATCAGTCATAAACTGAGTTTAGTTTAAAGTACCCAAGACGCAGAGCTGCAGTTGATTGTTGTGGCACCCTTGAATATTTGGATGCCTTAAAAAAAAAGAAAAAGACTTGGAAAATCCAAATTCACTTTCAGACAGGTCTGAAAATATGGCAAATACAGAGATCATCACTAGATTTATGTTGGCTGATAAAAAAATTCATAAGCCTGGGAAACAAGAATAAAATAGAGTCACGTATTCTGAAGTAATGAGGGAAAGGGAGAGCTTCTACCAGGGAATCTAACAGGGAGTGAAGGGTATCACAAACATGCTGTAGTGAAAATGCTCTTAGACCTAAAAAAGCGGAGTTGCTTTAACTCCTTTGCTCAGACCACATAGCCAAGGGCAATTAAAGTGTAAAGACTCTTCACAGCTCATGTGCAGACAAAAAGTTTTGTTGTTTCCTACACTGCCCAAAGAAAGGCAGCAAAACATTGTAATTTGATGGCCAAATTTTTAGCACTGCCTACTATTACAAAAAACCCGAGATGTCTGCATTTATAAATAGTGGAGTAAATGTATCTGGTTTACAATTTAACCTTAGTTTTGCGTAGGTAAAATTACTTCCATCCCGTTTTTTTGGTCCCTAGTTTTCAACAGGAATTTTCTAATTTCCAATATAAATGTAGACCTTTTATAAGTCTTTATAATGTGGAACTGAAAATACGTTGGTGTAATGAGTTCTCTTTACAATCTGGAAGATGTCACCGTGGTTACAGTATTTTGATCATAGTAAACTATGGAGAGAAAACTTGTAAAAAGAAAATATGTGCATGTGGTAGACTCTTTTCCTTTTTTTCTGTTTCTATCCAATGTCTTTTTAAACCCTTTGGAAAATATTTTTTTACATCATTACAAAAGGGATACAAGGTGAGGTCACGGGAGTGTAAATGCTTGGAGTTAATAAAATAGACATAAAAGTCAAAATCTAAATAGAAACATCAGCAGATGATGGAGCATATCCTCCTGGAAGTGATGCTAGGCACATGAAAATGAGGTGACTGATGACACCCAACATGGCTTCACTAAGGGCAAAAAGTGCCTGACAATTTTGGTGGTCTTCTACAACAGGGTTACAGCACTGGTGTATAAGGGAGGAACCACTGACATTACCTACCTGGACTAGTGTGAAGCCGCTGACACTGTCCCACAGGACATCCTTGACTCTAAATTGGAGAGGTGTGGATTTGATGGATGGACCACTTGGTGGATAAGGAATTGGCTGGATGGTCACATTGGTGGTCAATGGCTCGATGGTTGAGTGGAGAGTGCTCCTCAGGGGTCAGTGTTGGGACTGGAGCTGTTTAACGTGTTTGGCATTGACATGGACAGTGGGATCAAGGGCACCCTCAGCAAGTTTACTGATGACACCGAGCTGTGTGGTGCAGTTGACACCTTGGAGGAAAGGGGTGTGTCATCCAGACAGACCTAGACAGGCTGGAGAGGTGGGTCCGTGTGAACCTCATGGAGTTCAGCAGGGTCCTGCCCATGGGTCGGGGCAATCCCAAGCACAAATCCAGGCTGGGCAGGGAGTGGATTGAGAGCAGCCCTGAGGAGAAGGACTTGGGGGTGTTGGTGAATGGAAAACTGACTGTGAGCCAGCAAAGTGCGCTCACAGTCCAGAAAGCCAACCGAGTCCTGGGCTGCATCAAGAGAAGTGTGGCCAGCAGGTCGAGGGAGGGGATTCTCCCCCTCTGCTCTGCTCTCATGAGCCCCCCCTGCAGGGCTGTGTCCAGCTCTGGGGACACCAACATCAGAGGGACACGGACCTGCTCGAGTGGGTCCAGAGGAGGCCACAAAGATGATGGGGGGGCTGGAGCACCCCCTGTGAGGACAGGCTGAGAGAGTTGGGGGTGTTCAGCCTGGAGAAGAGAAGGCTCCGGGGAGACCTTAGAGCGGCCTCCCAGTACTGAAAGGGGCTACAGGAAAGGGGGAGGGACTCTGCATCAGGGGTGTGGGGATAGGATGAGGGGTAATGGGTTTAAATTGAAAGAGGGGAGATTTAGATTAGATGTAAGGAAGAAATTCTTCCCTGTGAGGGGGGTGAGGCCCTGGCACAGGTTGCCCAGAGCAGCTGTGGCTGCCCCCTCCCTGGAAGGGTTCAAGGCCAGGTTGGACGGGGCTTTGGGCAACCTGGGCTGGTGGAAGGTGGCCCTGCCCAGGGCAGGGGGGTGGGACTGGATGGGCTTTAAGATCCCTTCCAATCCAAACCAGCCTATGATGCTATAATCAGTATCTAAATAATAATTTAAAAAATCTGCAGCTTATTTCTGAATTTCCTTTGAAATAATTTGAGATAGAATAGAAATAGATATAAAACATGAAAGAAAGACTATGATATCCATGAAAATTATTCAGTAACATGCCTTTCCCTGTGGTTTTATTTGCCTGTGGAGGAACTATTCTAGAGAGAACAAGTTTGTCTAAAAGTGTATATTTTACTCGATAAAAAAGACATTTGCTTACTCCCAGAGATTGAATATTCTGGCCCCATTTATTTCACTGAAGAAATTAAATGCAAAATAAGTAGGGAGAGGAGAGCTGTAATAGTAAGATATATAACATATTTGTTTTATGTGCATCATGCAACGCTTTTCAGAGCTCTCAAATGGTCTGCTAAAATTTATCTTAATGTTAAGAAGTCAGTGCTTTTTCATTCATAAACAATAACAACATGCAAAACCACTGATACTAAATAAGATATAGAAGGTTAATTCTGTCTAAGAAAGTCTTTCTAGAAACATAAATCCAGTAATTTAGATTGCAAAATCAGTGATGCAGGGTTTATATTTTATGTGTACAGCACACTGCACATGACAACTGCTATCCAAGACTGATGTTCCTGAGCATCAGTGCAATCCGATTGGTAGGAGTGATTTTTCCATGAGTAAAGGGAATGGTCACATGCCCATTAACACCAGTCTTGAGGAACTGCGCTTGGTGTCACACGAGCTATTTGGAACGGTTTGCTGAAAATGCCTCGCACTTCTTCAAAGCATTGCTCTTTGTTTAAAATTCAAAATAAGTAGTCATCCCATTCTCAAGCGATCAAGTGAATATATTTTAAGTAATTAATTGCTGGCTAATTCCCATGCAGGTTTCTATCCTGTATAATAAAATTCCTGGAAATTTTAGTTGCTGTAATAAGCTAAGGAGTTTTTGTAAGTATTTGTGTTGAGACTGAACAATCTTAAGGCAGCTGCACAGCTTATGCCCAGTGTACAAATCTCAAAGGGGTGCTCATAAATTTTTTAAAAGCATGAGCTGGCACTGTTTCAGTGAAAGAATTGAATCAAATGAAAATCCTGAAATTAGTTTTTCAGAAGCTTAATTAAAATAACCGCTGATACAAAGTGCTAAGGGATAAGACCTGTACATAACAAAAAAAAATTAGAAGTCTGTAAAACAAACTTCTCCTTTGAAGCAGTCACCTCTGAAAAACAAGTGTTGCCCATCAAATTTCTGTTAGAATTTTAAGCCATTTTGCTGTGAATGGCACTGTAGATATTTTGGCTATGGAAAATACTTTACCCTGATCCCACGTCCTTTGTTGGCTTCTGTGTGCCACACACAGAACACAAAAGTGATATACGTGCTGTAAAACAAATTGTGGGATTGACTAGGTGTCCAGGAGTAAGATTGCTTTCAATAAATGAGTTATCAGACGATTCTGTCTGAGGCTGTTCGAGGTGCCATCAGTTCCACCACTCGAAATGGGAACACCGCTTGTAGCTTTCCCGTAGCCATTTCAGGTATTCACGTCCTGCCTTCTGTACAGCCTGCGTACTACTGGGTGCTCAGGGGGAGCGCTGAATGATGTTCAAGGTGTTTATTCTTATTCTATCCCTAAGGCAATGATTATACCATAGTCAATATTAAAAGGTTTATGCTGTGCTGTTGGGATTTTGGTGTCATTTTGGTCTGCCATAACTACAGCTGTTGGGACCTGCTCCCACTGCAGCAGACAGTCCTGCCAAACCAACACAGCACAGTTTGTTGAAGCTGGCAGACATGTGTGCTGCTCATTCCGTCTGCATTGCTTCAACCTTCCGGTCATTGGTTTCTCCATTTGGTAACTCCAACTCTGAAAATATGTCCCTGAATATTTTGGCTATGTTAGTCATCCTGCAAAAACTGAAAAAAAGCCTTCATGATGTGGCAAAAAAAACAATTTGCCACACTTCTCCTGAAGCCAAGTACTTCATCCGTGGGTGAATCTGCTGAAGTGTGAGCAGCTTCTGGATCAAGGACACCATGCTCCACACCACAGGCTGTGCAAGAGTGCACAGCTAAGTGAGAGTCCCAGCACCAGCACTGGTAAAACGGAATTATTCCTCTAGTGATGGAGCACTGGCCATGTGGAGGACGTGTGTCAGGCTGGTGGAGCTCTAGAAAAGAGAGCGCAGACATTTTAAGGTAGTTTCTGGTTGTTTTTTCAAATCTGAGATGTGCTTTTATATATACTTGGATGTTTTAAAAACCTAAATTAGTATCCAAAGAACTGTTGGCAATTTTGGGGCCAGATTTTTGCTCTTATTTGCCTTTGTGCAAAACAGGAATGTATAAGTAGAAATTGGCACTGTACGCAGGACAGATTTTATCTTGTTTAAACTGAGTTTCTAGAATTGCTTTGCTCTTCTTCAGCCTGTGTGATTTTCCAAATTGGTGCTTCGTTCTGGGGAGTAATGCATCCTCTGGGCACTGCACTTTGAAGAATATCACCGGCTCAGCTCGAGGCTATTTCCATGGTGAAATGATGACTGCTCTGACTGAAGCCCAGTCCTGCATTCCGTTCATCGATAATCCTCATTTGTGCCGTTTCGGATAGATTCAAGGTATTTGTGTGTATCCTGCCAGCTTTCCAAGTAATTGCTGATCGTAGAGCGCGCAGCATCCCTTTGATGAACTGGTACAAGGCAGCTCGTGGCACCGGCAGCTACATGGTCATGCTGCAGTTTCTATTATCTGTTTCTACGCCAATATTCTGACGTGGTTTTGTTCATTTTGTATTCGGTCTTGGAAGCAATAGAGAGCCTTTACAAGCAAAACTAAATCGCTGAAGTGGAAAGGAAACGGTGGAAGTTTACAGCACATAAAATCAAAAGTTGCAGGTTGTTGAGATTTTTGCAATCTCCATTGTGTCTTTACCTTTCATATTTTACTGCAAGTGTAAAAGAGATGGAGCAGAGATTTGTAGGCTTCATTTCTGAGGGGCTGGCTTTGGAAAAGATGAGTGCATGCTTGATTGGCTTCAGAGAGGTTATAACTTGCAGCTAGTTGAACAGATTTTGAATTGTTTTGGAAAATGTTTATGCTATGAAACCCAAACCCAACAAACAAAAAGCCTGCGGGACGTGGAATAGGTTTAGAGAGACATACAGCTTTATGCTCTTGACTGCCGTGGGCAGCGTCACCGCTCTCCATACTACTTTCAGAGTACTACAAGAAGTGGTTTGCTTCCCAGTTTCCTGAAAGAAACATCTTTCCTTTATAAGGTGATTTCCATTGTTCACAAGAAATGTGTAACATTTAAAGTTCATTATCATTAACATTCTTACAAAGTGGCTTTAAAAATACATCTATAGAACCAAATTGTGACTAAGAAAGCTTATATTCAGGTCTGAATGCTCCCTATTAATGCTCAGTCAGACACTTAAATGTAAGATTTTAAGTTTTCTCAGTCAAAAAACAGGCTTTAACTTTCTGTAGGTCAGTGTAGAACAACAGCAATTTCATCTTTTCCGACTGTTTGTACGGGTGCAAAGGGTCCTCTTGTAAAGAGCAAAGCCATTTGAGGAAATGGAGGGGCTTTCCTCATTAAACTGTACGATAATTAACTTGAGTATTCATCCCCTTTGTAACATATTGCTCATGGGAAAGTACTTTTTGGTTCTTTTTAACAGCACACCTGATCCTTCCCTCCAGCACACAAAGTAGTGGCAGGGCTATGGGAGGAATGGCCACGTCTAGCTAGATTATAATCTGCTTCTAGTGTCTGCTATGGCTCTCGTGTCCATCTGACCAGGTTTATATTCATGTCAAACAAGAAATAAATAGAAAGGAAAGCTGGAGGGGAAAAAAAAAAAAAAAAAGGATTGCAGGTGCATTCTGTGAAAATATTTCAAAATTAATTTCATTTTGGACACTCTCCCTTCATGAAATACCCCTTGGAAGAAAATATTGCTTGACTTGTTTTACTCTGATTAATTTAACAAATATTCAACAAATAGAAGTAATTCTCCATTCTGTAATATTTTATAAATACTCTTATATTAACTCTTGCACTCTCAGTAAGAGTTGGCTATGTATATAACATTACTTACAAATTCAGGACACAAGGTTCTGGGGTAAGTTTTTATTTTGATTTTTCTTTTTCACTCTTCAGCTTTGAGAAGATGACAGAAATTTGGCCAGACTACAGTTAACAGGAGCAAACGGGACAGCCATTCTGTTTGATGTTCATGACAAAAAGCCTGGGAAGAAGGACAAAACTATCAAAAATCAATACTTCAAAATCTCTGTCTTTCACAAAAGATTTAAAACCAACTGCTTCTCTGCCTCTTCCTTTGAATCTTTACTGAAAGGCTTTGTTTTAAGAGAGGCCATTTTCAAAAAGAGGGGTGGGAGAAGGCTAGGGAAAAAAAAAATAATGATTTTTACAGTTCAGTCACTCTCCAGAGGATTAATACATGGGAATGCTATCTTCAGAGGCCAGGGGGAAGGCAGTAGAAATAAAAGCATTTGTTTTCCTCTATGAAGGCTACTGACTCCTGGCGGCTGAAACAAAGTCCTATTTTGTTTAAATTCATATATAGTTTTTGAACTTTGAGATTATGGTCGAAGGTTTAACTCCTTGACTTGGCATGTGAGGTGCAGTAGCTAGAGCTCTGCTTCTTATTTGTGTGATGTTTAATTAAAAGGAGTGAAGAGAGAAATTTTTTTGCCCTCTTAAGTCAGTCAGTCTTTCATTTGCAGCTTTTTTTTTTTTTCCAGTGACCAGCCACCTTTCAAAAAATTAGACAAGAAGACGTGTCATTGCAATAGGGATAAATGGTAAACTATGGCATTAAAAGGAAACCTTCCATTATCTACTTATGACATGAACCAGACCTGAGACTTTTTAAATGAGTGGTTTAAAAATAATTACTTGCGCTGGAAAATAAAATCAGAAAAATGTATCAAAGAATAAAATGTAATTGCTGTGATCTAGCTGAGCAGAGACCTCTATGAGAGAAAAATGTGGTTTTGAACACGGGGGAAAAGGCAGGAATTAGTCTCAGGGAAGTTTTAATCCTCTGTGGACACATTTTCTCCCTAGCTTCCTGAAAAAACTAGGTTAATACACCCGTATATTGTCAGAATGTAATTACTTCAAATGGAATTGAAGATTAAAATTGCACATGCTGCATAGTACTACTTTACTATTTGTTCACTGACTTAGTAAGGACCCTTTACCGTTTGTACCTTAACTACTGATCTTGCTGTGGAGTCCCTGGTAAGTCACTTCGTCTGTCCCATCTCATTAAATCCACCCTTCGTAAAGGGATGAGGGAGCAGGGCTAGCAACCTTTCAGACACAAGTGGAACTTCATGGTGGAAAGTTGTTCAGAAGTGCTAAACACTTTTAAAAGAAAGAAACCAGCGTAAACTAACCTGTGATGTTCTGGAGCCACAATTTCTCCCTCAAGTGTGTATCCATACACCAATATTCAGTATAAAATAAACATTGCAAGTGACATGGAAGGTCACACTGCCATGTTCCTTCCCTATAATTCCCAGTTTGTGAACAAGTTATCTGGGAACACTTGATGGAAAGATCTTCAATACCTGGATGCCTGCAGAGGGAACATAATTTTTCCAGAATTTTTTATGAGCCACTGAGCCATGCCACCAAGGAAACCAAGTCTTGACTTTGACATGTTGCCAAAGCAATTAATCAGATCCTAAATTACTGGAACTGTAATCTAGGATTACAGATCCTAAATTACGTGCTGAGGTGTGAGCATTGGCATGGGTGAAAGTCCTGAGGTTCTCTAGGCACTCTGAGAAACCTCTGCATGAACACCACAAACAATGTGCTTCCTCCTTTTAGCCGAGTATGGGTCCATTGAATCTATTCCTTGCGTGTGTTACTGTGATGGGACCCTCTGGCTGAGGGTCAGCCTCCTTTGGTGCAGTCGGGATTATGGTGGGAAGTCAGTGTTCTGCTGTAGCATTCTTTCTGGGTCACACAGATGCTTCAGATCACTCTGCCTCCAGCTGCAGTCTTTGGCTTTTACCAGAGAGGTTCATTTGGGAACAGATGACCAAATTGAGGGCAATTTAGTGCTTGGAGTGAAGAGGTCTTGCATGCGGTGAAAGCTTCCTCTGTAATGCTCTTACCTTGCTCTACAAAACCCACCATGCTGCCTTATCCCAAACTGTAAAGACCTCATCATAGCCCATTACTATCCTGGCTTCATAAACTGTTCCTCGGCTCTGCATCCCTCGTCCAAGACAGGTGCTCGAAGACATGAGTCATGCCTACCACGCTTGGTTGTCACATAGTCTCGGTGTTTTATGTTGTCAGTCATAACCTGAGTGCCTCTGTATTTACCGTGCAGCAGACAAAGTCAATATACTAGCAATGAGTCATATTTAAATGTAGTTTGTTCTTGCTATGTAGAACACACTGGTTCTCTTTCACCAAATGAACTCCAGCTCAATGACAAACAGCTGTTGCTGACACATTTTAATTAAAATGGAAGTCTGGCCTGAAAAGTTCTCCAATTTTAATATGCAACAATAACTATACTAAAGTGGAAAAACATAGGTAAGTCAGGAGGAGAAAGGAGAATTGTATCTGTACTGCTGAAAATTTTCCTCTACATTAATTCTTGAAGACAAATTCAATTTTAGTAGCTTCAGAATGATGGTAGGTTACTTCAGAAAATGTCCTTCTGAATGAAAACCCTTCAAGGTATGGGAGTGCTCTCATAATTGTGGTTATGCTGTCCCCTCTGCGCTTGAACATGGAGCTGTGTTCACATTATCATTCATGATGCTGTAAATTCACCATTGTCCTCATATTAATTAAAGACTATTTTTAGTTATCTCAAGTTTTTTTGCAGTTACATCTATGATAAAATAAATATGAACCAAAATAAAGCCCTTCCTCTACTTTAAGCCTTATTTTCACGTTTAGAAAGGGAAATATCTTACTGTCTTCGCCTCTGGTAGTGATGTTGTTGGAGACAGATTTTACAGGGCTCCAGTACTGCAATTACTGTAATGGCTGTAAATACCCTGAAGATACTTTATGGAGAATAAAATTATTATCCATGTTTTTATTGCATTTTTCCATGTTCAGTGTCAGTGTCACCACCTAGTTGTTATCCTGCCACACTTTCCCACTAGGGTCATGCTCC
Source organism: Athene cunicularia (assembly GCF_003259725.1). NCBI lineage: Eukaryota > Metazoa > Chordata > Aves > Strigiformes > Strigidae > Athene > Athene cunicularia. Next base: position 12,328,922 of record NW_020799116.1, read on the forward strand.
TTAAGCTAATGTTCCAGTTGATGAGGGCTTAGTCCCCAGACAAGAGGCTGCATGATGTGTTCACAGTCCAGAAGAGCACCTGTAGCAGAGCTGAATAGTAAGAATTCTGCCCCAGTGGATGTGAAGGGAGGTGGATTTCCCTTGCATCTTTTTGGGAAAAATACTCTATTTTTGCAAACTCACTCTCATATGAAGACCATTTTTTTTTTTTTTTTTTAGCAGGAATTCTAAGTATTTATTTGATAGGAGCCGTGGCAGCTGTTTCCATAAACTATTGATGACCTTATATAACTCAGAAAGTATGAGAGCAAACCAGCATCACTAAAGACTTGCAAAAAAGGTCAGCAACAACAAATTAAGATAATGTATTCACAACTGGTCCACTAGGTCCTCTACGTATGCAAAAAGATTTTAAGGGAGATTTCTTTTAATTATCACATTTGATGGCCACTCTCTTTTTTCCAGAAATTTTCCTGTGTCCTTTGCCAATTGCATACCCAAAATGCAGCCAATTCAGCACAGCGAAGGAAATTTCTCCCAAGCAACTGGAAGTGCAGCAATCTCACCCACAGCCGTTTTGAAGATGTAACCAGACATCCAACAAAAGCAGCTGATAAAAGCAGTGAGTACTTATTCACTGTGCCCCCATCTCCTCTTCCAACTTTATGAGCTGAAAGGTCTACTGAGAAATGTACCCACCTTCCAGGGAATAAGAACATGGGAGCAGGGATAGGTCTCTTCTAGAGACTTTGCACTCATGTCGGCTTTGCTTCCTTAGGTGGCTTCATCACTTCACAGAGTGTAACTTTGGGGGGCCATAACTGTGTTTCTGTTTGTATTTCTCTGACAAACTACTGTGTAGAGAGCTAGTACTGGCCGAAATCTCCTTGATAATGGGTGGTTTATGAATAACAAGACTCTGTTGTAAATGCACTGAATAAAATATAAATGTGCAGTATTTTGAAGGGTTTTTTTTTGGTCAAAAGAGCTTATTCCTAATCATTGAAGAAGGATTTTCATTGATTTAGTGGGTAATACATAATACTTATGTAAATGTTATGTACAGTTTGATTTGAGGCCAAAGATCTCTCAAAAATACATTACAAACCAGAACAAGCCCTCAGCTGTAGGCACTGGAAATTTAACTTCCAGAAAACCTATGATTTCCTATATTGAGAAATTAGCAATAAAACCCCATAAATAGAAAAAAAGTCTTTCTTTCATATTAAAATACTGCTAATAATGCTTATAAAATAAAATGGCCACAGAAATCAGCATGATCTCTGCCAAATATTTCTAAATTTTTTTTTTTTTTTTAAAGAAAGGCCTTACTAGTAGGTATTTTTACAAGCAAACAGAAAAAAAAAATCAAATGACATTTGAGAAATTTAATTTCCTCCAGTTCCTCAGAATTTCTGTGGTTTTTAAAGGAAATGGTAATACTCTATCGTCAATCATGAATCATGTTGTTCCACCTACATTAGTTGCGCACTGCATCTAGATTCACCAGCTGCCCACTGATAACCAGCCAAATTGCAAGGAGCAGTATAAACCATGGTATGAGAAAGGCAGTGAAATACAAAATGCCTACCCAAATGACATCTATTTATTCTCCCTAATCTTTGCGCCATGATCCAGAAGACTGATGATAATCCAGGAATATATGTGTACCTTTTACACAACATTAACTTACTTTCTTCTAGCTTGTCAAACAGCTTTGGGATTTATTATGTGTTTATTGTATGCCTCACTAGTTTCTTTCCCACTAGGGGACTACATATTTATTTTTACCTTCCACCTTTGAGCATTGAATTTGGTTTAGTGAAGCATATTTGGTAATAGATTTTAGCACTACAAGACTGCAAATTTCATGCGTTATTCGGAATGAAGGGACATGGGGGAACCAGGGGTGGAAATTCAAGGTAACAAAGAACTGCCACTCGAAAAAGTTTTCCACTCTAGCAAGGATTAATATATTTTCATAGCATACTATGCATCAGGGCTGTAAAATGGAAGCTGCAGGTGTCCAGAAGGCTGCTCATTTACCAGAGTTCTCAATTTCAAATCTTTAGACAATTTTTGTCTTTATACTTGTAGATAACTCTTTTCTCGTGTTTCTTCTCAATAGTTTACTGAGTTACTAGAGTGGACGAAAGTATCACAAAAGTTAAACTAGATTATATTAATCAGTGGTTATAGAATAATTGATTTTTGACGAACTGTTCATGTACCAGGTGTTTGGATTGTTCCTACTACTTGCTATTTTCCCAGTTAATGATGTTCATTGAACACGGTACGCCTGGAAATGAAATGGAGCCAGCTTCCATCTCAGCTCTGTAGTGCTCTTAATGGCTCTTTAAGTAAAATCTGTACAATTTTTATTTAAAATCATTCCTGAATGGACACAGCTGGATGCTCCCTCGCCGCATTGATACTCCTCTTCGGCAGCTGCTTAAGTGCACAGTGTTAATCCTGTGATTAGGGAGATGCGATATAAACGTGTACCTGATGCATTTTGCAAGTACAAACTTCACAGTGACTTGTGGTTAAGAATTATTCCATGGATTTTTGGATGGATTAAACTATATGTAGAGAAGTCAAGGCTGCCCAAAAGTCATACTGTGAACTAGTGACATGGATTCTCCTTGTCATTCAGAGTTGTGTTTTGATAAGTGTCATGATGGATTGGGCAAAAATACATTGGAAAGACACGCTTTCAGTGATTCACTGCAGTTTAATCGGGTACCTCTACTTGAGTGTCCAGTCAGACAAACTCATATCTTTTGTGGCTACATTTTTGACTAACAGAATTTTGCCACATGTGTTTAAGTTTCTTTAGAACCAGCCATTTTCACAGAAATTGGAAATATGGTGTTACCTGGAACAGGGATGGGACTGTCGGCCTCTGTGTGCATGCCATAGGAAATTAATATTGCTTTTCATTAGGCAGGTAGTCCTTCCCAGCTGGCCAAACCCTGCTGTACTTGTCTCACCTTGAGCACTTTTAACAGATTTGAGCTGTTCTAGTTGTAAATTGGCATTGGTGGGACCCCACTGGATGCTGTGCCCCCATACTACATATCTGCAAGTGTCACTTAAATGCATTTCTTTTGGAAAATTTGGGTATCGGGTCACACAGATCCAGACAGGAGCAGAGCATACTCGAAGACTAACAATTAAGAAGCAGATATAATTGCTGTCAAAATTATTAGTTCTGACAAAGTTAGATACCATTTTAATTTCTCAGTTATCAACACATATGACAACTACAGCTTCCTCTGGCAATGGAAAAAAAGTCTTGAAATTGTATCCACTACTGAGCACAACTGTGGGCGGGAGGAGAGCAATGAGTGATGATGTTATTTCTTTAAAGAGTTTTATAATCTCCTAATGAAAATCCTGCAACAGAAACTTGTCACAACCTTTTGTCTCTGTAATTTGAGCCTGTTGCCCCCCATGTGTTGCTGAGAAGGAGCTGCACCGCATTTCATACCCTGGGAAAAACGAAGTGCGACGTAGGTTGACAACAACACCATATCCATTAGCCAGCTATATAAAAAGAAGATCTTCTTCTTCAGTTTTCTTCTTACCTTATTATAACTTGCTCTGTCCTTGCAAACCAGGGTTGAATGCTGTCCTATTACAAAATTTACTAGCACAATCATTTATATCAGAGAATGAAGCATTTCCCTTGCATAAGTTACTGTGAAGGCAGACATATGGCCTGTATTTAAGAACTGGCTAAGTTCCTGAAGTAAGTGTTAAATAGAAAATCAGTGTAATAAGTGTATCACTCTTCTTTTATTGCTAATAGGGGTACAGCCTCAGATTTTGGCTCCTTTATGGGTTGTCATAAAGTGCAGTGATTGAATTATACTGTTTCCTATCACTTTTTCTTTAATTCTGGATCAAATTCTGGTATGTTTGTTAATTGTAGCAGCTTTCACTTAAGGGAAGAGGTTTGGGAAATATTGTTAAAGCAGTTTTGGATTAAAATGGATTTAATAACTATTGCAAGAGAATAATATAATGTGCCTGTGTGCATCTCAGTGTCAAAATACCACTCTTACTGTGCCGTATTTCTTGGGGCAGTGTTTATTTATCGGCTATATCTAAATAGAGACAGCTTGAAGGCTTTAAATAAGTTGACTCTTCTTTTTGATTCTTTTAATGATTCTGAATCACAGCTTATAACTCTCCTACCTCCTCTGCCGTGTTAGAGCATGCCAGAGAACTGAAAGTGATTTTTAAAATTTACCAGAACATCTGAAAACAGTGCTCAGTCATTTTAAGAACTTGTAAAGCCAGGATGCTGCAGTTGTCTGTCTGGGCAGGTAAGTTCCCTTAAAGTACTGACTAACATATTAGCAAGGCTAATGCATGCCTTGAATGCCCCTCAACGAGTGTCAGGGTCACTACTAGAGATTCAGCCCAGATCACTCAACTGGGAGCTAACCTGGGTCATTCAGTCCTTTGGTCCAGCTTTAGATCCATCACAGCAGTACTGCAAAACCAGGTGCAAAAGAGCCCCTTACAGGCGGACATACTTGGTTTACAGCAGGTGTTAGATCCAGTGATCTGTTCCCGGTGAATTTCATTAGATAGTCTGCTGGACTCCACTGTGAGCACATCCAATCAACACTGAACGCTGATAATGTAGAAGTTTTTTACCAATATCTTCTCAGTAGCTAGGAACGAAAACTTCATTTTTAAGCTAGGAACAGAAAACTTTACTATTTTAAGTATTATTGATTTGATACTTGTAATAGTCTTTCAGGGAACTGTACAGTCTTACAGTAAAACTGTAAACTTTACCTCTTGCGCCTTGGTGCCATCAGCAGTGGTCACCAAGTAATGTCTAACAGGTCCCTCCAGTCATCGTGCTGCCAAAGAGGACCTGTGTTCGAGGCAGGTTTGCCTCTCCCGTGGAGCTTAGCTGAAACCTTCCGATGACTTTTGCAGGACTCTGACAGCCTTGTGCAGTTCTGAAACCAGTGGTTACCAGCGAATTTGTAAATGGAAACCAGCGTTTCAGTGCTGAAGTCTCAACATTCTTTGAAGAGAAGCACTGTCCATGTTTGCCTCAACCCAAATGATGGGACCACAGTGGTGGGCAGTTTCTAACCTCCAGCACAGAGGGGGATGGAGATGATTATTTCCTGGTGAGAGCTGCCTGCCAGGGGTGCAGGACGAGGCATCTGGTCTAAGACAAACTCCCAGCTGAAGAAGTGCTTTATGGCCACCTCGCCTGGGTTGTTGAGCAGTGTCAGCCTCTTGCAGAGCCAATGGGCTTTGAACATTCTCGGCCCTTCCTGGGTATATTTAGCATGCAAGATCAGACAACGTGCAGAGCAACTTTAAACTCAATAGAAAACAAGTAACTCATGCAAAGCCACTTTTATGGACTCTGTTCTGGTTTTTATAGCTCTTGTGTAAAACAATTGGATTAACCCAGTTGCCCCGTGGTCATTCTTTTTCCCTGCAGATAAAACCAAAATCTTATTATACTTTTAAGAAAAGGATTTTTAGTTTCAGGTTCAAATACACGTAACTAATACTTATAGGTTTTGTTTAGTTTAGGTTTGATAGTGTGTTTATTTTTGAATTTGTCAGTCCTTAGGACAGCCTTGTGAAGCCTGCTTTGGTTTCCTCACATGTTTTGTGGGATAGCGATACACAAAATGCCTCAATATCTGTTATGATTAATGCTCTGGAGAAACCTGTTAATGTTTATGGAATTACTGCATGTTTGAAGGTTCTGACATAGCAGATAATTTTCCTCGACTTTCCATGCCCTGGCAGACACAGGATTTAGACTTGCTGACATACCGCAACAAAAGCTCTCCTTATGAGGAGTCCCAGCCCCAGCCTGCAGAGCTGAGACACTGTGATGGTAAGGATAAGCTTAAATAACCTCTCTGGCCATGGCCAACTTATCTAAATGAAAACCGAAGACATAAACCCTTTGGAATCTTTCCCATCTTTACTGCAACAGACCACATTTAAAAGAAAATGAAATGTTTCCATTTTCAATTTAAAGAGGGTGCAGGTATTTCAGTTGCAAAAAATTGGGTGATGGATTATTTAAAAAAATGCTTCAGCATCCAAAAATTACTTATTGCAAAATCTCACTTTTTATTCAAAGTAAACAAAAACCATCAACCCCTTTCTGGTAGAAAATGGTGGAAATATCAGTGTTAATTCTCAGATCCCCATTTTCTCTGGAGATGCTGGCCATTTAACTTCTGCACTGCAAACCTATAGCAGCAGCATCGGGGAGTGCCGAACGCCCGGGTTAAGGATGTTCTAGGAGGTGACCAAGCTCTGCTATTTATACAATACTGCTTGATTTAACAACATGTAGCTCTTGATTGATGCCCACAGGAGCCAATGGGAGCTCTGATGGACACCAACTAACCCTGCAGCCTTGACACTGGCCAGAAATTTGCCACAAACGTCCACACCCCCATACAAAGCAGGAGGCAGTGCCACTGTGGCACCCATGGAAGGTACCGTGATGTGACGGGGGAGCCATACTAGGTACGCGCTGATCATACTAGGAAAATAATTACAAGAGTGTATTTTTAATAAGAATCGAAGTGATGTTATTTTCGGACTTGTTTGGAGCATAAATTGGAAATCGAACACCCAACAAGTTTGTTATATCCCTGCTGAAAATCTCCAGGCTTAATTTAGTCAACATTCTGAATTAATTTTCCTATTAAATGGATGCTTTCCTAAAATGTAGGGGGAAAATTTTTTCACTGATAAGATTGTTCTGTGAACCATTCCTAATGAGCTGCTGTGTCATTCTCTTATGCTTTCCATTTGTCTTGTTTAGATTGCTTCAGTTTTAAGTATTCCAGTTTTTTACTGCCTGTTAAAGTTTGTTTTAACTGGGAGTTACAATTAATTTTAATGCTGTTAGAAAGCAAACCATTTTATTTATTTATTTATTTAAATTGACTTTTATTTAAGCAAGTAGATATACAAATGATTTTAACGTCTTTTATCTATTCCTGTAAGGTTTATAATCAAAATTTCGGTTTTGATACATGTTCATTGTTGCTTCCCCAAAGCCGGAAAATCTTTCTTGCCCCTGAGAACGTACTTGAAATCCATAGGGGTTTCGGAGATTTGGCTGTTCTAGGACTGCTCATGGGTCTGCTTCAGACTTTAAACCTGCAGAGCAGTATTCTTCCTTGGACAAAATAACCTGTGTCCTCAGAGAATCCCCTTGGTTTTGAGCATAAAATAACAATTTAATAGAAAAAAAAATTTCCTAATAATTTTTATTGTATTGTTGAGATAGAATTTTTTAATTTCCTATTTAAATCTAGCCACATTAAAAATAAAGTCCTGCTTGGGTTAAAAAAATGTTTCTTTGATTATATTGACATAGCTACAAGCTCCATATACTGTATGCAACTTTGTTGGCATTAATGTGCCTTTCTGGATAAACATTACCACCCAGAAAATGGAATAGCTACCGCATTGCCATTGAAGGAACTGTTACGCATAAATAGTTGTCTGTAGCTTTATAAATGCATTAGATCTTTGTTTGTTTGTGTAGCTTCATGTAGGTATATCAGTATAATTTTCAATTTCAGCTCAGGCCCTGCAGAACTTTTCTTGCTGATTGCAGAAGTGATTTGTACGTAGCAGAGGCAGGTCTTTAAATCCAGTTCTGCGGCAGGTACCATGTGTGAAGAGGCCCACAGCATCGCGGAAGCTCTGCACAGCAGCCTAGCAGTGGGTTATGGCATCTCTGCCTTGGACAGCAGCTCTAGATGCCTTTCATCACAGTAAAACACTCATGTGGATATGAAAAATATTTATAACTTCTTGGAAAACTTTTTTTTTTTTTTTTTGAGGTGCCTTTAAAAAAGGAGGGATGAACACTGAGGGGTGAAAAAAACCTCTCAAGATAAAATAGAGTAATTTAAAAATGCCTCAGGCCTAAACAAGGCTTTTATTTTCTGACTGGCTAATTCAAGGTGACTCACCCGGCCTTGAACATCTTAAAAGATTGCTGTGATTATGAGTTCTTTTGGACAAGGATATTTTGTGAACACTTTGTGGGATTCACGTAACCAATTTATGTCTCGGGTGGTATACTGCAATTCATCCCCTTTTGGTTGAGCCCAGTGCATCTTTTTCCCACTTTGTGAGAAAACACGCTATTCCTGCTCAGTGGTGGTGTTGATTTTCACTGGATGCCTTCACGTCTCTCATCTCTCTCTTAAACCGAAGTTCTGGAGAAAACAACCGTTCTGCAGTTCCCAGGCCTGGGCGCAGTGCGGGCTCAGGCACTGCTTCCCCCGTGCCTGTGGGCTGCTCTGGGTGGTGATGCCCAGGCTGTGGGGAACCACCAGCGGAGTATTTTATCGCACTGAGACTCTCCTTTGCCTCTATAAATTTTGGTTAGAGGTTTTCAGCTTCCCAGAACATTCTAAGGAATTGAGTAAATTAGAAAAACTGTTGAAGCAAGAGCTTTTCTCTCCCCTCGATCAGGTAATGCTATACTCTGTATTTAATTGAGGAAAGAACTTTCACAACCCAGTGGTTCCACTTTTTATTCTTTTTACACGATGAAGTATCATAATATTGTTTAATAGTGTCATACTTATATTTCACGGTCTAATCCACTTTTCTTTTTCATTCCCATTGTATTTTATATAGTTTGAAGTCTTAGAGTCTAGAGTATGTGCTCACAAGGCAGCTTTCTCCCTGCGCCTTGTGAATAAAGCAGCGTTGAGGCATTCATTAGGATTTTTCTTTCTTTTTACTGAAACGGTGAAAACTTTGTGCTTTAAAGAATTATAGTGTCCTGTGCATAATGTACATTTTCTTTGCCTTTCCCATTATCTACTCCACAGCATAGCACATTTGTCACTGGTTTTCTTTCCTTCTGGCTTAATGAGAATCTCAGGTTTTGGAATGTGCTGTTTCTGTCCTTTGTGTCTAATCTGTGCCCTCTATTTCTCTCCCCCTCTTGGAGATAAAACTGCATTTTGCTGCTGTTGCAGTTCCAGACAAATTTGATCAAGATAGAGGAACTGACTCATCACCTTTTCATGAATCTTTAGGAACTGTACTGGCACACGTGTCCTGGAGGAGACGGGATCAGCATCGTGCGGTGTCTGATTGGGTTGCTAAGAGAGAACAAGGGGTTTTATTGTTGCTTTCACCCACTCTCTACTGAGGCTTTTTTGGATCCTGATTCTGTTGATTTTATTTTCTGTAAATGGAGGAGGAGGGAAAAAGCTAAGCTGATGACTCTGGGAAATAGTAGAAAGAGTACTTGAGAAGGAGAATGTCATAAAGTGCAATGCTTCCCCCAGTGTGTACCATGCATAATATACCAGAACAGCAGTTGCACTCAAGGGAATTGTCTTGGGACCTGGGTTTAATTTTCTGTCCCATGTAATGCTAGATCCCTTTACATCAGTTGCTATATGTACCACTTTTGTTCTGGCATAATAATAGGGCTCATAGCTCCTGCTTATTAATTTACCTCGTAATTGAGATCTATGATAAATTTCTAAAGGCCATTCAGTCACTCTAGGGCAATATGAAGTGGAGTTTAAATTGAGATGTTAACCTGTAGGAAGTGCTGCTTTAACAAGCAGGGTCACTCGTTTAATCCAAATGCCATAGTTGCATGCAAGATGTGGTAGCAAAAGTCAGCATGGATTGCAAGGGAATTGAAAACTGGATTTCTGCAGTAAGTGTTTTTGCAACCAACCTTATCAAATAAGATCTTTATTATATGCTTGTAAAAAACTTCTCTTCTTATTTTCAGCATCAGCTTACTGGCGTTACTTCCTTGAGGTCTCATTGGCCTTTTTCCTTGTGGTCATTAAAGAATTTTGGGAAGGGAAGAGCTTTCTACCAAGGAGCCTAGAGTATTTTGTGTGCTGCTTTGATCTGGCACCCCTTATGAATGAGGAAATTTTAATTCTTACCTGGGACTCGCAGCTATAGTTTACTGTAGCTCAGAGGTGTGTTTGCTCTGGGGCGTATTCAGATGTACCTCCTTGTACTGCAAAATAGGAGCACTTTTGAGTACCTTCTGCAGAATTTTCCAGCGATGCATTAGCCATCCATTTCACCGAGCACTGTGTTTCCTGACTGCCCCAGCCCTGAGCTTGCTGGTGGCTGCTGGTGGCCCGGGAGGGACCGGCATGGTGCTTGCCCCATGTGCTAATCCATCCCGATGCAGGCAGCTGCACTGATGCTTCGGCAGGCTACAAGCAGTAAAGGTGGGGTTTGCATGGGGATTTCTTAACTGCTTCTTTTGGGGTTGGGAAGGCGGGTTGAGTGGCAGAGAAAATGAGAATGATCCAGGAGATTATTATGACCTGACCTACCTGTACATATTTGCAGTTGTGCAGAAATATGGAATATGGAAAAGTATTTTTCAGGCATATTCACAATTGTACTCCAAATTCAGAACCAGGACCCGAATTTTAATTCTTGGTCTTTCTTGTGCCAGAGAGCACCAGAAAACTTTTAACTTGTTTGGATTCTGATCTTCCCAGCCTAACTGCTATGTTTAAATCCACATAACTACAAATCCATCTTTAGTGGGTGGTCTGTAATTTGTTTTTTATCCCACGTACAGTTTGCTTTACTGCTCTTCACAATAGTTATCGTGCCTATACTGCTATAACATTTAGTTTATGTCTTTTTCTTATATTCCCTTAAGCCTCGTCTCTGCTTTTCTATTTTTATAAATTACTGAAATGATAGTTTTTATATCCAGTGCTGCACTTTGGCAAGGTGGGCTGGAGGAATTTTTGAGCATGATGATATTTTTCTGCAGAGATTCAGTCTCCTATGTTTTAATTAATGGTCAGGCCAGGTGAATTTGCTGTTTTGTTTTTTTTTCTGGAAAACAACATTTGTTCTAGCAGTGCCAATCTGTGCACCACTGTTGCTATGCAGCAACCTCAACTTCAGATTTTTTTTTCAGATTTTGTTCTGAGCAAACTCCCCAAAATCCAAAGATTATTCTTTTGTTTGTTTTGCTTTACTGGATCAATGTTTAAGGCTGCTATCTATGCTATTGCAAGGAAACTTAAAAAATTATGCTTCCCACCTACTGTAAAAGAATCCAGCAAAATAAAGTGTCTGCGTGGAGGGGAACTTTGAAAGGAGAAGGAAAAGCTGTTGTGTTATGCAAAAGAATTTTCTTGTTTCTTGTAACTATGTCTCCTGAGATTATAATTTTTTACTTTATTTTTATCATTCAAGCTGGTGGAAGGTATGACTCCTTCACTGTGGTTTGTCAAATAGGTAAATAACTTTTTTTTTTTTTTTTTTTTTTTTTTTTTTTTTTTTTAAAGCAAAATGAGGATGCATAGAAAATGTAACAGTCCCCTGAGAGTAAAATAAATTTAAAATGCATGCAAGGCTTTCTTGCATTCATAATATTGTTATTAACATTAGTTTTGAATTTCTGAATGCTATTTTTTTATTTAATGGTAACTTTTATTTTGAACAGATGGAGTTGTATAATATAGAGGCAATCAAGTCTCATACAAAAAAGACGAATAAAGAACAGGCAGAAACTTTAAGTGTTTAATATCTATGAAGAGATTTAACATATTTATTTATGTTACATTGAAGTTTCTTATAGTGAATAATTGCTAAATTACAGCAGGTTTTGTCAAAATGGAACTGTTTTTGTTCCTTTCTTCTCTGATAGGTATGGATATCTCTGATAGTATGCCCTTTTAGTTTTGATCTGTCCTTTTATAACCCTTAAAATCACACTTTTGATTTGTGCTTTTAATGAAATAGAAACAGATTAAGTGACGTGGTGGAGTTATAGATGTTGTGCATTGAATCATGCTATAATAGCACAAATTGGTATAAAAATGCCCAAGCATGTGAGTTTACATTTACAAGTAGTTGGAGGGAGCTCTTTTGAGTTTCAGGGTTTAAATGTGATTATGAAAATGGATGGAAAGAGAAAGAAAGAATATCATCAGAAGAATATTGAGATTGCAATTTTAGTTATTATCTATTTAAATCCACAGCCAGATTCTCCTAAAGAGAGAGAGAGAGACCAGGCAGGTCTGGCCGAGCCCACACAGAAACCCTCCTCTTCCCTTTGCCCTTTCTCTCCTCATGGGAACTTGTTCTTCAGCAATTTCACAGTATTCATTGCCAGCATCAAGGGAATTATTACTACAGGTCAGACTGGGACACATTTGCTTAAGCAGCTCTTTGAAGGAGAAGGACAAGGTCCCTAGCCTGCAGAGCACACAATCCGATTTTAATCGTGATAAGACGGGAAGTGACAATCCGATGTTGGGGACTGGGTGTAGCGAAGAGGGTCGGGAGCCAGCAGAAGATTGGCTCAGTCTGAGCCATGATCTTTCTTTCTGAAATCAGAAAGCAAAACATTTGCTTTACTCAAGTAATCAACAGGGCAAATGTAATTAACTTTAACTGAATATTAATATTAGTGAAGCTTTATTCTACTTGTAGGGGGGAACAGTATTTGAAGTATTTGTGTGTGTGTGTGTGTGTGTGTGCAAAGTTTAACTGCCTCTGGCATAATGAAAACCAAAATACACAGCCTGGAGACTTTAATCTAAATGCCGTTCATGCTAGTAGTGTAATCTGAAGCTAGTAAATATATTTGCAATAAAGGTCTGTACCTAGTAAGCCCAAGCTGATCTGAAGTTTTCCTATTAAATTTTGACTCATCTTTGCGAAAAGAGTAACTGCGTACTGTTGACCTTGTTTTGCGCTTGATATCTGAAATTCAAAGTTCATATCTGGCTTCAGTGCAGAACAGTGTGAAAAGGTGATGAAGATTTCAGTGGTGTTATACAGACTCTTGTTCAAAACCTGTGGAGCCTACAACTTCTGGAAATCTAAATCAAAAGCAACATCCCAGTGTCTTATTAAAAAAAAAACAATTTCAGCTCTTGAGTATTTCCATTGAGTTTGTCTTGTTGAGGCTCAGAAGTCAGAGTTGGAAATTACACCAAATTTTCCCTATTTTTTTTAAATAACTAAATGACAATCTTTTATATATGATTCTTAGTGTCACATTGTTGGTCTCAGCTTGACCTGTCAGGGTTCGGAGCCTTTGATGTCATTACATATTGTACATTTCAGAGGGCCTTTGTCCTGGAGGAGAATTTCTCCCTGAGAGACAGACACACACACATATATATGCTGTCAAAATATTATGTGCCATCCTAAATTATTTGGTAGCAATGGGAATAACACCTGCTTCCTGAGAACATTTCTTCCTTTCAATTATCTGCAAGAATTTTTGTTGAGATGTATTATTTAAAATGGTAATGACAACCTGAGGTAAAAAATAGGTAATTTTTGATTCTTCTTGTTCCACTGCTTGACATTAAGGCTACATTGTTCTGATTCCCATTTCGTCATGTGCAAATGGCTTTCACAAGGTGAAGTAAATATATCCCATTCTTTATCCATTACATCCATGTAGTATATGATATGCAAAACCTTTTAGGACTTACTGCGCAGCAAATGCTGCTTTTTAATTATAAATACATATAAAATATGCAAAAATATAAAGTCGACATGAGCAAAGAGAGAGCAGGAACAAGAGATACGTGTCTTGAAACCACCGCACTTTTACACACAGTGGTAATTTTGGAAAATGGGTTAATACGAAGATATTCAGAGGTGCATTTTAAGTGGCTTGAAAGCTCTGGGGCTTTAGATTGTTAGTAAGCCCTGTTCTTAACAGGTACTTTTTGTATGGCTGTCTAAATACTTAGTATGTAATATTTGTATTTGTCATAACTGTCTGTCTAATTAGACACATAAATTCTTTGTATAGTAACTATCATATGCAAAGCATGATTCTCACTTATAGGTTTCAATAGTAACTGCTGCTTAGCCATATTTCTGAGATGAGAATACTGATCCCTTTTACAATATTATAATCTATGTAAACTGTAATACGTAAATAAGGGCACTCTTCCTCTTCTTACACATCTTTGCAACTATAATCCAAGGAGGGCAGGAGCATCAATTAGCTATGAGGCTTTTTTCTATTATCTGTGTTGGCTCATGTCAGGAAGAAAGCTTCTGCCAAAATAATAATAATGAGTGTGTATGGAGGGTGGGAACAGAGTGGAGATACGTAGGACAGAGCGTGATTGTCTCAGAGGAGGAGTCATCCATTGCTCTGAGTGACCAGTGGCAGGACGAAGAGGTGTCAGGGGTGGTGAATGGAGCTTCCCAGATGTGGTTTTGGTGGCTGGGCTCACACGGACAGATGGCCTTATCTCACAGCCAGCCATGAACTGGGGAGTCAATAGAGAACTGGGGCTGAGCTCCGCCAGGCAACACGGTGTCAGAGAGGGATCAGACTTCTGGCTTCTGCCGTCACCCTCAGCTCAGCGGTGTCAGGCCAGACTTCTGTGGGGATAGCTGGGCTGTGGAAAGCTTCAGATGTTTTAAGACATTTCCATTTAGTCGTTTCTTTACTGGACACCTCACCAGACTGACTGACATTCAGTTAAATCTGGGGTTTTCTTGGTCCAGAAAGAAAGCAGTAGCCAAGCAGAGCTTGCATGGAGAGAGGAGATGGAAGCAGCTCCTGCTTCCTAGTGGGAATGTAAATGTTTTTATGACATCTGGTGGTCATAAAATCACAACTACTTTAAGTGAAAATGGCAGTTGAAAAACCTTCTGGAGAAAATTCTTCCTTTTAAGACATACATATATACATAGGTATATGCACCTTACCTATATACATAAATATACACACATATATTTATTGTATTGGACTTTTATGTTGCCTCCCATCTGTTGCTTTAGGTCTTCTGCATATTTATTATATGGAGTTAATGATGATCATATTATTCAGGAAAATCTATAAAATATTAAAGATGGGGGAAAATGAATATTTAGGCAGGAAATTTAATTGAAGTTAGCATTAAATATGTTGGCATCATGATTACATAATTTGGCCCATTGTTCAACAACATGAGATTACAGCATGTGTTTTCACTTACACCATTCACCGCATTCAGCCCAACGGCACCAGCCGTGCTGCACCTGTGCCTTTGTATTCATTACTCTAAGAGTTTTAAACCAAAAGGGAATTTCACTGTATGCCGCAGGCACTGGGAGGGGAATATGGCAGGATTTATTTGTTTTATTACGAGCCCTAGGAAATACATGCTTGCTACTGCACCATATGATGTGTAACAGTGCCATTGGATGTGGGGCGAATTAATGAGTTGGCTGTTGTAATTAAAAAGATAGCTTGTAAAGCTTCACCCAGGGTAAAGCAAATGCAAATACTTCTACTGACTTTAGCTGGCTTGGATTGGGCTCGTTGTACATCATGCTTTTTACAAAATACCTACTACAAATCTACAGACTTTATAATACTCATCACAGGGGTTTTTTTTAGCCAAATGCTATTGTTGGCTCTTGCCTGGCCTAAATTATTACGATGGTAAGAAATGCAAAAAACCAAGTTAAATTACTCTTTAGCAGAAATTTCAGGCAATGGACACTTTTCCATGAATATTTCATACAAAGCTATAAATAATTCTGTTGGATTTTGAAGATCAGAAAGTGACTACTTGGATGATGTAGGGCATTTATGTAAGCCTTACTGCTTTGTGCATGATGCAAGAGACATATTCATTCATGGAATTCAAGTCATGTGTGAGTAAATTTGACATTTTCTCTTAAATTTCTTTTAAATAGCTAGTTGTTTCGATTCGTTAAGACTGGAATACACAAATATAGCACCGTCATTCACCTCTCTTGCTACCTGAGATCTGTGCACACTGAAATGTTTCTCACAAAGCTTTTGCATTTTCAGAATGTTTTATTCATTATTCTAATACTTGTGCTGAATATATTGTGCTCATAAAATACATGTTAGATTACTTAAGTGTAGGTCTCTCCGAACCTTCATTCAGATATAAAAATCAACTTTGCTTGATTGAATTTGCCTCCTTCTGAACTGATTTGGATATTTTTTTTTCTGTAAATGATGGTAATCTGCTCATATTAACCAGGGGAAAACCACTAAGAACTACAATTGGTCTTCCTTTGTGTCATGGTTCCTGCAATTTAGGCGGAGGATTTTGTTAACCACCTAATAAAAAAGTAGATCTCTTCATTATGAAGGAAAAACTTGGCAAGGTGCTTAGTTTCACCATAAAATACTAACCAAGAAGACAACCCAAGTACATGAAGTTTGTTGATTGAAGAAGGAAAGGACTCCTAATTCTTGAGATGCTACTTACCATAGTTAAACTGTTAGTTACAGCCCTTTCTGCATGCCCAGTTCCTCCCAGAATTCTTCTCTGAAAACCACATTAACACCAGTTTCCTCTGCATTCAGATATGTGCTAGTATTTGGGGCCAGCAGTCCTGCAAGGACTTCAGGATAGGGCTTCCCTCTCCTTCTCCCGTCTCTTCCTTCTCTCTCCAGTTTTAATGAGAGTTTCTGGGCAAGCAAATGAGAAATCATAAAAATACCTAAAGAACTTGTTCCTTAAATCCCATAGAAAACAACCTCAAACTGAACGTCAAAGAGTACAAACAAAATATTGCCATGTTAGAGTCTTCTGCGCAATGGGAGTTTTTTTTACTGTGTGCAATATGCTTGTTCTGCAAATACTGAAATGCCTCTCAGACAACAAGCAGAATAGCTCTCTACATATCAGCATCATCTCCCTACTCAAACACCCAAGAGGGAAGTAGACCGTGCAGCATCCTCCGAGGTGCACACCAGCACTCGCAGCTCACAGGTGACCCTTTCCTGACTCCAGGCAGGTCCTACATGAGCATCGTGGCTGCTTTCCCTGCAGAGGGACCAGCAGTTGCTTGGGTCCCCAGGTCCCAGCTCATTTATAGCCACGAGTCCCGTTGAACCTGACAAAAGCATGCCTGCGAGCAGGACTGGCAGTGGTCTCAAGGTACCACATGGTGTCAGCCTCAGAGACAGACCACAAGCCTGTCCGGCTTTTTGCCTCGGGGATGGTTGCATCTTGTCCCATGGCAAGGGTTTGTTCCTGGGACAAGAGCCTTCACCCTGCGGAGCTGCCAGGGCACGTCATTAACAGAGCCGGGACATCCTTGGTCAAGAGGTTCTGCTTTCATCAGCACTGTATGTTATTAAAGTCATCTCACTGAAAAATACTAGCAACTGAATACTTATGTACATAGTTTAATTCTTCTTTTCTCTTTCTGATATGTATTTTTTGTTCCAATCACATCCTGCTTTTCTAGGTATAATTTTCCAGAAATTGCAGTGGTCATTCAGTTAACTTTTTTATTTTTTTTTTTTCCTCTGCTTAGATTTTTGCTTCTATTTTACTGTGGTAAGACCTGGATCCTTTATAACACTTCCAAGCTGTATTTCATTACCATTTCCCACAATTTATATGATCTCTTTTGTAATGCCAAATGTGCTTCTAGTACATGATAAATCTGTAGAGCAGCAAAGAACTTTCCTGTTTCTCTTCTGTTTACAGCTAATCTTTTAGTATGACAGAAAATATTACTTGCATACTGATTTGATAGATACCACAATGCAAGAACAAAGGAAAATGAGTTAGCAAGCCAA
This sequence comes from Athene cunicularia, assembly GCF_003259725.1. Classification (NCBI taxonomy): domain Eukaryota; kingdom Metazoa; phylum Chordata; class Aves; order Strigiformes; family Strigidae; genus Athene; species Athene cunicularia. Next base: position 12,346,527 of record NW_020799116.1, read on the forward strand.
GCAAATTTACCATGCCAGAGTCAAGAAGATAGTTTATATGAAACAAAATTCAAATAGGTGGGGAAATACATAGGGTAGCAATACAATCTGCCATGAGATATTTGGATGAGACACTGAGATTAGATGGAAAGGATCCATCCACCCAGGTTAGAGTCCAGAGAAATTACAGGCAGATTCTCCCAGAGTAACACGAAGAAAACAGGAAAGCTGGTATGATGGAAACAGTACTCCCTTTGACTACAATTTTTTAAAGTTATTATTGTTGCCGTGCATGCCTCTTTTCCAACACTTTTGCAGCTGGTATGTAATTGCATCACTTTGGAATTTGCCCAGATTTCATTCTTTCTGAGTTTTTCTACTTTATGTTTGGCCAACGCTTAGAGCTCTGCGAAATGGTTCCTTATAGATGTGGATTTCTTCAAAGATGAGAATCTGCTTCATGGAACATTAAATAGCATGCAGGCTAACAAGCGGCCAGTGCACGGTAGATCTCTCTGCCGCCGTTTGGCTGAAACACAAGGCTGAAAGGTTTGAGTAAGTTTGGGACTAAACCACAGTGGACTTCTGTGCCTTATTTAGGAAGTACAGAGTGAGATAAATAAATCAGAGCTAAAAGGACCGTCCCAAATTCATACAAAAGACTGGCGTTGTGTTTAGGGATACCTGCATACCAATAAACTGGATTAGCAAGATGTGACGTTGATTCCACCATAAAAATATCCTGTTTCAAATTATTTTAAGATACTTTCGAAATAGAGTGGAATTAAAATATTTGTTTTAAACTATCCAGGGAAAAGGTGCTGGGCCTCTCGCATCGTTATTGCTTTTTATAGTTCTTCTCCACCCTCAGTCATTTAGCAGTTCCATTTCCCAAAATACCAGCGGTAACTCTCTCTCCAGTCTTTGCCTGTATGGATATTAGCTGTGATATCTTTCCATTCAAAATAACTACAGTAAAACCCTTCATCATTTTCTCACTATTTTGGTACAAATGTAGTCTAAACTGTATTTTTGAGGAAGAATATTAGCTGTTACCCGTAGCTGCAGACACTCGTTCATCTCCCAGCGCCTACATCACTTGCTGTGAGTTTTGCAGCCTGACAGGTTTTTAATTTACCACAGTATTTCATATTCCATACTTTCTGTTTTGTACCTTGACATTTAACTATTATTGACCCCTGGCAGAATAAAGCTCTGAACGGAAGCAAAAACTTAATGAAGCACTTTACATGTCAGTCATAAAATGTGGAAGCATGTTTGACTGCTGCTGTTCTGAATCTGGACTTATTTTCATTTATATCTTTCATAGCCAAAGGTAACATCGCAATGGGTTCTTTTCTTGCTTTTATAAATTGAATATCCATTTTTCTTCTAGGTTCCCTCAGGAACCTGTGAGTGAAATTGTTTTCCTGTCCTGCAAAATACTTCGGAAACTTTCCATTCCTGGATTGAGGTAAGTGTTTTTATTTCTTTATTGTTGCTTTTTCTGAAGGCAGTATGTTCCATTTTCTGGTCATTTCAAAGCACTTTGATTTGTATCAAGTTTGAATTTTAACTTTTTTTCTTTACATTTCAGAAAGGAAAGTATTTTTCAGTTTCATGTTGTGTCAGTTCAGGAAGTTTTTTTCTATCAGGCTTCTCACATAAACAGTATTAGTTTGGGCATATGGTATTTCTAAATGAAAATATTTGGTTGAAAAACTTGCAGCCATTTCTTGTACTTAACCTTTCCTTGACACGTGAGGGACATAGTGTCTTCAGCTGTGAGGCTCTTTTCCTTGGAATCTCAAATCTTTTTTGCTAATTTTGACATCTAAAATTAATTTCAAATTCTCTTTGCACACTTATTTTTCCCGTTTGCCTGTTCCAGCTTCTCCTGTTCCAGGTTCTCCTGTCTTTCTTTTCTGTGTGTTTTCTGGATTTGCCTCTTGTCCTGCGAAATCTGTTGGGGCAGACACAAGCTGAAGTGCATCGTAGCACCTTTCCCACTTTTGGGTTCTTCAGCGTACAGCTGTAGCCAGCTAGTGAAGTGCACATTGCTTTGCTCTTTTAATAACGTCATAATAACTTCAACCTATTTGTAAGGGCAGTTGTGCCGTACTCGCTGCTATGAGTAAATCTGATACTTTCAATAATAACCATGAAATCTTCGAGGCAAATAACGTAAGGCACGGTATTTAATAGTTCTGGTTTTGCAGCTTTGTAATTGGAAATTATTTCTTTGAGATTTTGTGTTTAATTAAAAGGTGTGCATCTCTTACCTGCATATACTCAAGAATATCTTTTGATATATGCAATTAAGGAGATTAATCTTTAACAGCTGCATAAGAAACTCTCAGAGAAAATGTGACTATAAAAGAGTTAACTGTAATTATTTCAGCAGCCCAAACTTCTCACCCTGCCTCCTGCAAAATGCATCACATGCAGCAGCATTCCAAGAGCCCCAGTCACAGGGGACTGCTGGGGAAACTGGTGCTACAGATGGTGGTGAGGGCTGTAACTGGACAGTGTCCCCATCACTGTGGGGTTGGAGTGTTGCATGTGATGATGCTGTGGTTTCTGTTTTCTGGAGCTGCTTGTATTCACAGTGTGAATTTACCTCATCTTCTGTAGCCTGCCTCGGTGCTTAGCTTGGTGCTCCTTGTTTTGCCTTTCATTTCCTCTTCCCATTGTGCTATTTGGCATTTTACCAATGTACTATGTAATGTTTTATCCCATTTCATTCTTTCTACTTCAGAGAATTGGGTTCTACTCTTGCTTTTTCAGTGTGAGGCCAGCCTGGGTTTTACAGATGTACTGAGTAATAATTTGGTTTATTTGATTTAATCTTGACCAAAAGTGTGTTTTGGCTTTTTTTGATCTGTCTTTTATTGTTTTGTTTTCTGAATCATGTAATAGAATGCTTTAAATCATCCCTCCTAGTACTTTTCTGTGTATCAACGTATCAAAAACTTGTCTACATCTTTCTTTGGTCTTATGACTTCTCCTCAGTCTCCTGGATTCTCACCCATTCCACGAGATTTTAAAGACAATTACTAATAGCTCATAAATTCACCAGGATGAATTTTACTATGCCCTGATGAGCTGAATGCTTTTCCTTTACCTGAGTGTTCTTTGACCTGTATGTTCTTCCCTAGACCTTTCCCTGCTGATCCAAAGGCAGCGGATACCTGGTCACAGGTAGCCTGATGTACCAGGACAGAGGCAAGTCAGGCACTGACAGCTCCTATACTCTGAGTTTCCTTTGCATTATTTGCTCTCTTTTCTTGTTGACGATCTAAAAATTCCTCCATCTTACATGTATAAAGGGTTGGCAGAGCCTTCTCTTGCCCTACCTCCTTTGGCACTTTAGCCCTTTTGATTTTCACCGCTATATACCAGAGGAAAAGTGTCAAGTTTCAAGTTTTTAATGACTTCTTGAAGCAACCCCCTTAAAAACTTAGTCACTCCCAAATGCCTATATGCTGCACTTTAATAGCTGTCAGAGGAGTTATTTTCCTGACCTGGAGGAATAGTTCTTTCTCTCTGTGTCAGTATTTTTTTCCATAAAATTGGCCTGTTACAAGGAGAATCATAGATGATACATTTTGTGTGGGTCTTCAGTGACATAACAATTCAGTGGTGTTCTTTCTGGGAAATACAAGTTAAACTTAGTAAACAATAAAGAGCATTTCCCCCTTCCTTCAAAAATAAAAAAGAAAAAAGAAGAGATTTTTCAAAATTTGGAGCACAGCTTCTGCCAAGTAATTCTTGTAATTTAAAAACAAAAAGAAGATGTCTTTTTCAGGCTTTGAGTTCTACAAAAAAGAATAAATATCTGGGGTTAAAAGTAATCTTAAACCATTAGGATTTCAGAAATCATCATCATTTCTTCTTCCAGTGAGGGTGCACCTTGAAACCTAATGTCAGGTCCCATTTCTTTTCGTTGTTTGGAAGTGTCCTGCAGGCTCTCAGCTTCTGCTGCAGAAGATGGAAACCCATGAGCTCATCATCTAACACTACAGAGCTGCATGTTTCATTTGCCCTATTACATTTCAGGTATCTAGTACATATTAGATGAAACTACTAAACTGCACTACTGAAACTGTAGATTTAAAGCTACAAATTGCCATAGATGCTACTATAGGGGTAACCCTTGTCTTTCTTACTGAGAGCTGGATGTACAAAGATGGTAAAGCAGTAAGGCCAGCTGAACTGCCTGTACATTTTGCCAGTTTATTATATTTTAACACAAGAATTCAAAGCCACAAAGCACAAACCAGAAATATGCTAATCTAGATATTTACAGGCTGCTGCTTTGATTGTTTTCCATTTCTTCCTAACACAGGGAGCTCCATTAAGAGGTTGGCAAACTATTAAAGCAGCTCAAAGAAATTACCAGTTTTCCCTGCTCTCAATCATCTGTTAATTCTTTTCCTTTTGAAAAGTGTAAAATTTTTCTCCTCTACCTGTCAGGCTCTGAGTAATTAATGCTGTCTTCCTGTTCTCCCAGCTCCCACGTCTATTCCTTCCCATCTCTCCATGACACCATTTCCTTTGCAAGTTTGAAGAAACTGATTATTCTGCTAAAAAGGCAAAAAAGTTCAAAATCATTTTCATGTGACAGCAGAAACATCAGCTGCAGTTTTGCTTGAAAACTGGTGCATAATTATCTGAGAGTGGATTTAAACTTGCCAACCTGGTCTAGTGGAAGATATCCCTGCCCATGGCACCCCTGATCTCGCTGACATGGGATGGGAGGGTGCAGAGGAGTGGACACTTCACAGATGATTTTTGCCTTTCTTGTGCACCTACCTGCTGCCATGCAGTCAGCAAGGGACCTGCCACCTTTTCCCAGAAAATTTAGGGAATGCTGTAACTGGTGTCTTCATGCACATGGACACATATCCAACATGGTTAAAGACCTGCGTTAAGTCTGTAATGAAACTAGCTAGACATTGAAAATATAAAATGAAAGGGTACATCTACATTAAACGATAAGTCTTTCTGCCAATACTCAAAGAAAATTTCTTGCAGGATTTGTTGAAAACATTTGCATCACAGAAACAGGTTTCAGCCAGAATCTAACTGTCTGAAACTAGTTTTTCTACAAATTATCACAAGGCTTTTATCTTTTTTTTTTTTTTTTTTTTTTTTTTTTTCCCCCCCCTCAAAGACAAACATAAATGTTAAAAAGTCTAATCTGTAGGTAGGTAATACAACATTACTTACACTTAAATACTATCTGTGTACAGAATAATTAGCTGAGATTCTTTTAATAAAAGGGTGAGTGCACTTTGAGAAAAAGTAATGCCAGTGGCAGTTAAAACACACCAACCTGTTAGCTAAAAAAATTGTCTATTGGCTAAGAGCTACTGTCCACCTGATGGGAGGTTACTGGTTTGATTGGTTTGGATATTTCAGAAATTAATTCTCTTCCCCTGGGGTTTAAATATGGTTGAGATGTGCCCTAACTTTTAAGAGCAGGCCAATGTCACACAGTATTGAAAATATAACAGAGGGGAGTTAATCTGCTGTATTCTTGTTTTTTACACTTCTTGAAGGTTTACAAATGTAAAACAAACATCCACTGCTCTGCAGCCAGTTGCCATGGTTGTGCCTCTTTTATGTTTTTTAGTGTAGGACTGTGCCAGGAAGAGCCACCACTGTAGAAGCAAGAGATTAGTCACAACTTTCGGGGCTGCACTGTTTCATGGCCCCAGCAATGCCTCCCTGCTATGAGCTCACTCATTTTGACCTTTCTGGTCCAGCTTTCTGTTATTGTGAAGCAAGAGGATTTCTAAATAAGCTTTTGCATTTGTTTAATAATCATAGCCTGTTTCTGTTGTGTAGGTTTTCACTTGGCTATAAAAATAATGGGAGCTAATATCAAAATCTCTCATAGACTCAAGCTGCACAGCACAGTAAAAAAAGGGTGTGGGGAGTAGTTCAAATGCTTGTCTTAGAATTAGAAAATAGTGGTGCCTCAAGCCTCAGTACAGAAACTGGGGAAAAAATAAATTCCTGCCTCAGATGTCCTTATGAAACATATTGCTTCTCTCCCACCAAGCCAGTTCATCAGCTAAGGAAATCAGGGAGAAGGAGGCATCAATGTACCCCTGCATTACTGCGGGAAGATCATTGCCAATGTGTATTGTGATTTGGAATAAAACTTGCAGAAGCTGAGAGACGAGAGGTAATTCTTCTTTTGCAATATTTATGTTAAATTGCTATAGTTCAAGGGGGCAGGGACTTGAAGTTTGGAGTTGGTTTCTGCTTTATGCAGCTGAAAGAGATTTTTTAAAAATTATTTTTAAGAAATCCATAAAAAATGAATAATTGTTTTTTATTTTTAATATGGATGTTAAAGATTCAGAGCAGAGCGCCTGTCTCTTTGTGAATATCACAGTAAAGATCTACTTTGGTACTCTGTCTTGTAGAAAACCCAAAGGCCATTCATTCATCTATGGCATCGATGCTGAAGGCAGGGAGTGTCTGCAGCCATTTATAGCCATCGCTCTCCAGTGGGATGGAAAAGGAAAATCTCTTGGCAAGAGCAGATTTTTCCTTATGTTTTCTGTTTTTCCAATATGTTCTCTGAGTACTTCCAAGTAAAACACTTCCAGACATGTCTGCCAGCAAGCAAGAGAAATGCAGTACGATTTCTTTTTTACAGGATGATCTTACATCATGGTTGGGGAGACAGCAGCCCCCAAACCCAGAGTTAGAATCGGTAACTCAGGCACTATATTTTCTTTGACAGTAAAGAAGTATTGCTATTAAAGGCCAGTTGCATAACTTGCATCACTCCCATGTATAATTTGACGGAGTCAGCTGGAGATACCTGGCTGGATACCTGTGTTCAGGGATACCAAACCCTACGTGTGGTGCCTGGAGTAACTCACCACAGGGCCAGGGCCATTTCTTCTTTCCTGGCTGGAAGAAGAGCGTGATTATAGTGTAGCAGGCTACAGGCATTTGGCCAGACCTGTGTGGGTTTTCATAACCTTAGTGGAGGTCAGAGTTTTGATGGACTTTTTACAGTTCATAAGGAACAAGGAAGCGGTTTGTTCCATATTTGCAGATAATTAGAACAAATTTTAAAGCCCCTGTCTATTTTAACCTTTATTAATTACTCCTCAACTAATTCTATGCAATCCGTGGGCCCTTAACCCACAAAACCACCAAGCTTTAAACAGGTGGAACCTAATTTCACCATGAATATTCCTCAAATTAGTTTTGCCTGCCTACAAACAGAAAATAATTAGGAAGTTTCTACAGCCAGAAAGCTGCCAGCTTGCCATGCAGGGTTTTGGGTGAATGGTGAGGGGTTTGGTTATCCTAAATACATGGGAACACTTTCCTGCATTGGTTCCTCCATTTGTAGTATTAATAAGTATTGCTCTTGCTGATGTGAGCAAAAATAATAATAAAAGCAAAGCGATGTCTTATTCCTGCTATGTTGGCTAGATTCCACACTGCATTTGCTGTGAGAGCGTGTGCAGCACAATCCTCTGCTGTGTCAGCACTGGGGTGCTCTCAGGGCAGGGATGGGAATTCTGGTCTCTCCAAATTTACATGGTATTTTATGAGATTCACCATTTGTGGACTATCGAGATACCCTTGATACAGCACCACGAGCAGCTGGCAACACACCGTGAAGGGTTCGAGGGCACATCAAGTGCTGCAAATGCCCCTGTGATCCTTACAGTCACACTCACTGTATTCGTGGCTCAGTAGCCCCCTGGAAACAGGTGCCTGCCTGGATTCCAAACCCTGCCTTCCCTGGAAGTGCAAATACCGCAGCAGAGATGGTGCTGAGGAGGTCTGTGAGTCACTCGTGTCAGCAGGCTCTGGCTAGCAAGTCCCGCTCCTCTCCCCCAAATGAATTATTATGCAACTGTATTTAGTAAAAAAAGGGTTACTGGGAAGATCTTGCCGGGAAGATAGGGAGAGGAGGAGGAATCTGCCGGATAATTTTAAAAAATTGTTTTCTATTGGTTCTGCTTTCCTGGAGAGCATTATTAATAATCCTTTGTCAGGATGCCAGGGATCTGTCATCCTAAACGCAGCATAATTAAGTGGGCAGTACCGCAGAGGTGCACAGACATTAAAACTGCTTCAATGAAAGCAAGCTGTGGAGCAAAATTTTGTAAGGGCACTGGGGAATTTTATTTTCTGGGTGGCCTTGAACAGTAAATACTGGCTACAAGATCTCACAGGACAGGATGTACTCCTTAAGTACTTTTGCTTTCTATGGCATCCACTGCGTATTGGTAGTCCATCACCCTGAGGTTTTGTTCAGTCCCAATTTAATGACAACTAGAAATAATAAGAGGGGAAACAAACAGATTGGAGTTTGAGGAGAAGAAAAAATGTAATTATATGGACAGCTTTGATTGATAAATGCAACATCAAGGTAGCAGAAGTTCTGCTTCTCATTAATACAACGTTTAATATAATCTGTTAGCTATAAACTAATTACTGAGATGCCTTTGCCAATGCAGCCCATTATTTTCTTTTGTTTTGCACTAGCTGTGTTTGAATTTAACATGCAAACATAGGTACAGATTATCTGCGCTTTTTTTCAGATTCTTATCCTATTGAAAAAGCAAAAGAGAACAAAGACACACACAAGCAAAAAGAGTAAGACTTCTGTAAGCATAGAGCAAGCCATTCTGCTCTCAGAGAGCCTGGTAGCTGATTAGTATTGATTAGGTCAAGGTGACCCATTCTAATACAATACAGTTCTTATGATCTCAAATTCAAAATAGCCATAGTAAATAAGATTAATAGAACCAATTTGCTACTCCCAAGTAATGTTGTAATATAGCTTCATACCACTGGATTCACATTGGAAAATAAATTAATGGGCAGTAAAGCACAATGGAAGTACAGATATGAATTTCCAGAGCAGTACACAGCCATTAAATCCTTTATTAATGTGAAGCGTATGAACCAGATTATCAACTGATATGAAGTGACATGACTCTACAATATTTAAAGAGCTCTCATAGACTTTTCTCCCCAAAGTTCAGTGTGTTCCAAGTGCTTTTTTACTTCTGTTTTCTGCATTTGTGGTTCAGTTTGCCTTTGGTAAGCTACAGCACAGTGGTTAGATTGAGAGGGTTACCTAAACCTACTTAAACCCACCAGACATTAAATTAAAATCTGTCAATTCTCTGGAGAGAAGACAAAATGGGAGGCTAATGCTACGTTGTGATTATTTCCAGCACCTGATAGATAAACATCACAAGATAGGTTTTCATTCTGGTTAATCTGAATAAAATACATTACGGTGCTCTCATGCTTTAGTTGTTAATATAGACCCATTTGGAGAAAATAAAAATTAAAAAAAAAAAAAAAAAAAAAAAAAGCAAGGCACTTTCTATCTTCTTAGAATCAGCCTATATTTTATCTCATAAATCCTACTCTTATTTTCCCTCTGTTTTACACCAATTTCCTTCATCTTACCAGATCTCAACACCTCTCTCGATGTTTATTGCATCTAGAATGATGTACACAGCTCGCCAAGCAACAAATTACATTCTCTAGGAAGAAAAAAAAAAAAGCTACTTATGTCTAATTAACTTCACTACAGCATGTTCGACATTATGGGAAGGTAACCTGCTGAGTCCAGGGCAGAACTGTGCCAGACTGAAACTCTCCCAAATGACTACTATTGATGAATAAACAAAGCGGGTTGGCCGAGGTGATGGTAAACAGTATATCTTAACGCATGCACCGCTTGTATAAACAAGGTATTAGCTGTTGAATGTTCATTCAGCTTATCTGCAGACCATTAAAATTACTCTGGTATTTAAAACTATGTGCGCTTAGGAAAATGCATATTCATTTTTTCCCCCTGAGAGATGCAGATAATATTGAATCAATATTTAATTTTGAGGGACAGCCTCAAGACACTGAGAAATTGTATCTGAGAAACTCTCTGTCTCCTGAAGGAAAAAGTCAAGGGGGCTGTTTGTGGTAAGCTCAGCCTTGTCAGCCACAATGCAATTTGCTCTCAATCATTTCCCTCGGTCTTACGTGATGTAACTGTAAGCACAGAGGCTGCCTTTTCAGCTTTATGTTTGTACACGCCTCACACAAGGGGATTAACCTGTGTAAGGTAATATAAATAATAAATAACCAAGGAAGTTGCTGCGCCAACTATCACGCTCATTCGAGCGAGACATTTAGGTTCAGTTTTTAAGCTCCTGAAGCAGAGAAAGGATCCCCTCGTTGTGCCAAAGACTCTTGTGCTGTGATTTCCTCTGATTTATGTCTGCTACAGAGGAAGCCTTGGAAAGAGGCAGCCAAATTACACTAGCTCTAATGCTTTTGACAATGTTTGTGCTTCACTTTAAAATTACAACTTTCTTTTCCTTTTAGGTCTTTTACTTTGTCTTTTCATATTAATTTTGAAGAGATGTAGACTCCAAGCAAGTGATGTACACAGACCCCTGCACAAACAAGAGTTACTTTCATGGTAATCACACATCAGATATTTTTCTGAACAGATCCTGCAGTTGGGTCTTTTGTTCCCCAGCAAGTTAATGTTTTATCTATTCATTTGGGAAAGGTGCCAGACAGTAAAATGAAACATCCTGGGAAACTGAAATGTAGAGATTTAAATAAATGCAGGTTATCTAGAAGATATTATTTCATATTTACTTCAGGCATATCAAGATGTTCCAGAGCTGAAAAGAGTAAAAAAATGACATGAATGTTAGGAGCATTGCTAAATGAATTGTATACAGAATGGAACAAAGTTCTTAAGCAGACTTTATACTGTAACTCATGTCCTACAAGCACAGGAAGAAGAGTCATGAGAACTGCTGTTTGAGCCTGACACAGCAATGGATTCTTTTGTAACAACAAGTTTGTTAATGTATGACATATCCCCTTTGCAGACATAATCTGTTACGTCGGATTTTGCCCCAAAGTAGCTGTTAAGCAAAGGATGATACTGAACATCTCACAATGAAAATGTTGCTGAGGACTAAATAACAATGCTGTGATTTAGGGCACTGTAATGGTGCTCACAGTGTATGGAGTAGAAATGAAGTTAAAGTGCTTTGGGCACAGTAATTACCTCTTTTGTCTTCCGTGTGCCAGTACTATAGAGAAGATTTTATACTGCTGGAGTTAATAAATCATTCAGTAGGAGTACAGCGTAGTGGTCCTTGCACAACATAATTAACAAGCTAAACTGTGACTACAGAGTGCCCGGCTGTAGAGGAAGGTGTTTAATTAAAAGTGGGATGCTTCCAATGACTCAAAACTTCCAGGTTACAATTTCAAGTTTTTACGTACTGAAATGTTAATTTGGACTTTATAAGCTGAAAACCATTGTGAGGATCATAAAGTCCTGTATCCTGAGGGAGTAATGAGGTCTCTGCTTAAACTTTTCCTGAATGTTGCATTTCTTAATGTAATGCCAAATCCAGATTCAGCCTGTCTGGAGAGAAAACTACCTCTGCAAAAAATATTGATGGATCTCCATGTTGAGGCCTTGATGTAGTTTAGGTCAGTCTTTGCTTATGAAAAGTAAATCTGTGTGTTAGGTCCCATAGCTGCCTTTTACTTACATAAAACTCCATGTGAAAAATCAGTGCTTATATTTATGATGGGGACAAGCAAGGCCCAAAGGATTTAGGAGCTTTGCATTTAGGAGACATCACCTTTCTTATATGTGCTCTGCACTGAACTTGGCCAGGTCGCTCGGACCCAGACCTTTGAGAGTGTTTTGATTCCTATTGATTGCAGATTTAAAAAGTAAGTAGTCAAGCAGCTTTCAAGGACTTGAGCCTTTGATCCTACTCGTATGATGCAGAGTGTGCATCGGATCACACGGGCCAAGTAAAACTGTCTTTGAAGCCTTTTCTGTGCTCCCTCCGGAGCAGTGCTGTGTGCTGTAATGCAACACGTTGGGAACATGCACGTGTTCAGCTACCTCAGCTCATCTGGGGCAAGTACAGCTCTTTTCAGCTTTTAACCTAATTTAGATATTTTTAATTCTCATCAGTACATGGTTGTAACAGAAAGGGAAATCAATATAAATACATTTTAAAGATTGATGGGTTCTATAATTCTAATATAGTAGGATAGCTACACATGCGTGTTATTAGAACATGTGCAGGTTCACTCCCTTTGCTGCAGAAATCCCTGTGTAACCCCTGGGGATTTCCAAGGACCCCTGGAGTACCAGGGGTGCCTGGCCTCATGGCTCAGCCCTCCCACACGCTGCCAGCTGCGCTGGCTGGGCTCCTCCCCAAAATATTTTCAGCACTAAAAAATATTTCACTTTTTCCATAGCTAAATATTGCAGAATTGTCAATGTTTCGCAGCATCATCATGGGGTAAATGTCTGTTTTTAAAAAATTTATAAATTTCAACATATTGAAAATCCGAGGGTGGACAAGAGCACTGTTTGCATTCCAGCATCAGCCAGCGGTGCTGCAGGATGCCGGTGTGACTCTGCTGTGGCAGGGAGTGGCTCTGATGACTGGCGAGGTCTTCACTCCTTGTCACTGAGAACAGCTCCAATTAAGGTCTGCAGCCTAACCGTTTTAGTTAAAACTAAAATTAAAAAAATCAATTCCCTTGAAGGTTCTGAATAGCAAATGGGAAGGATAGGTTTTGCTTGTCTTTAATTGTTATTAAAGGGTTGTATTAAGGCAAGTCAAACTGCTTGTTACCACAGAAAACTGTAGTCTTCCATCATCAGCTCTTAAACTTTTTTTAGCTAAATATTTAAAATGTTGATTGTGATGGTACATGGCTTTAATTTACAAAATGTAGGATATTTTGTTGAAAGAGACTTTTAATTTTTCCAGGCATCTAGAAAACTCAGATCAATAAGAAAAACATACTATTGCTCTGCCTTTGTAGTAGATGGTGAAATGCAATCTTAAAGACACAAGAAAACAAGATGTGCTTTCTCCCTCCCTCAGAAATCTTCCAAAAGAGGGGTTTCGGTGGTGTGAACCCACTACCTCCTGTCATCGCTCTGAGCCCCCGCTCTTGTGGTGCTCTGGTTTAGTTTGAAGACAGGGTGATAGATTGTCTTTTCAGAATTCATGGAAACAATGATTGCAACATATGTCTGAACCCGTTATCAGGTACCTAATTTTGCACAGATTAACCTTACAAAATAAAAAATGCCATTGCAAACTCCACTCTCTTCCAACATCACGGGAGATAAATTTACTTCTGTAAATTCTAAAGCATATTATTGGGATAAAATTACTACCTTTCAGTTCATTATGCAAATATCTATACATACTATATTATGAGACATATTAATTTAAAATTGTGAGCTGCATTGCTTGCCCAATCAAATAATGTTATTACCAGCAAGCAGGAAATAATGACTGAGAGATAATGGAAAGACTAAGTCAGATGATTAACTCAAATTTTCTATCACGGGGAAGAACGTCTGCGTGTTTCAGTTCTTATAGTTAACAGCTCTGGATTATACCGAAAGGGATTGAATTACCTGTTGCATATAAACCCCATCCCTCTATTTCTCAACCCCAAAACTATCTCATGCAAAACACTAATTGGGCACGAGGAAAGCCTCATCCAGGAGGTTCGAACGCGTTGAAGCCTCCGTCCGCGTTTCCATTATTTTGGCCGGGTGGAGAGGCTATGCAGGAGGTAGAACTGACATTCTTGCCGGAGGAGCAGGCCCGGGCTGTGTGGCCAGGAGGGCTCGTGGAAGCGGCACGTGGCTGGGGCGAGCAGCGGTGGCTCCTCTGGTGAGGGACATGGCTCTGCACAACCCACTGTGCTGGCAGAGTGGGAAAAGATAGGAGATTTATTAAAATTATTTGCTTATTTATCTGAAATAAGCTTTCTAGGAGACATAATATCTAAACTATCATGCTATTTAAAATATAAAGCTATCTATGAATTTCTCTGTGAACATTTATGAGGAGAAGTCCTGGGGATAACGACATTGTTTCTTCTAATTTCCTTTGAAACAAATCTTATTTGTATCAAATTAAAGAAGAAAAGATTAAAAATTTAATCTCTGTCCTAATATTTAGACTCATTATTTATAAAAATTATTTTGAAGAATGTATCTTTCCTCTCACTTAAGTGTTTTCCGTGGAGGGAGCACAGGCATAGCTAGCTGTGAGACGTACAGTCCTGTCACAGCCTCCAGTCCCGAGGCTACTGAGAGCACAAGTTACAATAAAGTCTCTGTTTACAAATAAGCATGTTCCTAACAAAGTCTGAGGCCTGAGCAAGTGGTTGGGGAAATATTTGCAAAAAGATGGCAGAAACACCTGCTCTATTTTATAGACAATTTATATTTAAATGCTTGTTCATTAGAAACAGCAGAAATGGGTTTTACATGTTAATTTTATTCAGAGTTCTTGCCTATGGGCGATTGATTTATTTTTAATGAAAATTGTTCTCTTGTGTTTTCCTACATTCTCCCTCAGTGTCCCTGACTTCCCTACTGTAACTATTCAGATTACTGACTCTGCACAAGTGTGTTAATATGGGGGAGGAGAAGGGATGAACAGTTCAATTAATTAAGCGAGGGTGCAGCAGATCATCATCATTTTTCAAGGTGTCAATTGAGGAGGTCTCAGGGAGTGGTGCAGATTGGCTGGGACCACCTGGGGATTCAGTCTCATTTACCATCACAGCATTTCAAGAGAGCTTGGAGGTAAGACTTGTCAAAGTTTAACGTTAAACCCACAATAGATATAAAGCATATTTGCATGAGTGTCCTCAAACACTCTTAATTTTCACCCTTGTAATGCAAAAATAACCCAGTGAATACAAGAAATTTTCTGATGTGCAGAGGGGTTTTGCTGGTGGGCTTTGATAGAATAAGTTGAAGCAAACTAGAAATTTGAACAGTAATAAAACCACGGAATACCGCAATTGAAGCGGTAAGGGAGGGGAAGCAATTAAAGCAAATATAATGCAAAGCAAAGAAAGATAAATATGAATTCTGTGGGGGGTTTTTTATGTTCAGTTAATGAAACTGAGTTTATGCCCAGCTTGATGCAACATGAAGTCATACAAATTTCTAGGTTGCACCTGTTTATCTAGCCTGAAACTAGAGAATCTTGAGACCAGTCAGTACGTGTTCACGTTCTTAAAACACAGTGGTACTAATATTTCACTGCAGGTGATTGTGAAATTGAGAGGAATCGATTTATGCTGAACCCTCGTGTCTTGGGGTGCTACGCTGAGGCGAGAACGTGTGGAGCCAGAGGACGCGTGCCTGGCCTCCTGCACGGTCATAGCACTGTGCTCTGGGAAACATCTCTGATTTTCTTGTGCTATGGGCTAGAGAGATCCAGAAATACTTCATCCCAGCGTTATATTTGCATATCTATGGTCTGCAAGCTTCAGCATGGCTCCCTTTATGAGATTATTCTGCAGAGATGTGTATTTCTGAATATTTATTTATATTTATGAGTATATGTTTGTGGTTTTGAAGTCCAAGTGTATATGCAGCCCATCTGATGTGACCCCAGTTCTGTCGCACATTGTGAGCCATGCCCTTGCCCTGTAACAGTGTGCATCTCTGTGTGAGAGACTGGAATGTCCTATGACTGTCTCAAAGCTTGCTTGTGTCTGTGCAAACCTCCAGGAGAAGCTGCTGCAGCCTGTGAGTTGCTCTGCGGGATGCTGCCCAGAGAAGCGGGGGTGGATTGAAGGATGCACTCTCCACTTCTTGGCAGTTGCATTGTCCGGACTCTTTACATGGCCTGAGCTGGCCCCATCCTGGAGCTGTTTGTGGCTCCGTTGTGTAGGACAGACCCCGTGCCTGCATTGCTCATGAACTGATAAGAGGCAAATGTTCCTGCCCTTGATGCCAGATGCAACAAAACCTGTTGGACCGGAGGAAAAAAAAACCTAAAGGCAAGCAGATATGCTGATCAGCTGGTACGATGAATTTAAAAAGGCAGCAGAAAATCTTGCTCTTTGTGCACCCACCACTGAAGAACTGAAGGTGAGGACCAATGGGACGCTGCTGGGTCTATGGTGGTGACTATTCTTGCAGACCTTGCTTTATTTCTGCCTTTTCTCTCCATTCTGTCCTATTGCTACCCCTCTTTTTTTAATGATAAAAACCTATTTTGGGTATACAGCATTTGACCTTGTTTGTGTCTTAATCTTGCTCTTGGGATTGTATCAAAACCTCCCCTGACATTGGATCTGGACACTGACACAATGCTTACTGGGTTTATTGCTTTATCACTGTTTATTCTGCAGCTGTTAGCCCATTTGGGTAGCAAATCAGAGTGCTCTGGGGCTGGGGAAGTGGGGATTGCTCACCTGGGAGGAGGGTGTGGGGCCGTCCTGGGGTGTTTGACTGCAGTTTGGGTTTTCTGTGCAGTGAGGAGGACTCTGACCAGCTCTTTGAGGTCCTAAGAAGAGACTTTTCTGGGGCTCTGGAGGCTGCTGGAAGTATCTGGAAATGAGAGTGAAATGAAGATCTGAAAAAGGTAAAGGGTTTTTGCTTGTTTGTTCATTTAAAAATATGTTTTCCCTCTGTATATATGTATTTTCTGTCTTTAGAGAGTTGCATTGTCCTGCCTTAATGTAAGAGATTAGAAGCTCTTTGATGTCTTTATGCAAAGTTTTAGCTGTATGCTCTAGCTGGCTCTGAATCCTTTCACAGGGGCTTTTTTTTTTTTTTTTTTTTTTTTTTTTTTTTTTTTAATTAACCCAGTGTAGAAAGATTGGGTTCCATATCCTGAGGAGTGCAGTATCCACTGCTGAGTGGCAGGAATAAAAGCAGACTGCTAAACAGCAACCCACTGGGTATCGGTGTTAACTGCCTTATTTAGGTGATTTTATGTCTCGTTTTGAATGTTATGTTCAGTATGATTAAGGGAAATGGTGAGAACCTTTATCTCTCAGACCTGAAATGACTCCTCAGACAATAAATTTTCTCTAAAGCAACAATCTAGGCAATATTTACTGGTTTAACATCAAGAAACTCTGGTGTCATGCTTGGTGCATAACTCTAGAATTACTTTTTTTTTTTTTTTTTCCTTTGGTATATGGTCATGGTATGAATATTTTTTACTTCTCTTGTAAATTGGGAAGTACTTTTTTTTTTTTTTTAAATGTTTTTGTCAGTTCATATTTCATGTGTGATAATGACTTGAATCTGAAAAAAAATGGGGAAGAAATAAGACTCCAGACTGAATGCTTTTACCACTAGTTATTCATCTGTGAGTACAGTAATTAACTGTATGATCAGTGTGGGATTCTTGCCTCTCTTCAGACACAGATGATGTCTGCTGAAGTTAGCGGAGGCACAGTTAATTATATCAATGTATTGGCAGATGGCTGGTCTCAAGTTTCTCTTTCCTGAAGTTTGGCTTTAGCAAAGTCCAAAAGGAAGAATAAATTTTGCAGCACAAGCGTTTGTCTCTGTTCTGGGATTGTTCTCATCCCTGCTTAGAGGTGCTCAACATTAAATTCTGTGGCACCTTCCTCAGAAATTTTGTTTTCAGTCCCATTTATTCAATATCCTAATGAAATCAATTGCTACTTGCAGGCAAGTGCTAGGGTGTGGGACCCGGATATCAGCCCAGTGCATCCGGTGCTGTGGGACTGGTTGGGTGTATTGGTTTGAACTCAAGAAATCGTACTGCACGGTTCCTCAAAATTTGCTTTGAAGTACTATTAAATCAGCTGAGGTAGAAGCAAAGCTCTCAGCAGGTATTTTGTAATGTAGCTTCTAAGATTCGGCACTTCAAATACCTGAAAACTAGAAATCGCTGTGGGTAGCGCGTAGAAGATGGTGTCTCCAGCACTGTCGTTGTGTGATACTCAGTTATGTACCCCTACGGTTCATGTTTGTCCAACACTTGGTAACAAGGTGTTGCCTTTTTAAGGGCTATGTTTTTCTCAGATATTACCCATTTTTATCAAAGCTTATTTAGCTAGTACAATATTTTCTGATTTTGGCATTTCACCTGCCCGGGTTGTGCTGTGTCTGCATCAAACTTAATGAGCAAAGAAGCGGTTTAAGGGAACGTGAGAAGCTTACAGTGCTGGCGATACAGCATCCTTTTTGTAGCTGCTCTGCATATGAAGACGGCAAAAAAATGCAAGAATGGAGCAGCCATCACTGGTGGTGACCCAGGGGCTGTGTGTGCTCTCTTAGGTAATCGAGTGGTTTTCTCAGGCATCAGTGTTGCACCTTCTTTTGTAAAGCACTAAAGCCTAATCACATAACTGGTTCAGCTCCTTCCTCCTCTGGAGAGCTGGAAGGTTATTCCTGAGCTTAATTTTTCTGATTTAAAAACCTTTACTTTTTCAACCTTGTTTTTCAGCCAGCTTTTTCTTTTTTTCTGTCTTTGTCTTATGACATAACTGTTTATTCTCTCTTCCCTATTTATTTATTGTCACAAAATCTAACTAATTTTCTAGGCTAAATAAGCAATCTTTTAATAATCTCATCCTGTTCCTACTTCTTGATCATCCATGCAGTTCTTTGCAATACGTGTATACGTTGTAATTCATCTTTCTTGAGCAAAGCTGTACAAAATTACACATGATATTGGAAATTGAGTTCTTTGTGTTTCTATCGGAAAAATGATGCATAATAGGATTTAACTTTTTTAATTGCAAATTCTCATTCTACATAAAAGGGTACTTGATTTCCTCTTCTTTTACTTGTAACTGCTGGGTACCTGATATTTAACACAATTCTTGTTGTTGCTTCCAAAGAGCATCATCTTTCACTTAACTATAGATGTGTCTCAACACACAGCAGGAAAATTGAGTCGTTCCATGACTCAGCATCACGTAGTTCCTTCCAGTGGTATCTGACAGTCCCCAGGGAATGAATCCTTCTGAATTCTATTAGCTAATTTAATTAACATATTCAGGTTTGTACCAAATAAAAAGCAAAAGGGAGTTTAAACCAATCTGTTATAAGGCTGATACTTCAAGAATTCAGTTAATAGCCCTCAAGTTACACAAAGTTACATCCTCTCCTTTTCCCTTACCCCTGCCTTACCTGCCTAAAGCTCTTCTTCTAATCCCTGTCTTTCCTTCTTGAATTCACAGTTTCCATATTGAATATTCTACTGAAATCCAGATATAATAGATTACTTAGCACTAATCATAACATTGTAGAGGTTAGATGTGGAAAACGTCTATTTTTATTTAATGTTATACAATAAACATGTCTGTGACTGTTCTTAAAGGAACTGCTTGTTTCAGTCTCAATTACAAGAAAGTACCCAGGTAGCTAGGTACCTCAAAAGCATAACCAAGGCAGGCTAAAATTCTCAGATGAAAAGGTTTCAATTGGGTTTTTTTGGCTTGAAGAATGATATTCTAATTGGCTTTGAGGAAAATATACCTTCTGCTGATTCCTGCTATTAGTTTATTGATTATAGGGGCTATGCTGTGGGGGGAAAGACTTGTTGCATTTAGTATGGTCAGTAATATATATATATATCTATATATATCTATATATATCTATATATATATATATATATCTATATATATATATATAAAAGGAAGTCTCTAAGAGCATAGTTGCTTATAGGCTAGGGTCTGGTAAATATTCTAATGTGAGACTGATGATGAGTAGTTACTATTTAGACTTTAGAGAGTTACAAGAAAAAGTAGTGTACATTTTTTTTTTTCCTTTTTCGATTTCCTAATTTGTCAGAAAACAGATGTACTGGATTTGGGCAGACTCTTGCAAACAAGTAAATAAGGGATATTTCACAGACTGGCAACAGCCTTTGAGTAGCTCTTAAATCTGTGCAGCACAGCTTTGCCGCTGGCTTTATTTGTAGCACAGACCGATGCCATCGATGTGGCTCACTGACTTTACATTAGACCTGCTGACTGTGAGGATCTGTTTCAGAAAATATCTTCTAATGTTTGTCAAACTGGAAAAAAAAAATACTGCTCCAACAAAGTTTTTGTCCTGTTGGCAAAATGCAGCTGCATAGCTGTGCAAAGCGCAGGAGTTTCTTGCCCTTTTGTGAGGACGGCTGCTGGATGCTGTGGGGCTGAGCACCTTCTCGGCCGCCTCCGGGGGAGGAGCTGTCTGTGCTGGATGTGCCCTTTGACGACACTGCCTGTTGTTTCCACGTGAGGAATGTGAAGAGTTTTTCTTTCTGGAGATTTTTTTATTTTTTTTTTAATAGGTAGAGCATTTATTGCCCCTTTTAAGTGGAACTGATACAGGGTGGATAAAATCCACTCGTGGATCCCAAGAAGGAGTTTTTATGTTGCTTTCCCAACATATCTGGCATTCAGCCAGGTATTCAGGGACTGTTTTGGTGACAACTGCTGCTTGAAAGAAGGAAACAAGCCCTGCCAAGTGGTGGCAAAACATTCTGCTGCTCACCACGTTCCTTCTCCAGGTGGTGTTTTGGACCTCAGAGAATGTTCTCACGAGAAGCTATTAAAAAAAGTAGTTGGGTGCCAGAAAAGCATCCCCTCTTTCTGCACTTGTGCCTTGGCCCTTCATCTCAAAGCCATCAATGGGTAGAAACGGTGTTGGCTGGGAAGGAGAAGGGAGAAAACATACACTTGCTTGCTGTTAATGACGACACTGGAAAACTGTCCTGGAGCCTAAGCCAGGTCTAGCTGGACCTGAGGCAGGAGAAGTGAAGGGAGGGAAACGAGAGAGAGACAGGTATGGCGCAGGAGTGAACAGGATGGTGCAGGAAGAAATAAACTTTATTTTAATGTTTTTAAGGAACAGTGCTGGTTTTCTCATTTTCCAGAAGCAAAGAAGCCAAAACTGTTCGGGATAGTGGAAAAGCTCTAATGTTTGGTAAACATCTTTCATTTCTCTCTTTATTTGCAAACTTGCTATCGAGTCATTCCATGAGCTTTCAATGCTATAAACTCGCTCCTCAGAGAAGTGGAAATCTGTGGATCTTGTGTCCGCAGAGGTGTCTGGTTGTGGCTATATCGCATCAACTCTGAAAATTGCTTTACTCAGATTATGCTCCAGCATGACACACACTTTTGTTGGCATGAAAAATCACTTTGGCCTGTGACTCAGACTGACCAGCTCTGCTCTGCTTCATCCGCAAGAAGTTGCATTATCCATGTATTTATTTACTGACATACTGCATGGTAATTTTTCTCCTTTAATATTCTGTTGTCTAATTGCAGTTAATTGTGGTTCTTAATCTTGCTAATTACTGTAAATCATGCTCTGCCAGCCATCCTTTCTTTCAGTGGCAATAAGGCTTTTTTTTTTTTATCTTGGAAGGTGCATGTAGTTTAATAAAAGTGTCTCAGTAATGAAGATTTATTGGCAAAGGCTATAGAGCACCGTGTGGCTGTTTGTGAAAGCAGCATACTGGGTTAAAAAAAAGAAACGGAAGAGTCAGAGCCTATAAAACACTTTATTGATGTGAATGGCAGTCAGTATAACTTTAATTTTATATCTAAACTAAGGTGGCTAAATGTAAGACCTTTAATTAAAACCATTAGAAGCTTGTAATGTTGCTGGCTTACTGTTTGACAGGTGGAATGTTACCTCCACGCAATTAGCATTTCAAGCACAGTGTGCTGGCATCTCTGTGGTCCTCCCATAGGAGTCTAATCTTTTAAGACTTTTCATACCAATTGCTTTTGATTTCATGGCTGATCAGTTGGTCAGAGCACCATTTTCTATTAATCTGTATAAATCTGATCAAAATAGGTTCAACATTTTATGTTAAATGTAGGTCTGTGTAAGGGTCTCCAGACTAATCGGCTTTGATCCACTACAGATTTCTTACAGGGTTTAGAATTTGAACACTGTCTGCATGAATATTTTTGTGCTTGCATGTAAGTGTTGGTGGGAGAACTGGCTTTGAGGCTTCAGATAATTCCCATGAAGTAGAAAACTTTTGTGTTTAGAGGAAATATTTAACTGGCACACTCTCTGCAGAATGCAGATTTACAGTTTATCCTTAGGAAGAAGAACAGAAAGAATCAAAGTCACCAAGAATAGACTCTTTGAGACTGTGATCCTAAAAGTCAACAATGGGACTCGTAAGAAGATGACTAAAATGTATTTTTGATGATTAAAAATAGGTGTATGAAATGTTGGAGCTGTAATTCATATCATTAATATTCCAGATTATCAATTGAGAAATCTCAGGTCAGGCATCACCAGCTCCCAGGGATATGGTTTTATTCCACTCTGTCCCTGTGCTCTCCTCCTGGAGTCTATAAATAGCTGCTAACGACAACTTACTTGTTAATAACGACTGCATGTTGAAGCCAACCAAGTAATCAAGGAAAAAAATTATATTAGGCTCTCCATCTGATGTGTCATTTTAGAAGGAAGTTTTTAATAATGAATTAACATCTAATTTTCAGTCTTCTGCAATGCTATTTGCATCTGTAGTTGTGTTAGTAATTGCTTAGCAGAGCTGTAAAGGATATATGTTGGCACAGTTCACAGGTTGCTTTCGAAGTGTGCAGCATCATTTGAAAGTTCATAATGGTATTGCTTGTAAAACGATGTTATTCTTGGCAGCGCAGTTGCCATGCTCAGTGGCATCCCCTGTGCCAGCCTCCCCAGAGCTATGTGTGTCCTGCAGCACCTGTGGTTACTGGCTGGCATTCGGGGCTTTCTCTATAGGACACTGCAGGGTCAAACAGTGGTAGAGTCTTAGTTATTCCAAAATGAGATAGCAGGCCAGGGGTGGTTTACACTCCCTGGGGTGAAAAGGAGAAATACAGCAGCTGGTTTGAGCTTGCTGAATGCACCCGAGGCAGATTTTTTTACCTGTACAGCCTTGTTCCTGGATCTTGAAATCCTCATGAGAACCCCCTTGTTTATCTACCTTGAGGATACTCAAAAGATGCCCCACCAAATGTTAAAGCCATTGCAGAATTGCTAAGGCTACATGCAGATTTTTCTGGGGAAGCCCCTACCCGGAGCACTTCAGGCTCTCTGTAAGGCTGTATGACATGATCTACCTCAGTGTGTTTAATATTTCATATTCCTAATGTACCTCTTCACAGCCTCCACGGTGAGCTGGTACTGAGCCGCTTAGCCCCGAGCGGTCTGCGTGTTGGCTTGTGGGGACATGAGGCTGACATGTCCTCAGCGGTGTCATTATTGACAGGATCCGTAAAAGGAAGAAGTAGTACAGAAAGCATGTGGTTCCGTATCATCTCCCTTCTCAATGGCAATATGTACATCCTCAGCCCAACTCTCTCAAGGAGTTTCTAGAGTCCTCATGAGGTGGTTTAATTAAATGAAGGGGAGAAGAGGTTACTTGGAGCTTGAATGTTAGTTATGATCAATCCAAAATCTAATAGGATCCAAAAGCTATTTCTGAAACTTGCATGAAAATTGAATAATCTGACAAAAATCAGTCTTCTGCACATTTGAGAAATAGAAGCAGGTTAAGCTTTATTTTAAGAGCTACTGTTTTCGTTCCTGCATTATGGTGACTTCAGTTCCTTCAGAAAAGAGCCATGTCCAACCTGAACCTTTGCTTTCCAGTGAGTGAATTTATCTTTCTCTTTTCTTCCTTTTGGATTTGCTTGTTCATACATGTCCCTGTTTGTGCACCCAAATACGTTCTTTAGCCCAGTTTGCTTTTGGCAGATATTTTTGTTCACTGCATAAATAACCAGAGATACAGAAACTTAACTCTGATTCCTGTGTTGGAGATGTGATTGCCCTGCCTAGGGGGGGTGATAAAGATTGACAGGGGCACTGACATTTTGGTTAATTTGTCCTCAGGAGCTTTGATCATTATGAGCTCAACCTGTGTTAAATATGACTTTTTGACTTAGAAGAGGTTTGGAGTGGGAAAATTGATATGGGAAAGCTGCTGGTTGACAGCTGACAGCCCTTTCCCATCAACATTGACTTATTCAAACTATTGAGGAAAATGATTTTGGGAACTCTGAATTTCCCAGTATTTGAAAGGTAGGATGAAAGGGCTGAATCATCAAAAGCAAGAATTTTCAAAACA
Organism: Athene cunicularia; assembly: GCF_003259725.1. Classification (NCBI taxonomy): domain Eukaryota; kingdom Metazoa; phylum Chordata; class Aves; order Strigiformes; family Strigidae; genus Athene; species Athene cunicularia. Next base: position 12,370,472 of record NW_020799116.1, read on the forward strand.
TATATGCAAGAATGTGATCTGATTTGTGGAGGGCGCCCCTTTTCAGGAGAGTAATGTGTGGATCTCAAAGACTTTGGTTTCTCCTCCTCTGCTGGAATTTGGAGTTCTTGTTTTCTCTCACCTCCCTCTATTCCTGCCATTGCATTTTAAGAAGCATTGCTGACTGCAGTAGTTGCTGCTATAACCCAAATAATGGCTTTTAAAACTCACGGTAGTGTGAGTATGCAGAAAGGCTCCCCCCAGTTTGCTATTCTTACCCTTTTTAATCAGCTCAACATCAGAAAGATTAGTTTTAAAGATGTATAAACCTTTAAAAGTTAATGTAACCTTTCTTCAGATTGATACCTTAACGTTTTCTTTTTGTATTTAACTTTTCTAGATTTTCGGCTTTTTTTCCTCTTAATTCTTTTTCAACCTTTAAATATAGATGAGATAAAATATGTTTTGAGGTGCATTGTGTCTATTGCTTTATCATCTAACTAGAAAAATTCCAAAAACTTTTCAATCCTTGAAAATTTAGTCTTGAGGAATTTTCAGAATAGTCATTTTTATCTGTTTTCAGCTATCTACAAAACCTCTGAAATAAATTTATTGTTAAAGAAAATACATATTTGAAATACTGTAGCTGAATTGTTCTTTCTAAGACTAGATGTCAATTCTGAAAGCTTTTGACGGAAACCTCCTGTCCCATCGTATTTAAACCCTTAAACAGCTTTGATTGTCTTTTCCTAGAGATAAAGCACAAGTGATCAAATGCATTTGGGGATTGGCCACTTGACAAGACAAACTGAAAGCTTGTGTGTTTGGTAAAACTCTGGTCCTCGGAGATGTGCTCCTCCGTTATGCTAAAGGTTTTCCTCAGTTCCACAAGTCGTCTTAATATTTACTGAATAAACTGTGTTCATCAGTAGCTTACTCCATCATATTCTTGACTCAAGAAATTGCAAATCTTTCTGCTGATTTCTGAGGACCAAGCAGAGGGCTCTGTCTCTGAGAGCTCTTTTATCCAATTTTGAATAGATTAACTAGCTAGTCAGACAACATAAATGTGTTTTGTTAAATGTCCTTGTTTTGAGTGCTGCTTCCCATGACAACCAAGTCAGTAAGTCGGAGCAGATGACACATTGTCACGTACCATCGCTCTAACAGTGCTTGGAGTATTCCTAAACCTGGAAAAGAGAAGGGTGGAGCCTCAAACCATAACTGCAATGAGAAGAGACACAACGTGAATAGACACTCCTTTGGTAGGTGGGCTTAGATTTCAGTACAGTGAAGTACTTAAATGGAGAAAGAAAAAAAAAAACAACCCGAAACCCAGATATGATGATTGTGTAGTTCAGGAATTCTAAAACCTGGGTTTTCATCAATACTTGAAAATCAAACAGCAAATTATTGTGCAGTACTTCTATGTGCAGGATTTAAGCAACATGAACAGATATATTGTATGAAATGCAGGCATGACAAGGTTTTTTTTTTTTTTTTTTTTTCTCCTGGGAAGTGTTGCAATTATTTCATTTATAATTCATTATAATACTGATCCTTTGAAATAATGAATAAATGAAGACAAAATTGAAGGTGTAATTGTTAACATTCTGGTCTGTGGCAAAGTCCCCATCAACTTGAAGGGGGTCAGATTGCTGTGACTTTAACACCATTAGCGGAGTAATTGTACAACAAGTTGAGAATATTTAGATACCAGTTCTCTAGAAAGTAGTCACAAATACATGAATTCCCATTTGATTCTTAGATTGACTAAATCCAGTTGGAAAAGGCCAAAAGTAGGCTAAATCTTGTCTCCAGTTCAGCAGAAGCATTTGAGATTCACAGACTTGAGTTCTGATTTGACTCAGGTGTAACTACAGCCAGAAATAACAACGATGTGCTTTAGATGCGTTATTGTACATATTATTTTTATTATCGCATCTTTCACATTTCCCAAACGGAAGAAATTATGAGTAAAAGCTGAGTTTTATTGGGGGTGGGGGGTGTGTGTCTAACCAGCTTTTATACTCTAAACCCGAACTGAATCCATCGTGATTACTTGGATGATATTATTCATCTAATACAAATCATATCTTTTGTTGTGATCCAATGACCTGAATCTCCAGATGTGTAGTTGTTGTCAGCTTACTGTGAGGTGTCTGTACTTTCCAGGTGAAGGAATGGGTTAGAAATGAGTTAACTATCTCTTGGACATAATTTCTATGTCTACCAGATACAGATGCTGTGTCTGCATCAGCCTATTTGATTTGCTGTCAGTGGCAGTTATTTCTTTACTTCCTCGGAGAATTTCTCCGTTAGTGACCAAATTAAGACTTCTGCCTTCATACTGTTAAGAGTCTTTGACTTACTCTATGTGAACCACCTCTAAGCATGTTTAGCTGTGTTGCTTAGCTGGATGTGATTTCTATTTAGGTATCTGCTCTGAAAAAAACCCCATAAGCCACATACTTTAAGTATTTAAATTTGATAGTTCTTCAAGCAGGTTAGCGAGTTCAACATCCACTTTTATACAGCATATAAGTACATATGGTCTATATTTTGGCTTGCCTAAACAGACATATCATCTTTGCTTGGCACATATACAGTGAGTCAGTAAACTAGGGAAATACTTCTACAGATCTCACTATATGAGAAAATGTCTGCTTATGCTGATTTGGTGAGGGAAAGGGTTACAAAAATAGTGGTGAGTCTATGAAAGCAAGTTGAATAGTTTCTGTTTCTATATTTAATCTGCCAGGAATGGCTGCATCCTCTATCTTTTTCTCTACCCTCCTCCCTGCATGGTTTTTGCAATGCTTACATTTGCTCATCAAGTTAATCCTATGAAGTCTAACCCACGAAACCACTTTGCGCTGTGTTGCATCAGCCAGCCTTACTGTGGTGGTTTATTTTGTTTGATCACCAATGTAACCTAAGTTGACTTGCTGGAGTGCAACGTATGTCAACTGGAAAACAAAAAGGGAAATCTATTTGTTAAGTGTGGCTAAGACAAGCTTTTTTTTTCATTCTAAAATTAAGAAAAATGAGTTGAGCCTATAGCAAATGTGAATGTATAAAAGAAGTTAAGTCAGGAGACTTCTTCAAAGAGATGTACTTTTATTTTTGGAAGTATCTTAAATTCTTACTGAATATGGTGGTAAATCACTTGGGATTAAATACAATTTCTACTAGTCTTAAATTCAACTACAGCTTTAGTTGAGCAAGTACTTCAGGTTATAGATGCTGTGGATTCCACTAGTAGCAGAACTGGGTAGATGCTGAGCACTGGAAATCTTCTCTGTAGTCAGTCCTGATGTTTGGATCTTCAAGACTGTACGTTTCCCCATCTGTGATTCTGTTTTATTAACGCTTTGTCAATAACTTTTCTGACTCTCTGTAAAATAAATCATCTAAATTACAGGGCTCTGTTAAAGTGTTTTCAATTATACATTACACAAAAAATAACAGCTCACCATTCCTCTGCATGCTTACTCTTAATAAATCACGGGATCCAAAATGTCCTGGTTCAGATACTCTGCTATTTCTGAGGAGGAATGATGTAATAGGGTTACTAAAAAGAGAAATAGTATAGATTTTCTTTAGTCATTATGTCATCAAAAGAGTGTAAATCTGACCAGTTTGAAAAATCTGAATCGATTTATTGTGTATTATGAAAATTCCTTATTTTCTGTATTGCAGAACATCGTAGCTTGCAAGTACTATAGTTAGAAAAACAGTTGTTACTTGTGAAGAGATTTTTCCTAATTTTTCTAAAGGCATGAATATAGAAAACTGAAGGTGGCAAAGGATAATTTTTCTACATTCCCCCCCCCAACTTTGGATCAGACACCTTGTATTTTAAGAAAAGGAGGCAATAGAGAAATGTTTCCCTAGTGGTGATATCTGTAAATTCTTGACAAGTTATGTGAGTAACTTGTATTGAATTTGTATAATTTAATATGTATTTGTTATGTATTTCGATATAATAATTGCTATGACAAAAAAAAAAAAAATCATTGCTATTTCTGTACACCACGTATCACATGAGCACAACTCTGTGGCAAATTCTGGAGCCTGTAGAAAATATCATTTGCGACTCTTCAGTGCTGAGCGTGATAAAATACGGTATGGTGAGGAAGAGCTGGCCCTGCAGTTATCTGAGGGCTGAGTGACTGGCAGGTGACTGTGCCTGTAGCACTTGCACTTGTGTGTAGAGAGCATCCCCTGTACCGCGGGTCTCCTGAACACCTAGTGCCCTCCCGACATAGACCCTCGATAATTTGAACTGTGGCTGTGTTAGCTGTGTTGCTGAGATTTTTCTGACTGGTTAAGATAGAGCAGTTGGATCCTCCTGCTTCTCTCGCCCTCTCTCTGTGCCGCTTCCCCCTCCAGTGCTGAATGAGAAGGGCAGTGCGTGGATTTTACCTAAAGGTAGGCTGCTTTGACAAGGTGGTCTGATAAAGGAACTTGATGTACAGTTATGAGTATTTGTGGTATTTATAGGGTATGGAAAATTGCTTTCTTCTGTGGTTTTTTTTTTTTTTTTTTTTTTTTTTTTTTTTTTTTTTTTTTTTTGTATCTCCTCTCACGTCTCTTTACAGCTGACATTCTTGTGTGTAGCTTTCTTGGAAAGTCAGACATATAACAGTAGCTGAGCTGAGGGACAAAGGCTAATTAATTGTTTGGTCATCCTCAGAAGGCCAGGCTGGAGAAGCCAAAGCCATGGGCTGGTTGGAAGCATCTGTACTAACAGCGCTTCCAGGCGTCAGAAGGAAGATCTGTAAGGGGATCTGAAAAGCACAGAAATGGTCACGATTTTTCAGTTCTTAACCTCCAAATGAAGAAAATTACACTGGAAATCACAAAGTGCTTTAGCCGTTCTAATGACAGAAGTATGTAGCATGGTCATAAGCACGTATTTCTGTGCTATAGGTTCCAGCACCTACTGGGTTTCTTTTTCTGTCAAGTTAATGTTTCAGTCCAGGAGACTCACGATGTGACGTTATGCTTTACCCAAGGTAAAGACGGTATGCCAGATTTAAATACAGGAACTTCAAAAGAAGCAGAGATATGTACGCAATTTGTGTTTTTAAACAGTGAAAAGGTAGGTTTGATGTATGGAAACTTCTGTCAATAATTTATAGTATTACTGTTGCAACACTGACGTTATCGCAGTCATAGTAAGACTAACTTGTTCAGCTGTGGAGTTAAGACTAATGAGCAAAAGTTTATACATAATTTTCATGACCACCTTTCAGTATCACTTGTCTTGGAGATTCCCAAATTAATATCGATTTTTATTACCTAGTAATACGTTGGTTGTTTTGCTTGAATCCTTTTTATGTGACTTCTTTTTACTGATTGTTGCCGCGAAGTTAGATGTAGTTTGAAATGACACAGTTAAGTTGTAAAAGCGGGTATAGTCTTGGTGTTTGTCCTGTAGAGCACGTTCTCTGCCTCCAGGCTTGGTTGGGCTGGGTGCAGCGTTTTACAGTTTGGGGCATTATGTGGGTTTTAAAACTATCTTCTGAATGGTATATTAAATCTTGACCCTGCTTTAGGCAACACTGACAGTTTTCCCATTGTGTATTGGCCAGAGCACGAAGTGAAGTGCTCTCCGCTGCTAGAGGTCCTGCAACCTATTACCAGGAGAGTAACAATGCTTGAAGTATATGCTGTTGCTTTTAGGACAGGGAAGTATACTAAAATATTCTTTCCTATGCATTTTTGAATGGGAAAATCGGCATTTTTGTGAGTTGTTCTCATCCAAAGTACTTTTTCCATAAAATTCTGCCTTCCGGTGGAAATCCTTCACAAATGAGGTTTGCAAATCCCAAGTGCATGTGTTTGGGGTTTTTTCATTGCTCCCTGGGAAACTGAAAATTTTAAAGAATAATTGAATTTCACACATTGTTTCCTATCTATCTCAGAAGCAGAACCAAGAATACGGTGGTCATTTCTGGTCAGGTGGGCACCCATCTCATGGTTCCATCTTTTAACCCAATGTATCTATTTTTCCTTCTGTATCCTCGATGTTGGAAAGAATATAAGGCAGGAAGTTTCAAAGCTATCTTCTTAAGTGAACTCCTGAGCTCTTTTTTTTTGGTTTGGTTGTGTTGTTTGTTTTTGTTTGTTTGTTTGTTTGGGTTTGTTTTGGGTTTTTTTGTTGGTTTTTTTTTTAGGCAGCTAGCAAAATAGGTCAATTCTAAGAGTTTCTGACTGCTTAACACCTTTCATTGTCAAAGTTTTAATTTCTCAACAGTTTTGAATACAAAACTGTGTTTTTTTCATTATTCTGTTATTATAAGGTAGCTAGATTATATCTTGAATATTTTGAACTGTTCATAATTTAGTTTTCAAGACTTGCAGATGAAATTTGAATTAAGTGATGAACAAGGATAACTTCTACCACCTAAGGATAATATGGGTGGGCAGGGGGGGAAAGAGAAAACCTAAATGCATCAAGTAAGTTATTCATTGCAAATTACTCGTTCAGATCTAATGGAAAAATGATTTCTTACATAGTGAGTAGAAAGTATATTAATCTAGTGTTTAAAACCATCTGTCTTATGGAAATTAATATAGAAATATGTTCTCAATAGAAAATTCTTATGTTTCAGGAATAGTATATTAAGAGAGTAATGAATACATTATGAAAATTTAATTGCATATTTTAAAGCAATTACCAACTAATCATAAAATTTCTGTTGCAAATAGTAATTGGGAAAATATTTAGATTTATTTGTAAAATGGCAGAAAAAGGTTAGAAACTACTGTAATAAAGGATAATTGACTGGTGATTGACCCTTAGACCCCTATAAATAATTTCTAGGGATTCTTATTTTTAAAGGTAGCTCATGGAAGCTGGACAATACACTTGTGTTTTAATATAGCCTGTGAACTAAACTTCAGAGGTGAGAGGGGGATGAACTGGCGCTTTACTTGACAAAATGTCGGAGGAGGACTGCCTTGACTGCAGCCTGCCCAACAGGAATACATTTTCCCCTATTTAGATTTTAAGATCATGTTTTCATGTTCAATTACCTTCTGTAAGATGGAGATAATTTTAAGCTACTGATTGCAATGAAGGGCCTGGCACAGAGTTAATGTTCTTCTGGCACTGAACCAGTGCTCACATGGAGGCTTCAGTCTGCAGATACTCCAAAACCTTCCATGAAACTGCATTTGAATTTGGGGAAATTATGTACAATTTTCTGCCATAATAGTTTCATTCCCTATCGGTGGGTAGTGTGGTGGGCAGGTAAATAACCTTTAATTTTGGCTTAAATAGCTTTTTTTTTCAACAGATTCTGTATGAATCTGCTAATGTATTTCACTTGCTGTGTAGGTTGATATACATGTCCTTCCTACAACCGTTCTCTGCTTGTGCATGGCATCTTTGGACAGTTAAAAGAAAAAGCAAAACCAGCAAGAGCTCTGAAATAAAAGTGAGGCACTATAACACGGTCTCTCCTTCACCCCCTGTACTGCAGGAGTGGAAACGAGGTGTTTTACTCACCGGGGATTCAGTCCATTAAAAAAAAAAGGGGGGGGGGTGCTTTTGAAAGCTACAGAGAAATTCAGAGTGGGCCACGTTTGGTAGCTGGCAGGGAAGGATGGGGAGAAGGGGTCTTGTACCCACACTCAGAAGGAACTTTCTAAACACTTTGATGTTGGAGATGTACAGGTATGCATCTCAAATCTGCAAAACCTGGATGTTGGCATCAACACTGCCCTCTTCACAAAGCCGGGGTGTGTGTGATGCCAGCTGCTGCTTCAGAACGATGCCCGAGTGCCCCTCCGTGTGGGTCTCCCTGCCGCAGCCCACTCGGCTGTGTCGGGGATGAATGGCAGCAAAGCTCTTGGTCCGAAGGACAATCGTGCATCTGGCCCATCTGTGATGGGCTCCGTGCTCTGGAAGGGCAGAGTCCTCCAGGTTGTGAATGTGGAAACCCCCCAGTATTTGTATACCCTTGTGTAAAGGGGGTGGGAGTGCTTTTGGCACTTGCTGCCCCAGTGAAGTTGTTTCACACAGAGAGGTCATTGCTCGGGGACCAGCACCCCTCGGCAGCCACCTGATCCCCCGGGTTTGCTCCTCTGCCTTGACCTGATGTACCTGGGAGAAGGTCTGAAGTCCTGTCACAAACACGCGGACAAGCCGCAACTCATCAAGACCCAGACCTCTCTCTGATGATTTCAGCTGCACTGGGAAGCTTTGATATATATATATATATTTTTTTTTTAATTGGCAAACTTTACCTACATCTCCATGAGTGGGCACAGGAGAGGATCAGCTGGTTAAATTCAGGAGTATGTATCTACACTACACAGTTTGGCCCCAGGACCAATCCACGGGTGTAGTTCAGAGCTGTGAGAAGGACAAATTGGTGGGATTATGTGCACTCGGAGTTTATCTGTATGCTTTAATATGGTCCAAAGGAATTTATTTTTTAGCACTTCTGGAACGATGCTACTAGCTTAATCTCTTAAAGGTGGCTAGTTGGTGTTCACCATAACTGCTCTGTGAATTGCATTAATATCTGGTAATTGGGATTGATTAGAGGATTTGTTTTAATCCTCCCTGTCTCTCTAGTCACAACACTAATCCATATTCAGCCTCTACAGCTGACATGGAGGTGCTACTGTTGAAAGACAAGGCAAAATACAGTAATGGATTTTGGTGATAGGTTGGGATTTTCTATGGACAAATTAAACCACTAGTTTTTGATACGACACCTCACAGTATTAATAAGATTTAACAGAGGACTTGCACCTGTGCAGTTATATTAATAGTGCCATTAAAAGGAATTTTTCCACACACAGCTTATGCAGTGATGCCAGTTTACACGCTGCATTGGCTTTTGTGAACTTGTTCCTCAGAGGGCATGTGAAGAATTTCTGTCCTCTCTTCTCAGGTGGGATTTTCAGGCACATGTAAATAAGGGCTCATAAACAAGATCATACAAGAGAATCTAGCTGTCAGCTAGTGTTTTGCCAGCACGTGTGTGTTGATGTCCCATGTGGAGGGTCTTTTAATTCTTTCTCCTTGCTACCTGCAAGCCTGGGAAAGTGATGGCCATGACGTTGTAAGCACGGTGATTCTCATGGTGATTATCCCTAGCATCCTTATTGCAGGTAACTTCCAACTCCATACTCCTTTTAAGTCTTTGTATTTGCATATCCTAATGAGAGCGATCACTTAACACCTTTTCTCTCTTAGGGTCTGCTAATGTAAGGACTGATGCTTTGAATCTTGGGAATGGTTTGAGCCTGTGTACACCGGGCCTTGCTAATCCTTAGAATTAAATACTCTTCTAGGACTGAGTTTGCCCATGTAGCATCACTTCATATGTCTCTTTTAACTTTAGACTGGACTTAGATACGTATCTTCCTAAACTAAATTATTCAGCACTGCATCTCATGAATCTCAGCAGTGTGCACACTGTTGTGCAGTGCTCCGTGCTCTCATCTGAGAAAAGCCTTAGCATTGTGTAATAGGCAGGTTAGGGAAAATATCCTTTGATCACATATCTTTGTTGCTGAAAAGAGAGCGCAGAGTAAATTTAGAGTAAAATACTTCTTTTTCTCTAAGAATTGGGTATCTTTCAAGATAAATTTAAATAATTAATGGAGATTTACTGCAGATTTCTAATTAAAACTAATTGGAAACACTGATTTATCACAAGTGATTTGAGTCTGAATAGTTTTAGATTCTTTATAAGACATTTTGTATGCATTTTTTTTTGGCCTGTAATTAATGTAGACTTAAAATATTTACTTCAGCTTTCTCTGGGTAAAGCATAAAAAAAAATAAAAATTGGTAGTCCCTTTTTGTTACACTGATTTAGGGCTCTGAGGAAAAAAAAAAAAAAAGCATGATTCAGTTTGGTTAAAGGTTAGTGTCTTTAAAGTGTTTCACATGAACCACTGGGATACCTCTGTAGTTCTCAAAGTATCTATTTTTGTATTTGCCTCCTGTGACATTATTTTGTTAAAACTGGGTTGAGTTAATAACCTCCCTAAAGCAAGCTAATTTGCTGAGCAGTACATCTTGACACATTTTTATTAGTAAAAGCAACACTTCGGGTTTGTTTGCATATTTTTGGCCTATTTCAGGTACCGGTTTGGGTGCTTGGTTGACACTTCAGCAACCAAGTTGTTTTCTGAGCCCTTTGAAGATGTAATTCTGGCGCGGAGGCTGTGGTTGGAGCCGGTGGGGAGACACAAGCAGACACTCTGCCTTGGCAGGCAATGACCTCGTTCTTTGCCCTCCTTGTTCAAAACTCTGCAGATAAAGGAAGATGCTGTGATGGGGGGTTGTGGGGTTGGGTTTCTTGCATGGGAGGGACCCTGTCAGGGTTGCGTTGCCTCCCCAGGGGTGGTGGTTGGCACCAGGAACTGGTCCCTCCTGGGGCTGGCACCTCCGGCACATTGTCTCTGGCATCTGCAGGGTGTAACTGCTCAGTGCTGCACAACCGTGTGCCGCTGGGAGAACATCCAGCCACAGAAAAAACATCTTGCAAAGGCACAGGTGCTCCCTTTTGCCATAACCTTCCCCAGCCCAGGTGCCAACCTGGAAAACATTCATAAACAGTATGTGAGTCAGGAGAACACTGAAGAAACAGGATGGAAATGAAAAAAAAAAAATATTTGCGCTGCCTCCAAGAATGCCAGAGACACAGTCAGGTGAAGCTACGCTCCCTGCAGGATTTAACTCCTGCTCTGACCCACTTAGATCCTGCTTTCCCAAACTTTTCCCTGCAATTACCAGGGGAAGCTGTATCAATCCTTTTCTTCCTGTGCTGGGTGCCCTGTGGCTGGTCACGCTGATACAGTGATGGCTCAGTCAGGACTTGATGGAGTTTCAGGAGCCGTGTGGGATGGAAACAGCTCTCTGTGTGAGGGCTAAAAGTTTGCAAAATAGGCTTTAATTCTGCAGCACAAAACACGTGTGTGAGTATACTGCTTTTCCTCTCCAATATAACTGCGGTGTTAGCAGAGATTAGATTTCTGTTTTTACAGATGCAGCTTTTTTTTCCTCTATTCCTGGAACTTAAAAATTGCAAATATTTTCTTCATTAATTTTTCACAAGCATTACGAATCCCCCCAAGTAGTTTGTTCATAATTGTACATGTTTTTGATAACTGTAGGTTTGGTACCCATATAGTGTTCTTCTAAAAGTACTGCAGAAAGACTATAAAAAGAGGAGTAAAAGTTGCTTATATATGCTCTATGTATGTTTACATATACACGTAGCACTTTGTCTAGGAAATCTTAAGTCTTGTGTTGTCCATTAAGCAAAAAGAAAAATAATTTAGCTGTTGAGTTGAAAGAGTTTTTAATTACTTTTGTCTTTGATGAAGGTACGTGGCTATTACATCCCTTAAACTGCCCTCAATGAATGTGTATTTATTCATAGCATGCATGACTGATATTTAAACAAGTACTTTAACACATTTAAGTTACTAAACAGTCTTAGCGGTATAGTGAGGTATCGCAGAAATTATCTTTTGACAGTGTGCTTCAGTGCCACATCAGGAGGGCAGTTGCGGGATCAAGACAGCAGAGTAGACCAAGAAAAAGCCGCCCAGTGTGCAGTGATGATGTCCCTTATGAGGAGGAGGAGGGTGGCCCTGTGCCATCAGCAGCTCCCTGGAGCAGGGGCTGAACTCGGGTGAGGGCAACTGGAGCATAAAGCTCCTGGGGCACCAACGTTTTCACTGCACTACTCCAGGGCAGTAGTCAATGGCTGTGTTTTTGGAGAAGACTGTTATGTTGGTGGTGTTTTTATTGCTAGATTCTCTCTAGGAGTCTAGTAGTAGCTTAAATTCTTAAGTTTGCTCAACTTCTGCTAAGCTCTGATAAACCCATTTAATGCATGTATTTATAGCTTAGTCTTCTTGGTAGCATAGGATGAGCTCCAGTAAATTAGTTAGGTCTTTTTTATGCTTATAAAAATAATGTTCACTCAGTCAAAAAAAGGAGACTCGTGTTGGATGGGATTTGCATCTCAAATCAAAGAGTAAGTGATAAACACTCCTCCTGAACCTGGCTGAGCAGGAAGAGGTGCTCCCACGGCCACTAACATCCATAGGCAAACCTCCACAGTTATAGGCTCCCCCTGACTGTAGGACAGGCTTGAAGACAAAACTTAAAATTTTACGGTGCTACTGCTTGTTAATTTAAATGGAGAATGCTTTATCTGTGGGAACCTAATGGGCGCAAATGAAGCTGCTTGGAACACTTTTCAGGGATGTTTTACATACACAGACACACTTTATAATTCCCATTATTTTTCTTGATTTTGCATATTTTCACTGTTAAAATACAATATTAATATCTGATGCGACAGATAAATTTCACCACTTGCAAATGTTGGTTTCATTCTTTTGCTGTATTTTGTGGTTTTTGGTTTTTTTTTTGTCTTTTTTTTCCCCCAAATTCCCAAAGAAAGAAAATCAAACTTAGAAGAGTTTAAAAGAGAAGCTCCAAATGTATATCTTGGGACCACAGGACTGAATTTTTCCAGGGCTCCACCACCTGCACTGCGATTCTGAGGGGTTGGGTGATTTTTTTTTTTTTTTAAAAACAATTATATTAACCAATTGTTTTGATAGCAATATTTTCTTCCATTTCAACAAGCAGTCACAAGTGCAAAAAAGACTTGCATTTAGAAGCTAATTTTTAAATTAATCCAGTAAAAAAAAAATTGTTGTTTTGTTGGTCTTGATTTGGATTTTTATGAGTTTATTTCAAACTCTTTTAAAACCAAAAGGAGAGGAAGCTCCCAGGGAAATCACTGTTACTGTACAGGTTCAAGGCTGAATTTTCCTCTTGTCCTGCACTGGTACTTTCAGTTAATTTTTAGAGACAGTGATGCTTTCTAAAGCTTTTGAAAGATTAGTTGAAGTTACTGCTGGGTTTTTAGTACCTTGAGTTTGTGCTGATTATACCGCTTCAAGGAATGGAGATCTGAGGCAGAATTGGGAGAAATCTTGAGCTGGTGTTGAGTAAAGGACTCCTCATCTCTCACAGGGAATGGGGGCATAGGAATGCTGCCTGCACTCAAAAGTGGGTAAAAGGAGGAAAATGTAGCCACATTATCCTTTTTCCTTGCTGTCCCTGTATAGTAGGAGATACCCACTTTTCTCCTTCTGAACAATAACCTCCTGCGGAGTATAAAATCTGCTTATGTTAAATGCAGGGTGTGCTGTACGTGATGCAGGAGCCCGTGGTGTTACGGGTAAAAGTAGAATTTAATCAACATGCGTTTTCCTCAACACGGGACTGATGACACTGAACAACAATAATCCGGTTTCATTGCTAGCAGTAGAACAATGAGATTGTTCTATTAAGATTATTCAAGCATAATAACTCCTGCTAATAAATTAGAAAAGGAAAAATAAAAGACTCTCATATAGTATGTCTAATGGAACAAATGCCAGTGACATAATGAGTTTCATACAGTCTGTAAACTGGGGGTTTCCAGGATAAACCTTTCAGTTATACTGTTGAACAGTGGAGCTAACAATTAAAAAGATTAGATTCAGAGCATCATCATGTACTTTTATTAAGAAGAGATGAGTGGAAAACTCCCTTGAGCGCTATATTAAGCACCTGCCATTCACGGGATGGCAGCTGATAACATACTTCATGGACCTTTGTGTCCCTCTGTTAGTCAATCTAGTCAACATTCCCTGGCTAAGGAAACACTTCAAACAGCATAGTCAAATGCCAGAAATGTTTTGTAGTATTTATAGAATTTGCTAGCTCACACTTGAGAACATTTTCTGTGATTCATCAAGTGTTATCTTGTTTTGTATCATTTATTAGGAGTTTATCTTAATGACTAACAAGGTATGCTATGTACCTCTACCGTTTCCTATTCAGTGTTCTGATAACACCTACTGTGATTTATTTCCTTACTGACTGATTATCATACATGAATACATGTACCTCTGAAAGTATAGATTTTGCTTCAAGAGACTACAGAATTTTAAGAGGAAATGCTCTTGGTATTTTCAGAAAAGGGGAAGCTCCAAGTTACACCCTCTTTCTCCCCCCCAGTTTGTACTGATGTAGGGTGGGTATGGATGCTGTATGCTCCTTGGAAAAGCTATTAATGTATTTGTCAAATAAAGCATCTCTAAAGAGAGAACAATTAATGGATTTGGGGGGAGTTTTCATCTTTATTTTTTCCTTATTTCCTATTGTCTTATCTATACTTGATTGGGAAAAGTGCCTTGAAAAAAATACAGCTTCATAACTTAGATTGGATTGCTCGTCCTCTAGCAAAGAATGTACTCTGCAGTTCCCCTGTGTATTAAACAAATAAATATAAAAGGTTTAACACCAGCTTGTGTGGTTACCAAGAAGTTAAAGCATTACTTAAAGCAGTAAAAAGGATGTGAAGATTTAGTGCTGCTGTGCAGTGCACTAAATAACACCAAATTAACTCATAAAACATGTCAAGACTTGGTACTTCAGCCACTCCATCTGTGTACAGCAGGCCCTGCAACCAGGCTGCCTGCTGTGCCAGTGATGAGGCTTTGTAGGCACCTTCGGAGAAAATGCTCAGTTCTGCAACGTATTTGGGAAGAGACAGCTAAGCCAGAGATGGACTAACTTCAAAGCATGTATTTCTTATTTTTTTTATGACCTTACTATGAATGCAAGTGTCCATTCTTCATGAAAAAGGTTCTTAAATCAGCACTGGGGGGAGGAAAGAGCAGAAAACCACCAGGTTTCTAGTGTCCACTTGAAATTTGCTATATAAATCTAACTTATCAGGAGGTTGTTGGACAGCAAAGTGATGTATAGTCTGACCAGTCCTACAAAAACTGTTCAAGGTGTTTGGAAATTTTCACTGTAGTGTAATTTTTCTAAAACATTTTTTGAATTTGGACAACATTATAGCAAAGTGACAGCTCTTTCTCTGTCCTCCCTGACCTAGTAATGTCTGATGGCTGCAGGAACCACAGCAAACACACTATTGCAAAATTTATGTAGGTATTTTCACAGCATTTTTTAGCTACTTTTAAAAGGAGAATAGGAGAAGGGATGTTGTATTTTTCTCATACTCTTTTATTACCTGCAATGATCCACCTCCTTTTCCTCCGTTGCTCTCCTGCCCTCGCTCATGCTGCAGGTGCTTTGTTGTGCTGTGGCAGGAGCCTCTGCTGCACAGGTTCCTTCTACCCCTTGTCTCCAGTAGGCTCTTTCCTTCCTCCTAGGACATGGACTAGAACATTTTCTTAGTCTTGTGTCCGGTCTGAGAAAAGTTTTTGCTGAATAGCTTTAGCTGTCGGTAGAAGTGTTTGTGCAGGCTCCTCTGCTTTTCCAGCTGCACCTACAAGCATCTTGACTTGTTCTTGGCAATGAGAAGTTTGAAGAATGGCTAATGTATTGGAAATGCCCACAGTATATGGGAGCCTGGCCTCTGCAAGCAGATGGAAAGTATTCAACATTTGTGTTTCACAGTTATTTATGAAACTCTATTCCAGGTGGGGGAAAAAGTGTTTAAATTATGTGGATGTAATTTCAAAATTGTATGTGAGTACACCTGACCTCCATTTGAGTGTGCCATCCAAACAGTGTGGCCTGCTCTGCTGAATAAAATGATGCTGAAGGGTTTTTGTGCTTTGGGTAAGAGAAGCTGAATCATTAGTGTAATAAGGATATTAATTAGATACCTAACTGGAGGTTATTTTGTTCAGTCAGCTATGACAACTTGTATGAATTCATTCTCTTGTGTACAAATGTAAATACTCTCCTCTTGTCAAATAATCATAAAACATTATTTGTGATGATAAATTTTATTTAGGGCCCAAGGAAAACTTCAGAGAAGTTTTGAGTTCATGGCTTTCAATGTGTTGAGCCTATTTGTAGCTGAGAAATATCTTTCACTGCTGAATTTCAAGATGGTTTGTTTCTTGTTGGAGTAGACAGGAGATGGTCTGGATGAACTCCTGGTAGACCTTTCAGCTCCCACATGGGAACATTATGCAAATCTGTGCCAGGAGATCATAACTCATGGAGTCTTAAAGAGCAGGATAGTTAGGCTTTCATGGGAGTCTTGAGTTTTCTCAAGGCTTCATGGATTCCTTTTTAAAATTCAGGAGCATCACTGTTTTTCTCCATGGGATGTCAGATCTTATTAATGTATCTCAACATCTTATTAAGAAAGTAATTCACTAATATATCTGTGGTATCTTAGCTATCCTCACAGTACCCTTGCAAGGCACTGGAAAAGTTAACCTAATTTTGCAGCTGGGAAAACTGAGAGGTAGGGTATAAAAGATGAAAAAAAGGATTTTTGGTGACGTTTATGCATCTGTGCCCAAAGCTGTGATTAAGAAAATCCCACTCAGCTGCTGTCTGAATTCCTGAAGTAGCTTCTCCCTCAACCTCTGAAGTACTTGTGTGTGTCAAGCTCTGTTTCTCCATGCCCTCAGGAAGGCATTGGTCCACCTGATCTGTGAGGCAGGTTCCAGTGCTTGGTGAAGGTCAGTCTTTAGGCACAAAGCAAGGGGGTCTCTTTCATTTCCTAAGCTAGTGCAGCCAGCCACCACACTGGTCTGAGCATGGTCTTGGTGATGATGCTGAGACAAACCTTCCTCTTGCCTGCATTGCCCGCCTCCCTGGAGGGGACCAGACTCAAGGGCTGCAGGGTCTCTGGTGTCATTTGGAAACACAGACGGTTTCTGTTCATTTACATGAGTGTCTTGCTGTCCAGCACAAGTCTGACTCCTGTTTTGAGTATCTGAAGACTAAATCTGTGTAAGAAGCCCTGTCCTTGCTTGTGGCTGGGTGATCTTTGTTCCCTCTTTGTTTCAAGAAAAATGGAGTTCCACTGACAGGAATGATATTGCATTCGCATAGCATAGCATTGCCGTGTGGAAAACAAAAATATCAACTGATGTGTTAAATTATTTCATAATCATAACATCAAAGAAAATAGGATTGTCAAGCTCCCTTAAAAGTTATCTGGTTTATTTAACTTCAAGTTTTATGGACTTCATGTAGTTCTCAAGACTTTGATGTCTGAGAAAGTTGAGGAAAAGACACGCATGTAAATCTGGTAGTTCTGTACGTCAGCTTTCGGGGAGCTGCGGGTAGATGATGGCACGCACTAGGTAGTTACTGCAGCCTCATTAAAATGTTGAGCAGTAGCAGGAAAAGCACATTTAGGTAAGTAGTATCTTATTTCACAGATGTACTTCATTATGCCCACTCTGTGATCTGTAAATTTTCTTTTCTTTCAAAGAAAATAGTTGATTCGTCACTTTGTTAGAAGCTTGTTCTAATCCACCCTTTTGCTCTAGTTACATTAAAACTGCTCCTAACAGATAATTGCGTAGCTGCTTCTTAAACAATCCAACCAACAAGTGACCATCCTTACAGTTGGGGTACTTTGCACAGTGCATAGTCTGATGGTTTTTGTGCTCTTTCCTCTGTGGACATGAACAGCTGTTAACTCCCTTTGTTTTTTTGTTTTTTTTTTGTTGTTGTTGGACAGCATTTTATTACACACCATCTGTGCTCCTCTTCCATTAACTACAAACAGAGGTGACAGGGTGGAGAAAGAGGGGAGGGTGGAGAAGGTGCAGACAGACAGGCTGCCCACCAGGGATGATAAAAAACCAGAGGGGGAGCGTTCAGACATCTTCAGACCACATTGTTGGTGATGGTCACGGAGTTTTAAATCAGAAGTTTGAAGTTCTGGGTCTGGGTATGAAGTGGTGGATTTGGCCTCTGGGTACCAAGTTTAGAATTTGAATTACTACCAGTATCGTGGGTGTTTTTGTGGTGATACTAGGTGCATAAGCTTCAGCTCTCAGAGCCACCTGCAAGTTAGATGATTGCACGTAAGTTTCAAAATACTGGAAAAAAAAAAAAGATAGGCTTAGTATTGCCTATGGAGCAGCTGAGAAGTCTGAATCCTTTTTTTATCAGAGAATGAAAACTTGACGAAATTGCCCAAAATGGATCAGGATGATTTATATAAAACTTTTTCTCTATCAATTAAAAATGTAATGTCTAAGCCTTTGAAATAGATGTTTCATTTGCTTTTGCATACCTTTTATTCTTACAATTAAAATAGTATAAAATTTGTCTGAATATATGGCAGATGAACATGTCATTTGGAAATCTCTTGAATTTAAATTATAAGAGGAAGCACACAGATAATTTGAAAATGAAATTAACTCTTAGGCTGTTACCTCTACTATTTATATCTAGTTGTACATCTTTTGCATACCAGCTTGATGATTCCTCAACAGCTCAATTCTGAGACATCTTCAGTACTTTGATCAGTCTAATGTATTTGTTGTACTGTATTATATTAAGACATTCCTTACTCAGATTAACTCTTTGGTTTTCCAGTCTAAACAACTGATTTATTATTCGGTGTAGAGGAAGGTATCCATTTAAAATAAGGCTGTAATTTCTTCATTCTAGAATTTTGTGAGATCCTTTGGATATGTCATGCACAATTGATCTACTGAAGGCTTGGATTTCACTTCTTCACACATATATTCTTAAAGCAGAGCAAGGGGTAGAACATTTAGTGTATCAGGAAAAAGACCCCCAACAAAACCATAGAAGGCTTGGGTGCTTGAAGACTTACTTCTTTATCCATCTGCACCAACTGGTCTAGCAAAACATACTGCCTTTTCCCGCAAACTTCCCCTTGCTGTATCTTTGACTATTGCAGCTACGGAAGTGTGAAGGCTCCATACACTTTTGTACTCTTTTATTAAGTTACTAAAAAGGTTGTAAAGAAACTAATGAAATTATTTTTTTCCCTTTTAAAAAAATGTACACCTGCTTTCTCTTTACTTCCAAAGGAGGTGGTGTATCAAACTGTGGGATCAGCATGTGCAGTCCTGATGCCTGAGTCATCAGTGGAAAGAGCACAGGGAGAGGAATTGTAGTTTTCCATTACTTGCAGAAGATAAAATATGTTTGTTTTTCCTTCATACTACAGGGGCGTAATTGCTCAATTCCTCTTATACTTGGCATTTTGAATTAGCAGCTTTAGTGACTATTCTCTCCTGAGTCTTCTGAAGCTTTTTTTTTTTTTTTTTTTTTTTTTTTTTTAGATGATAGCTATGAATGCTTAAATTCCTTTCCTACATGTGTTTTTAGCTCTTGTAGAGCATCTTAATTTCATGTGACAGCAGCCCATTCTGTCAGTGTAGATGTCCACTCACCCATGGCTGGTCCAGTGTCACTGCCTGGCCCTGATGCGTGTCCTCACATGCCACATTTTTGAAAAGGCAGATGGGAGCATAGCTCTTCCCAATTGACTTCCTGAGCAGTAGATGTTTAATGCAGACTTCATTCTAAAGTTTAAAAATATTGTATTTGCTTATATGTTAATTTACTTTGTAAAGCATTTAGAGGTATTATTTTTTATAGTATACAAAAGTTGGAATCAGTAAACTGTAATAGCAAGAACTGTGCAGAGGTTGATGAAGATCAGGTGTGAAACAAAATCTTGGACGAATTTATTGAAAAGACGACCAAAAGTGATATCCCAAATCTTTGCCGGTTTGGACAGCTATTGAAAACTAAATCCCTGTATTTAAGGAAAAACAAAATTTGAAATTAAATGCACCAAAATGCCTTAGTTGCTTACAGTTGTAGTGGTGTTTAGATTTTTTTTTTTTTTTCCCCTGCCTGCTTCTGTATAATGTCATAACAGGACAACTGGCTGTAATTTAAAGTGAAACAAAAAAAATAACAAAGCAACCCAGCTTGCTTGTCAAATTATGAGGGGCTTAAAGGTGTGGGTTTATCGGGCAGCAAAAAACAAACAGTAAAAACCCGCTTTGCATGACCGCAAGAATTAACTTAAATACTGTGCAGGTTTTGAGCCTGTCCTGCAGTTGGTTAACTTATTGAATAAATTTTAAATTAATTCCATTTTTAGTACTTATTTGAGGTAAGTAATGATGGACTGTGACTTTATAGCTAGCATCATGTGAAATGATTATCACGGTGCACAGCCCTGAGTTGTCTTTGGGTCGGATCATGGCTGTGAGCACAGATTTGAGGTGGAAGAAGGTGTTGCTGCTCAGAAATGATGTCTAGTGGTTTCTCCCACTCCCATAGGCAATTATATACTAAATATTAATGTGTTTCTAGTCTTGATCAGTTCAATTCCCCTGGTTTGAAACTGAATGGAAATAAGGATAAATTATTTGAGAGTTGAAGACATTTATCTATGACATTTAATTAGTGTAAAGGGACTTCTCCTGATCCATGAAATTCCCAGTGCAGCAGAAACGTATCTAACCCTCATCGAAGATAAGGCTATCCACCAGCTCACATGCTCTTTTCTATTACCAGAAGTTTATCCTCAAATCTAGCGAAGGCCATTCATAAATTCATTTTAAAGGTATGTTGTTTGGAGAGGATATTGTATAGTATAATTCCAAGTTCAGAATCAAGCTGTGATAACCGCTCTCTATCTGACACACCAAACTTTCAATCACACTTTATCACAGTTACGGATGTTGGTAAAGGAACAGGTTTTTCTCAGAAACAATATAGATAAGCAAAGGTGGCTGAGAAGTGCAAAGAGTAATTTAGAGAGGTAACCAGCCTGGTAGACATTTTCATTTTTAGTATCCTTTGTAAGAAAAAGCACATACAGCCACCTATATTTAAAAATTGCTCTGAATAACTCAATAAGATGATTCCGATTCCCTAATTTGTCTGCTCCAAAACTGAAATAAAGGAATTAATGCTTTGTCAGTCAGTCACATAAGATCTCGTATCAAAGAGCTGCTGCAAAGCTGCTATGGGGAAAGCAAAAACTCCCTTCACTTTCGATGAAGATGATGATGCTTGCTCATCTGCACTGGAAAGTGGGTCTCAAATGAAAAACAAAGAATTCTATTACGCTGGTCTGACCCTTTTAATCATATGAACTGTACTCACTGATCTGGACTGACCCTCCTGGTCACAGCTGCTAAACTGGGCAAGTTACCATTTTTTGTTTTCTATTTTGTTTTCCATTTCCTCATCTACAGAAGAGATTTGTGGATGCTGAAATTTGCAAATGGGATAAGGAAATATATTCTCTCATTTTCATTTTGTTAGAAAGGCAACTTTGAACCAAATGAAATTTTTTAATAGACTTGAAATAATTTCTTTAGCTTTTTTAAAAAAAAAATATTTTAAATCTTTAATAAGAGTTTGAAATAATTTAGAACAACAAAAAAGTTTTAGTGAAAAACCACTCAAACAGTGATTTAGCTTCTCCAAAATTGTCCAGGCTCCCTGCCCCCCTGCCACCCCCCGTGAGAAACAATGTGATACACCCGACAAACATGACACTTCTAAAGGCCAGTATGAATCAGGCCCTTCTGGGAAAAGGGTGAGGACAGAGCCCTGGGAAAATGGTTCAGACAAAAAACACCTGTTATTTCTAATCCTTAAATCCACTTTGCAGCAGGTTCTGATAAACTGACTCAGAAAAGATGCATAGACCTTACCTCTGTATTTTCATTCCATTCAGATTAGGGAAGCAGATAAAAAAAAAAAACAGTTTAAGAAAAGACTAAGAATATCAAGAGAAACAACAAATGTTTGCTTAAAGGTTCTGTGCTTGCAATGATAATATTAGTTTTTTTCAAGTAACTGAAACATGTGTCCAGCTCATTTGTTCACCACAGTACAGTACCCAAGCGGATACTTTTTTCTTCTGTCACATAAACAAGTACTACCTCTGGTCCTCTTACTCTTTCCCTTGACTGTCTTATGATATCTTTCTCCTCCCCCTCATTGCGCTTGCCTTGTACTTCATCAGCTGCATACAACTAATGAGAGCATTCCTTAATAGTAAAAGAATTTCTAAAATTCACTTATTTATGGAGATGCTGCAGGTATAGGTAGAACCCCAGTTCCATGCACCACAGGACCTTTTCTTCCCAGTCTCTCCTCTAGTCAGTGGCTGCATCTGCTCATCTCTCTTGGCACTTTCTCTTGGGTCATCTTAATGAGCATCTGAGGATGTGCTAGGACTAGAGCACGGCCTCAGTCACTGACCTCAGAAGCCTTCACCTCCCTCGTATTCAACCTTGTGCTGTTGTTGATGGGGTTGTTTTGGGCTACTGATGCATTAACTCTGGTGGTAAATGTCTCTTGAACCCTGTGTTTTCTCCATAAATTTCATTTCTTGTGACATACACATACTGGGTAAGCTGAAGTCGTCCTGTGGGTCTGCTCATAACCTCTGGCACTCCTCCATATTTTATTTTAATTTCTTTTTTCTTTGGATGTTTCCGATTTTACCTGCTTGATTATTGGGATCTAACAACGTTTTCAAGATAGTAATTTTTAAATGATGTATTTTTGTGAAGGACGTTAAACATAAGTCTCAATGAATTCAGTGTGCTTCCCATATTTCACACAGCACAAGGAAAGACAGCTGATGATATTTTCTTTATAAGAGATGGTTCATGAGGTGACACCGCTGGGGCACTTGCAAACAGGCTGCTGTCTCACCCAGGACGTAGTAGAGACTGCTAATGTTGTTTCCCCTCTTCAGCAGAAAAAACGGTACTCTCAAAATATGGTTTAAGCAAACTCACTGACATTTGTGACGTTTTCTGTCAGCCCATGATCTGCTTCCTTGTTGAAACATTTCTGTGCCTTCCAGGCATGGTTATTCAGTTTTTTTTTTTTTTTTTTTTTTTTTTTTTTTTTTAAATGGCAGGCAACATTGCTTATATACTTCAGCTTTTATTATGCAATTGATCATTTTGCTTGAAGAAGAAACTTGAAACTTTACTGGCCTTGTACCAGTTTGTGCTGTATTTAAATTTGGTCTTGTGAGAGACTTTTTTCAGAAATTGTGTTGTACTTGGATTTGAAACAGCCACTCAGAAAATAGTCTGTATTACTGGAAAGTGAACCCAAACACTATTTTTTGTTCGTTTATTGGAGTCTGAGGACTAGTTAGCTCCAACTACAATTTTTTAGAATTATAGCGTGCTAAAGTTGTCGTCTTATAGATGTAGGAAAAAATATAACTTTTGGAAATGTATGAGTTCATTAAGAAAAGAAGCCCTGAAATTTCTTTAATAGACCACAGAAATTCCCATATATGTGTCAGAAAATAGGACAAAAGGCCCTCATCATCCAGGGCTTAACAGTGATAGCTGTCACAGCTAAAGCCCCAGACTCCACCAGGAATGTATTCAGATCTGGTTTTCAACTAAGAAGGGGGAAAACCCCTCAAAGCTCTACAACCAAATGTACATTGCTCAATACACCAGTATGCCTAGTCCATTAAAATTTCTCTGATGAGAAATTAACATTGTAACAGACCATGGAAGTGAGAAAATTTTGATTTATGCCTCAGGAGGAGTGGGTCAATATTCCCAGACTGAGTGCAAGGTTGAAATATGAAACCATCACGTTAGCGTCCATCACTGCAGACCTGTGGTCGTTCTTGAGAAAGGGGCCTGCCAATACACTCCCCATTCCTTGGAATTTATTAATAAGAAAAGGAAAAATTATAAATCACATCTTGGGAAAAATAAAAGGAGAATTGGTTTCATAGCCTGAATCAATGAGCAGCATTACTATGTTACCTCTTTCAAAAATGAGATTGTTTTATGGCTAACATGTATTTGCAGAGAATCACATCAAAGCGTGTTCCAGGAGAAATAGGACTTCTGTATAATTTAAACAGGCAGTTTTCTTTGGACTTAAATAGGAATTGAATAATGCCATAGGCACTTTTATATTCATACATGATTTAAGAATTATTAAGATAGATTACCACCCTTACAGATGCTGGTAATAGAAGCACCCAAGTCTTGAGAGTATTCTTCTGCTGCACACAAAGCTCTGTAATTGATTTCTAATTATTGATCATGGCAGAATTCCTTTTATACAGTAACAACAAATGTTAGGGGATGATTTATATTCATGGATAATTATTACCAAAAGCAGGTGCTATAATCTGTTGAAAAACCTTTGTGCTTTGCGAAATGTAGAATATTCTCAAAGTGCTTGACTGTGGTCTTCTCGTGGTCACGTGGAGGTCAGAGCCAGCAGCTATGCTTTCATATCATTTCAGAAAGATACAAAAAATCTCCAGTAACAGGCAGCTGATCTTCAGTGGGACTTCAAAATGTCCAGGCCAATGGTCTAGACCAGTCGTTCAGTCCGTGCGTTACCTTACCTGCAGTACCTCCTGATGCTTTGGTATGGTTGAGCCATAATTCTCAAATGACACTGACTTTCATATTGGATTAATTTTTAGGGGTAGATGTTGTGCATTCACCTGATCCGATAACTGAAAATCTAACTGCTGAGAAAGGTATTTTGGGTTTGTGTTTGTAAGTGCACTTACAGGAATTGAAGCCACAGTGGTACAGGCTTTTTCATCAGGCTGTAGCCTAGGTTGTGTTCTCTTTCTGGGCAACAACCTCAGGACAACCAGCAGCATGGGCAGGAGCCAGTTCCGTCTTCTCTTTCTTCTGTTCTAAGTGGGAGTTTATAGAGCAGAACAATGAACTTGAAGCTCTTTTCTTTTTTTCTTTTTTTTTTTTTTTTTCCCAATTTTCTGCTCAACATATGGAAAAAAATTATTGTCTTTTTGTAGAAAAGCTTGTGATTCTGAGAAGTTGCAGAAACATTTAATCCTTTCCATGAAGGATAAAGTGGGATGGAAGGGGAAGAGGGAAAGGCAGTGCCCACCACCTGTGCCGAGGGCAGGGCGGGAACTGAAATGGGCTGGTCAAGGCGGGGAGAGAAGGGAAAACAGGGCAGATCTGAGAGCTGCTTTATGTTTACAAGTGAGCTAAGCAAGAAGAGGGTGGGTACAGAGCTGTTAAAGTTGAAGGAGGCTCATGTGGAAATGAAGAGGTGGTGGCGGTGCCGGGGGCATCCCTGTGGGGGCTCTTGCCACCTCCCCACTTTGCTCTGCGGGTTTCTTTTTAAACTGGAATTTTCCTGTAACATACCTTCCAGCTGGGTGTGGGAGGTGTTTAGCTTCATCGCCATCTGCTAAGGAGGTGTTAGAGAACAGAGGGCTTTTTCCATGTTCTATTTCAAGAAAGGGAAAAAAAGGAATTTGTGTGTGTTTCTGTGTCAGAGTTTGCAGCTTACAGTAATAATAGCAAAACCTCATATAACAGCTGAAGAAGTTTTCATGTACACTTGTATAGAAATGTGAAATAATTATTGTAGTCAATTATTTTCAATGTTATTGTAATAGCATTTTTTTCCTCCCAGAGCAATACTCTTACAGCCAAAATGGATAGTTAACAGTCAATTCTGTGCTCCTAAATGAATAATTTATTGTTATTATTATTATTACTTTGAATTAACATAGTTGGGCCGCTACATAAAGAAAATTGGAAGCAATCGGTCAAGTGTACTTGCTTTTCACACACAGCTGAGATAAAGGCTCCAGCACCCTATTGACAACCAACGATAATTTTGGTCAGGGCAACCCTGTTAATAGACTTCAATTTATCTGCATTGCTCTGAACCTGTTGAAATAAAGGAATGACAACTATCTTTAGTAGGTGCATCACTGTGGAAGTACTTTCGCAAATGTAACAAACTACCACGAGGTGGTGGTCCTTTTCCTTACAGTGCTCACCGCCACCCCTGGTCACTCTCCTGCGCTGGAACCAGTGGGGTCCCACGCACAAACTTCAACGGAGAAGTGATGGTGGGCTGATGAGCTATTCTTCTTTTAAAGCATGGACAAGATCAAGTTTTATACCGGCATTTCTGAACATACTTGCAGAAGATTGATATTCCATGGCTAACGGAGCGTGTCAGCTCACCAAATAGCTAAGAGTATAGTCTATGAACAAATAAATAATATATGCTGTTTATTTGTCCCGAACTGATCTCTGAAAAATCAGGTCCTTTGGTCTAGTCACAACGTCAATCTAAACCATTTCTGCTTTGTCCCTATGTATGCTTTTGTGTAAATCTGCATTTCTTTAGATAGCGCAATATGGTGAAAATTATTTCCAACTCAGTAAAACAGTAATATTTAAAGTTATTTTTTGTGTTTTTACTGAGACTTGATTTGGCCAAACCTCTCTGTAGCCGCTGGAGTATTGAGTGAGATCAGCAGATGTTTTGCTTGAGTACAGTTTGATGATAATAAGGTTAAAGTATTTCACTATTATTTATCTTTGAGTAATGGACGAATATGTTTTTCCTGAAAGAACATATAAAATACTACGTTACTTTGTCCTCATTTCAAGGCAAATGCTTCACTGAAATGCATCCCTTCATGATGGTGATGTCCCCTGGCTCAATTCTGCTTCCAACAGGCTCTTGTTTCAAACACAGCCTGGAGGCTGGGGATCAGCCCGCTGGGAAGCAGCACTGTAACGCAAGCCGAGTGGCCTAAATGACACCGTTATTTCAAGCTTCTGCACCTTTGAATGACTGCAGTAGCTGAATCACCATGTTTCCTCAGGTTTCCTAGCCTGATCTGGTACTGAATTGCAAATACTCATTGATGTGAGTAATTTTGTGTGTGACTTTGATGCATATACGTGTAATTTCTTTACCAACTTAGCAAGAGCTTTGCTGTTTAAGTTGTTTAGAACGCTGCAGCTGTTTTAATTCCTTTGGAAAGATGCACAGTCCCATCCTTACCACTAATGTTGCCCAGGGAAAAGCTGAATCATGTGCATGATGTGCATCAGTCGGGTTTCTGCAGCGCTGTTATAGTCTGAGGGTTTTGTGTGTCAGTAGGTGTCAGCATTCAGTTACTGTGTAATTGAGCAGCCTGATTGAATACTCATGGCAACACGCCCGCAGAATTAATGCCAAGTACTCCACAAACTGTGCTTTAGGATAGGATTATTCAGCCAGAAGTTTCTCGATACACAAAGGGGGAAAAAATTACTTCAAGCCCTATTGACTGTCCAAAGCCATAATTTCATCACTGAAAATAACGCTTTGCTACTTCACGCTTGTTTGGTGACACACAGTGCAAATGTCAGCACCTATCTGTGCAGACTGACTTGGTTCTGGACTTGCGCTTGCCTCGGTACGGGTGCTGTGTCTGCTGTGCAGGGTGCTGGTTACAGCGCGTGGGGCTCCACTTAGCAGAAGCTGCTGCTCCTCTCCCTTGGACAGCTGATATCACTCTCAGTCAAGCTTCTGCGATAAATCTTTGCCAATAGCTGTAAAGCACCTGTGGTTGCATCTCCTTTTCTAACCATGTTATAACCTTAGTTTGCTCTCTGGGTTTGTAAGTCGAGTTTAGTGCTTGGTGGTTGGGTTAGGACTAACTACAATACATGCTGTAAGGGCTGGCTTGCCTGGGGATGCTGCAATTCTATTAGGGTAGTGAGGATACTTCTCAAAGGGGTTTTGGAGGCATTTCTGAGCAGGCTGTAAACATAGAGTGGTAGGACTATTGCTCTCCTTATTGCTGCCTGCTAATTTTCAGGAAAGATGCTTTGAGGAAGAGGAGCTCTGCAGCTCTTCCATAATACAGAGCTTCAGGTTTGGCCCATTTGTGCAAGGAATCCATGTGGTAACATAATGAATCTGGAAATGACCCAGATTACAGTCTAAGTGCCACTGAAAAGTAAAACATAGAAGCCCTTCTGTATAAATGCACACAATGTGAGTTGGATTTTTAAAGGTGCTATGTTGTTAATACTCCGAAGTTACCATCCCAACTCAGTGCATGTAACTCTGAACATGACCGGTCCTTGATAAATGCTGCAGCCATGGACCAGGACCTGCCTCTGCACAGAGACTGCGGTTTGTTGAAACTGGTTAATTTGCTCTGTGTAATTGGCTTTGTGAGGAGCAGAACCCCCTCCAAACTAAGATCCAGTGCAGCTACTTTCACATCCACCCTAATACTCTTTCCTCCAATAGAAGTGAAGCTTTAAGCTAAATCAGAAGGGCTCAGATATGTTTATACTTTGTTTTTTTTCCTCTTTCTCTTTCCATCCACTGCAACTGCTGACATCAGTTGAAACAGCAAGTAATACCTTTTTCACAGACCTAGTATGCAAATGACATTGGATTTATAAATCTGAAGGGGGCTTGCTTGCCTTCCCGGATTTGCAATCTTGGGAAAAAACTCACCTCAGCTACAAAATGCAACAGTAAGAGAAATGTGTCCTACTCTCCAGTGAGCACAGAGGACAGTGAAGCGATCAGACGGCCTCCGTGGTGCCTGGGTCCTGCCTGGCGTTAGGAGCAGATTAGATCTCATGTCAGGCAGCAGCAGCTCCCAAGGCAACAACTGGCAAGCTTGGCAGTTTATAGTTCAATAAAGTCGATTAAAGGATCTTTTTGTATCTTGTCTTAGGAAACGGTCCTGGCCTGGGAATCGCCTGATGTGCCTCATTTATTTCCAGTGATAAGGTGGCCTTGCAGGTTGAGAAATTCCAGCTTTGCGGGATATCCAAAGTGTATCACCTGCCCTTGCCATCGCAGCCCCTTCCCTGCCGAGCCACGGCAGCAGCTGTGGGTTCGTCTCTGCCTCTTGGTGGCCATGGTCACCTGCTCCCTGCTGCTTCACGCGACATAACTGTCCAGTGAGGAACAGCTGCTTTGGGCTGTGCCTTTGATACCGGGACGTGACAGGTCCTACTGAAGTGTGCCACACGAGTGCAGTGGAGGAAGGTAGGGTGTCATCTGTCGGTTCGGATGCGTGACCCTGTCTGTTTCATCCACCCTTCGCTTCATCCAACTAAATAATTCTTTTGGAATGTAGTTAAAATCTAAGTATTGCTAATCATACAGCAGTGGTGATGGCAGTACAGGGATTTCTATTACTATTACTGATTTACGATATTGGTGAAGAAAAAATAATTAACAACTATTCACTTGAGCGTTCCTTTTCACCATCGTGCTGCAAGAATATAGTTAGTGCTGGCAACTAATCTCCTTGTAGGCTTTTGTGAAAAATGCAGGATTATCCCCTTCATTTCACCCATTCAGCTTGTTTCTAGCTCATTTTGCTTTGCTGTTTCTCTAAAGAATGCCAATTCTGCTTCACGACTCCATCCCTTCCTGGCTGATACATTGATCCTTCCTCAGGAGGCTCCATATTATGTTCGTCAGTAGTTCAGTATTATATGCTAACCTCAGTATAATGATTTCATTTAGAACACTAAGACTTGCTCATCCTACAAGTTTAAGATATGCTACATTTTGCTGTGGTGCTGACTGTACTCAGCAGTCCAAGCAGAAGTGAATCAAGAACATTTGCGGTATGTTTTAATGGAATGATTATTTTTAGGAAGGGAGGACATAATAGTGGTATATCTTGCAGTACCTGGACTTCTCAATTGAATTCTCTTTCATAAACACCCTGAGGAAGAGGAGAGAAGCTTTCTGTGAGTGCAGAAATGGAGGTGGCACTGGGTTAGGGGTGTTTTCAGGTGGCTCTGGGTAGGGGTGTTCGTCAAATTCAAGAGGCTTTGTGCCCCAGGTTAGCTATGTGCTGCAATGAACTGTGATATAATGAGCGTGACAGAAACACTTGGCAACCAGTGCCCTAGGACGAGCTGTTTGTGCCGTGATAGGGGATGGGACCTCCATCTCCCAAACTGCTCATCGGTGTGCATGCTCAGGCAAAACAGTCAAAGTGCGGACACGGTAAGGGCTGCTGGCTCATAGTCAGGGTTCCCCATCCCTGGGGGGGTTTAAGAGTCACGTTGACATAGCGCTGAGGGATCTGGTGTAGTTGGGAACTGTCAGTGTGAGGTTAATGGTTGGACTGGATGATCTTCAAGGTCTTCTACAACCTTGATGATTCTGTGAAAGTAGAGCCCTGTAACCCAGAAACTTGGGAAGAGGAAAAAGCAATTAAACTGCTGGGAGTTTTTTGGTTTGGGATCCAGTAGTAATTGGAAGGAAGTCTACTCTGTGGCTGTTGATCTTTCTACAGTTCCTAAGGTGATGTAAAAGCTTTTCCTGAAAGGCTGCTCATCCGTGTCTTCTGATAAAGATGGGAACACTTTTAATTACCATCTTTTTCTGGTAAAAATCTGCTTATCTGCAGATTTCACAAACACTTTGTGAATAGATTGTCTACCATAAAAAAAATTTAAAAAATAATCATGTGCAACTGAACATCAAACAGTAGATAATTTGAAAGAAAATATGTTTTGGGCTTTGGATTATAAAATTTTTAAGTCCCAAACTAAGTTGTTTTATTTAAGCATTTGTTCTGGAGTTGGAACTAAACCAAACAAGTGGGCTGGTTTTTTTGTTTTGTTTTGGTTTTGGTTTTTTGTTTGTTTGTTGTGGGTTTTTTTGTTTGTTTGGGGGTTTTTTGTGTGTTTTTTTTTTTTTTCTTCCCCCCCCCGACTTCTTCGTCCTTTATTTTGACATAGAACTAGGAAGCATGCTGACTTCACACAGGTTGTCTGCTCTTACCAGGTGGTACCTGCCTGGGCTTACCGTCCTTGGAGTGGTGGGTTCCACCTTTGACAATTACTGACCTTCAAATGAGTAGCAAATGGAACTAAGCAGTAGTTATCACCATCTTCACAAAACCAGAGAGGGAAGTTGCTGGTGCATTTTCTTCTCAATAATCCCAGAAGCACTAGGCCACCTCTTGTGTCACTGCAGCATTTTTTCTACTAGTTAAAAAACATCACTTCTGTGATATGCTGGTGGAGTCAAAAGAAAAATAAACAGGGAACCTACTTAAACCCAGAGCTGACATGAAGTCTTCTGCACCATAATACCTTGACTCTACTGTTATTTACTCTTTTCTTCCCTCCTTTTTTCTTTGGTTCTTGATGTTAATTTCTGTGCCTCTACTAACCTTGCATAATTTCTAATGATTCCTAGGGTCAAACCTTCTGCATTGTTATTTAATCCTATTTTTCTCCTTTCCATAAGCAATTTACCAGCACGTGACGATTCGATTTTCCTGGCACCCCACTTACTTTTCACTTTTCTTTATCAGTTGATTTACTGCCTCTAGACAGAGGATGAATAGTTTGCACTTTGTACTCTTAAATCAAAATGGAATGGAAAAGACTGGTTTAATCATATTTTATTCCAACCCCACTTATCTGTATCACCTATTGCTTAGCCCTGTCAAGAGTGATATGTCTGCAATATCCTATCTTTGCTGTTTGCTCACCACAGTACCACAGGTTTTGCTTATTCATGATTCCAGCATTGTTTTATAACAAAGCTGTGTGAAAAGCTGTCTGAGCAGCTCATTGTTGATTCCAGTGGTTTAAACAATGAGACCAAGTTTAGCTGGGAAGAGACATTCAATAAGGGTTTATATTTCCATTTAAACCTTGCCGTATTTTGAATATGAACTGTAAGCTAGGTCTTAGTTCAGCATGACGTTTATACATATTCTTAACACTAAACTTACTTCAAGCTTTCCAACTACATGTATATAGTTTACCTGAAGTAGTAATGTCCAATGTACTTGAAGTGAATTCCAGTAACAATTGGACTAATGGTTATTTTAACATGGGCTTACGTACCTTGTCAAACCTGGGTCTGGATGCGTAGTGGTTTTGACTTCTGATTCAAGTTTGAGTCACATTGGATTCTAAAGTAGAAATTAAAGCAACTTAATTAAAATATGTTTTAAAATTATATATATATATATATATACACACACACATACACTCATATATATATTTAAAGCACCTTTTTTTAGTATTTTATCTTAGATGAAAAACACGTTTGAACTAGTCTTTTGACAGACTGAATTTCATGGTTCAAGGTTCATGGATGTGCCTCCCTAATGTTTTGGATAACGCATCTGGAAACAAGCAATCCATTCCTTTCATGGTCAAAAGTACACCATTAAACCTATTTCAGTGTAGCTGGACAATACAAAATGGTTTAAATTTCAAGATACTATGGGGGGAAAAATTAGATTTGAAAACTAAATAATTGAATAAGTTGCTGACTATATATACTGATTATATATAGGTATATGGAACATTCAAAATACTTTTAATTAAAAAAACGTCTCTGACAGTCATGCAGTGACAGAATGCTTTTTTGTTGCTTTTTTCTTGACCTGTATTTGAGCTGACATGATGTGTGTAGAGGAGCTGACCTTTTAACTGAGCTGGGTTTTCAACCTGAAGCACACCGGAGCTTTCTGCTCTGCTGTGCTGATCTGTGCTTTTAGCGATAAAGCAATTAAAGGTATCCTTTATTTGATCAACTGGAGAGCACCATCAGTGTAATTTTCATCTTTCTTCTTACCTGTTGCCAGAATACAGAATGATTTATAATGGCTGAAGCAATATTGCATGTGACTGTGAACAGTTTATTCAGAATTTTCCATTTCTTCCACTGGAGTGTAGCCACAGAAATGATACGATGTGTTTTAAACTTGTTTGCTATTTTACTGACTGTGAATCAAGCAATAGAATAACTTTTGCATTCAACTTCAAAGACTGAAACTCAAGACCAGGTTCTGTGTCATCACTTATTGCTGTGGCCCCTTTGAGGGGACTAAGTTAAATAGAATTTATCTTTGAAAAGCCTGAAGTGAAAATCATGGTCCTGGCTGAGCAAGACTTTTCAAAGTTATGCAATTCACTGTTTTATTTAATAATTTTATAGTATTTTTTTACAGATTTCTCCACAATTCAGTTCAAAATTCCTTTTCTATTTTGACCACATATCATGTTCTTATGGACAAGTTATTTTTTGGCAGCCAAATGAAATTATTAGAATCGAAAATACGGCATTATTGAGATAAAATACAACTTTCAGTTCAGCCAGGCCGATTGATTTATTTGCCACCTCAGCCTGTGAGCTATTGTGCAATTCATGCTGAACCACTGCAGGACGCCTGGAGAGGTGGGCCGAGGGACAAATGTGCGCTGAGCAGCTAATACTAATTTTAACCAGTAAGTGCAAAAGTGTGTTTGTTTTAATGGTCTTGGCTTGCCCAATCAATAACACCAGCTACCCTTATTTTTTTAATTCTTAAGCTTTATTCAGTCTGAACTTATTTCAGAGCCACAGGAATAGCCGAAGCTGTAATCTCCAGTTATGCATGGCAGTACCTTGCTACGTTCCACCACTCAAAGCCAGTTAATGAAACCTAAGGTGGTTTTCCCTCTACACACATAAGTTAAAAGATTATAATACGTGCCTAGCAATCCATTGCAACCTTTGGGAAAAGTGCCATGGGATATTTAGAGACCAGAGCTCATGAGCCCACCTTGCAGGTGACTGTTTGATGTGACGGGTGGTGCAGAGGTCAGGCCAAAGCTGAAGCTTCTCTGCTCAGGGGAAGGAAGCAGCCGAGACTGATGTTTTTGTTCAGGAGAAGCCGAGGCTCTGTGGTGGAATGGGTAGCTTGTGCACTCCATGTCAGGTCAGTGTAATGCATAAGAGCCACCTGAACCCCTCTGAAAGCACCAGGACGTCAGGAGCTGTAACTGTTGAATGCCTCCCATGTAATGCTGAAGCAAGACCTGCTTTAAACTCAGGAAATCAATAGGCTTATCCTGGTGTCCTTAACTCTCACTATGTTATTAAATTGCTGTTCTTCTCTTGCTGTTTTTCTCACTGTATTTGTTATTTTTATGATTGATGTAGCTGCAGGGTCATGTCTTACTTGGGTATCATTGAGACCTTATTGAGTGTTTAAAAATGAGATTCATCCTTTTGAGCCTAATTTTACCTTGGCTTTCTTGGCTGATAAATGAAGGAAATGTCCTCTGGTGACGCCTGTCTTTCTCCATCAGTTATGGAATCTCAGCCAGAGAATGCTTCAGCAGCCATCACTGAGGTGAAAAATATCCTCCCTGTCTAAAAGGACACAGCTGTAAAAAACAAAAAGAAAAAAAAAAAAAAGTTAAAATGGTGGAAATTGTAGGTGTCCCTAGAAGTTCTTTTGCCCTGTGAAGAAATCTTTCTAATGTGCACCTATTGCAGTCATTCTTGCTTTCCTCTTTACCAAAAAAAAAAAAAACCCCAAACAAAAAACTGTAGCTGGAGGATCCATTGCTGTTTTGTGCTTGCTGTCTTTGGAAATAATAGAGGACTTATGGAAATTTCAGTCAGGAAAATGGTAGTTTTGAACAGAATCCCTTTGGTTTGGTTTCTTCCAGAACACAGTTAAAGAATGCATCATTTTCAGTGCTAAAGCCTGAATTGTGTTGTTAGACTGTCTCCTTTGAGTGAAGAAATGGATTGACATTGATTTTTTTTTTTTTCTTTTACACTGATATCCAAGTTTTTTTGTGTCAGTCTGATTTGACAGAAACTGAGATCTGTCTTTATTATTTTTAGACTACTGACAGTTCAGTGTCTTTGACAGATATGGGAAAGTTTTACACATTTCTGATGGGGATTACCCTGTTTAACATTTTCTTTCCAGCACGTCTCCCGAATGCAATACAAAGTTGGCTCTAAAGTGAACGGATCTTGGTTCAGACATACAGAACTTTAATATATGCATTAACTAAATTATCCATCTGTGATGTCTGGAGTTCAGGCACCATGTCCCTGACTTTCCACCAGCTTATATCTTTCCCACAAGAGGTCACATCACTGTTAAATTCTGAAAAATCTCTGCTGAGAGAAACTACTGCTCCTGTTTGCTCTCAGGACCATTGGACAGCACAACACCTAACAGTTTTGACTTCTAGTGCCCTGGAGCTGTATCTTTTTTTACAAGAAAAAATGTAGAGTGAGCTCCAAGGTCCTCAATATAGCTGCATCTCTCTCAGTCCCAACAAATGTGTCTCAAGTGGGGTGAGAGGCTCTGTGTTAGAGTTTTCAAGAGCTTCAAAATTTTCTCTGTAGGTAAAAAACATTTCTATACTGTTCTGGAATGAAAATAAAATAAAAATGTTCCTGCATAAGCTTCCTTTGTCAGGCTACAGCTCTGGCTGAAAAAAAAAAAACCTTGAGGGACTGTAGTGACCTGAAGCTACTCAGCTTTAAAATTTTTTTTTATTCTGTGGAAGGATTATTGAGATTAATTTGTTCCAGTCCATCAGATTGACTCAGACTGGTCTCTGTTATGTCATTATACCTATGTTCTGTAATGCAGTGGAGGTTAAAACAGAGATGGTTTTGCCATTGCTTTTGTAGGGTTGGGATTTCACCTTTCGTGCATTGGAATGGAAAGCAGTGTGGCCCCACAGATTTCAAGTGCACAGAGCAGTGATGGGGGAACTGACCGATTGTGCTTATAAAAATTACTTCTGAGTAGCCTTGATGAATGTGACTAGGAAATATTTTGCAGTCTGAAAATAGCATGATTATTCCCAGCACTTTCTACTCTCTGAATGAATGAATATTTATTGTTAAATGTAGCTAGCAATACAAAGATGTACACTTAGTCTGTTATTGTCCAATAATATTCAGTACACTTCCCCTGGAATTTAAATATGTTCTGTCAGACTGGCTTTTGCTGCATCTCCAGTGAAATTATTCTGTAAAGCACATGTGATCTACTGAAATTAATTTTACTGTCTGTATTATTCCTTTTATCACAATTATTGAGGCTCTGGTACCTATAATATTTGAGTTTGTCATTGCCTGTCTTCCTCTCTTTAATGGGCAATTACTGTACACTATTCCAAATTTCTCAGTGTGCATTTGGAAGTATAGTTAAGTCAAAGCATAATTCAAATTGCATTCCTGCGCGTGAAGAAAACCCCTAATAATTACCCAAGTGACAGTTACACAGTGGAAAGCAAAGGGGCACACACTCCCACCTTAAGCACGTGGGCAAGCGGGTGAGGTGCGTTCTGACCCGCTGCTGTTGGCAGGCGTCCCTTGCCACGCAGCACATCGCTGTGGTACCTGTGCTAGTAGTTCCGTTGACTAGCGTAAGTAAATCGCCCTGGCTGTCTACCGTGAGTAGAAAAAAATAGAAATAAAATCTGGTACTAATAACTTCACTGAGGATCCAACAGTGAATAATTTGGAGATTAACGGGTGAAGCCAGTCCAGGCAAGTGGCAGTAAAGGAGTGCAATGGTTTGTCAAATGCCCCACTTTTCATTCCCCGGATATTTTTCCCATAGAAGTATCCTCTAGTGTCTTTGCCTTGTTGATTCACTGTCTGTTTGCAAATCACATTTGAAAACATATTTCTTCTTCAGTGGTTATAGGTTCTAATTTCTTTTTTACTCTGCCATTATTTTAACTCTATAACTGCATTATATAACTCTGTAAATCATTGTGGGAAATAATTTCTGTGAATTATATTATGTGGAACAAAGGTATATTGCACTGAACTGCATAAGTAATTTATCTGTAAATTCTTGGTACAACACTCTTAAAGTGGGTCAGATACTGGGCAAGAGAAAATATTGTATAAAGCTGTTCATCAGTGGAAAACTGGCTCAAACCAAATCACTGTTTGGCTGTAACTAAAGCTTGATGGATTATTCTGGCTGCCTTGTGAATGTGAGCAAAGGATTTACTCTCAGAATGACAAACAAATGCATGTTGGTACCAGGTTTTTAAATTGAGGACTGACAGTGTTAAATAAAAGTGATAAGCAAGGATGGAAGCACCTCTTTAATAGCATACAGTGGCTACAGTATGTTCTAGAGATAGATTTTAGATATTATTTATTGCCAGTTGTAAATGAATCCTCATTTAAGCTTGTTCATAGGTCTCTTGCAGTGGACGATCTGTAAATATTTCAGAAATTAGGCTCCTCTGGTATGCAGTATGCACAGAAACCTGCACGCTGGGGTAGGCAGCAGGCTGCAGTTAATCCCAAGTCATGTGGCATTTAAGTTGGTTCCCATTAAATGATTTATTAATCAATGGTATGTCCATACCTGTAAATACTACAGGTTAACATGTGAATACTGTTCTTTTGTGGAAGGCACCTGGTGTAAAGTAATTAATTTAGCAAGAGAAAGTTGACATGCATAAATTTAGCTAAATAGGTCAATTATACGTTCAGTCTGATTGTTGATGCCCGTGATTACAGTGAGGAAGGGTTATTGACTGAAAAAGTTAATAGCAACACTTCTAGTCTCCTCCATGGGCATTTTAGGGGGGTCTATCATTAGGTCTAGCCATTACGCTACTTTCTGATATTAATCATTAATATAATTGTTAACCATTCAAGAAAGGAGTATTAATTTAAATGAACATAGGGTATGTATTTTAGAAAGGGTCTGTCTTCATCTTAATGTGACCAAATACTCTTTAATCTCCGGCATTCAGAGTGTTTCTAACACTGGAGGGTGGAAAATGTTGGTTAGGGCCTGATCCTGGGCATACTGTAACAGAATGACTTTAGACGTGAAAACTTAACTTAATGCGAGCCTTAACCTTATCAAAACACCGTTGTTCCTTTCTGTCTTTAATTATACTTGTTTTCTTTAGGTTTACTATTAAGTTTCTCAGTTATGAACACTGAGAAATATTAACATCTTCACACTTGTACCATAAAATATTTAAATCAAATCTCTGGTATATTTTTCCTTCATAATTTGTCTAGTTTTCAAAAATACATAATGGCATTTAAATACTTTATATGGGCCCATTGCTCACTGTATAGTTAGTTTGCATTTCTGAGAAATATGTTCTAAACATGACATCGGATAAAGTGTTGAGGGGCTTTGAGCTCTTCCTTACCTGAGTAATTTCTCCATTTTATTTTCTCAGTTATCATTCTTATCTGGGCAGCTCAGCTGTGAATTTTTTTTTGTCTGAGTGGGGGAAGATGTTCCCCGTGATGGACCTCTTGGTTCACCCTGTGGGGCAGAGATGTACAGCCAGAACAGGGATCCGTGCATGCTCTGTGCAGATGTCAGGCAGAGAAAGGTATAATTCTGCAAGAAAACTTTTTAACGGAAAGCCGAATTCAAGTGATTGCTTCTGTAGTGTTTGTTGGAAATTGGTATGTAAATTTTCCACCTAGTCTCAAACAAGCAAAAAAAACCCCTTTCAGCTGAAATTTATTCTTGTGCTTGATCCTGAGACACTACGATTTCAATTCTAATTTTTGATCACAGCCAAACAAAATTAGTTTTCCATGAAAAACACTAGACTTTCTGACCATTTTATGTACCGTGTGTGTATTAATACATGCGTGCGTATATTTAGTTAGATTTGTCTCTTTGAAAAAGATCTAACATCTTTGAGTATATTTTGTATAGAGATGGTAAAATATGTTAACCTCTCTAATTATGAGGGCAAAGGTAATGAATGTAATGATGACCCTGGCAGCTGCTTTATTTAATACATTCAGCGCTTGTGACTATCCAGTCATCCTTACTGACAAGTTTTGCAACAGAAAATGAGATGTATGTGGGTTCTTCAACTAAATTTTTTATCATTTTCCTTGGCTTTTATGGAAAGACTTAACACCTGTCTCTCTGAGCAGGCAAAAGGAGATTAAGTCTATTTGTAAGAAGATACAGATGAGGGCTTTGAGGTATTAATAAAAAATAAATTTTAAAAAGCCTGTCATTGCAGAGTCATGGGCTTGCCTAGCCTCCAGCAATTTGCAGCTCCGGGATTTCCCAGTCCTTTAGCCTTTCTTTTAATGCTCCACTTAGCTACAGGACAGCCAGGTTTTATTTCCCTTACTCATCTTTCTGGGTCAAGATCAAGGTGCACAATTATTTAAAATTCCAGGGACCAGTTAATCTTTGACATCCTCACGGCAGACAGAGCAAATGAGATGCCTTGTATAACGCAGACATCTTGTCAGAAATGTTCTGAAATCAAATAGGTGAATGAGGAGCCAATAAGATTTATGGAGCTATTTGTACAGTTGAGATCTCTCTTCACCAAGGGCTGATCCCTTATGAAACATAGCTAGAGATTTCATCTCTGCTGTGGTTTTTCTCACAGTCTTGATCGTGGACTGTTTTAGATGGAAATTCAAGCCAGCCTTTTGGTGACCGCAATTTTACATCTGGAATTCGTGTTAATCCATGTCACTAAATATTGCATGTACAAGGAGTTTTTCCTTGTCTGATCATCCAGCTCTGTTAGTGTGATCACAGGACTGAATTACAAAGAAAATTTTTAGTGTTAGTTCTTTTATGGATGACTACATGTTTTTTTTTTCTTCCTCCCCATTATAGACCAGACTGAAGGATGTATTTGATCACCAGAAGTTAATTATTAAAGAGGGAAGGGAAGACTCATTTCACAAGTAGATGGTTCTTAACATTCACGGCAAACTGGCAGCAAGTCAGTTTTCCTCAAACTCTGTGGACCTTTATCAATATGCAACGGAGTAACAAAATAAATAATGGAAAGAAAATTGCATTAACTGGTGTTTTTTTTGTTTCTGTTTTTTTTTTTTTTTTTCCCTGAGGGAATAATATGGCCTTTTCTTACCAGCCAGCAAAGGAAAGAAGGTGAAGAGTGTGAAGTTTTGGGATTTGTTTCTGGGTCTGCATGCTTCACTGATTTACATGCTGTGTTGCGTCTGTTCATCAAATTACAGCCATTTCTACAAGCTAGTACACTAAAGAGCAAAATTTATCAAAGATTGTTTTATGCAAGGCCACAACATATTTAAGTTAGCAAAGCATATGTGAAATATGCCTTCAAAGCGATCTAATAGGTTGGGGTTTTTTTTTTGTTATGGAAACCATATTCAGTGTGTGTAGGGAGGAATAGCCAGGCATTTAATAAGTATGCTACTTGTTGTCTGCTGTGCTTGTGCTGACACACTTTGATGGGCATTGGATAAAAACCCAAATTCACTGTATTCCATATGAGTTTTGAGTCTTTCAGGGCTTTCACTTAAAAATTCATTAAGAAATAACCATTCTAGGCAGAGCTCCAACCAGCTGGCATGTTGGCTACCAACCCTTTCAGAAATAGGATTTAAGGGCTTTCACGTATTTACAAACCAACCACTCTTGGTATGTGTGAACTTTCCTTCCCTCCTCCTCCCATCCCACCTTTGTGTATAAAAATATCAGAAAGTTAATTCTAAAAAATACTGATGCATTTTGAACAGTTGCTTCAAAATCGCTTCTACTGTGAAAGTAGCCTAAGGAATCAATACATCCAATTTCTAACGGAATACATAGGAAGTATCTACAGAAAGCTCCTTGGAAGATCATAGGAAGTAGAAAATTAAACTTTATGGTTTGTTATAGCTGTGTAAAATGTCGGACCATTCTCTTGAAAACATCCCAATAACATAAAGATGTTAGAATACTACTAATAAATTCATTTTAGAATAAAATAATCTGCCACATAGCCTTTGAGAGCTTGATTTCTTGTCTAAGGCAGTATTGCATTAAGTGGATATTTAAGTTGTTTTGAACCATAACAGCAGCACGGTCTGGTAGTATTGCACCCTTTATTTTGAATGATGAGCGCTTACAGAACATGCAGTATGGAAAGTGTGATGATGTCATCTGGCACAGTAAAACTGGATTATCCTATGAAACTGGCTCTTTACAATGTTAAAACAAATTCCAAGTGAATGAATTTCATCAAAATCCCAGTGCAGTGGCTTATCTGAAATTCTATATTACCACTTCATTAATAGAAAAGGTTTTCTTTGACTTTGTTTAGGTTTTAATCTGCCCAAATGTGTTTATATACAAGGTTGGCTGCACAGTTCTTTGACCTTAAGTTAATGGTGAAATTTAAAAAAAAACGTTTGTGTGTCTACCTATGAAAAGCCACAATTGGTATTAATCATCTCCGTATCAGTTCTTTATGTTTTCTTTACCTGCAGTGCCCCTTTGCTGTGGGAACTGATCCCTGCATCGCTGCTGGCCTCTGGTCAAACCCACGCCACTCGTCGTCCATATCCATGAGCTAAACGTCTGGCTGTGACCATCTCCTGGTTTCTGTGCACAGTCGTTTAATCTTAAAATACTTGTGCAATAGGCTGAAGGGTAGGTTTGGGTTTTGGGTGCAGTTCTTCCTAATTGGTAAAACATCTGTTTTTGTGGAAATTGGTCCAAATCTTTCTGCAGATACAATAGAGATAAGTGTCCAATCTGGGCTGAATGCCAGACAAGCACTATGCTTAAGTAATAAGCACAATTATCTTGCTAATAAACACCAATTTTAAATTAGACTGATGTTTATAGAAATATAGGATACTTAAATTGTAAATGTAATGAATTAAAATCTGAAAGAGGTTCTGTCACAGGCAAAGATTTTAAATAAATAATTGTGTCTGCTTTCACTATCATAATTACCTCACTTTCTTTTCAGAATTTGGTGTTTACCTTAACTCACCAAGGAAAAACAGTGTTAATGCTGTGAGTTTTTAATGAGTAAATATTTTCACCTTAAAAGGATATCCTTTAAATATAATAATAAGATAGAGGGACATATTATTAGCATAGAAGTTTTCTGTATAGAACTTCCAAGTCTTTGGAGAAGATGGTGATGTTAACCCAGCACCACTTGTGCTGCTGGAAGGCTTTAACGCATCTATATGATGCACATCCAGATTCAGGTTACATCTGTAGGTAAAAATTCTGGTTGGTCTGTTTTCTAAGTCATCTTTAATCTCTCAACAGAGATGCCAGAGACAGTCTTGCTAATACACTGTACATAGAGGAGTATTATCACCCACTTTTAAGTAGTCTTAATCTTCTCCATTTGTCACTGTAGGTTGCATCAGTCCTCTGAGCATCACTGAATATTTTGAGATGAGTTGTTTATGCAGTATGATCCCAAAAGATCTTTTACAAGTACAGGAAGGTATTATTCGTATTTACCAATGTGGAGATAGAGCTAATGTTTCGTTCAGACAATTAAATAGGCTACAAACTCGCTGTCAGCT
Organism: Athene cunicularia; assembly: GCF_003259725.1. NCBI lineage: Eukaryota > Metazoa > Chordata > Aves > Strigiformes > Strigidae > Athene > Athene cunicularia. The sequence continues at coordinate 12,412,203 of NW_020799116.1, forward strand.
GCAGTCTTTAAAATACTTTACTGTGTCATCTCTGTCCTATGTTAGTGTCAGGCAGGTCTCAAAAGGAAGAGAGGATGGTAAGTCTTATCTTTTTGGTTTTCCTTGCATTTTAGACCAGAGAGGTTTTTTTGTTCCATTTCTGTCAAACACTGACAGGTGTTATTCCTGCAGTCCTTAGAAAATAGTTTTGAACATCTGTGCAACATTTCCTTCCCTGGTATTTTCCTTTTAAGTTTTAGTTTTAATTGGGATCCATGTAGACATGTATTTAGTTTGTTGTATTGAACAGCAGCAGAAGACAATATTCCCTCCCATGGAGGCAGACTCAGGAGAGGACTTCATGGCAGGTAGATCTGTGAAGACCCTTGCCAATCACAAGCAATTTCCCTTTAAATCCTTTATTTTTTGGGGTTGTGGAGAGATTCGTGGAATCATTGCCATCTGTATGCTTCTGCACTGACATTAATCGAGCTCCTCTGCCAGGTAACTCTTCCCCATGGACCCTTCTTAAAGAGAATTTTCTAGTTCAAAGGCTCTACAGAAATCCAATGCATCTCAACTACCCCTTCCAGTGAGACCTCCGAGCCAGCACAGAGTCTGTTGCTGAAATCCCTCGATCTGTAATTATAGCGAGGCTTTGTGGATGTGGATCTCTGCCCCAGTGGGATCCCTGGTGCAGATGGGAAGGCAGTGAGTTCTCTTCTTTGCTTCCTGCCATTTCTTTGAGGTTTCTTCAGCTTCACCCGCCCTTTAGACTAAACCTCTCATGCGTGAGTAAGGATGTATGCTTTCTTCTGCCCCCCCCTTTTTTTTTTTCCTTACAAACTAGTGATTTAGGTCAAACATAATTCACTGGAATAGCCATATGTCTAAAATTATGCACTTGCAAAAGACCTTTCCAGAGCGCTGCTAACATAACAGGCATGACTCTCCTTACTGAAGGTCCTGGTGTTCCCCATGGATTTTTGGAAAAGGTGACTTGACAGACTTCATCTGAATAGATGCGCTTGTTTGACCTTAGAAATGCAGTCATGACTTTCTGTTGGAGAAGAAAAATTTTGATAATGTACAAAAAAAATAATTGAAATTGATTATTTTTGCTGTACAGTCTAGAAAAGCGCTAATGAGGACCACATAATTAGATAATATGACGTTAACAGAGGGTGAGGCAGTGAAATAGAAGACGGTGTGAATAACACAGAATAAGAGTGCAAAATGAAATACAAATCTGTCTTCATGCCTGCCTTCAGTTCAGGGCAGATGGCCGATGAGAAGCGGGTGCAGGGTCCGGGTGGGCAGGAGCTGGTGGCAGGGTGCGAGGTGAGCGCGGGGCCAGGGATGCCAGCGGTGTCGCTCCTGCCCTGGAACATCGTGCAGGGCCTCTGTCATCCTGTAGGTTTGGAGAGGAACAGCACAGAGGCATCCAAACACCTGGGCCGCTGGCTACCTGATGTGAATGTGAATCAACCTTCCTCTCTTCAAAACATTGCGGAGACCACAGCGTGGCTAGGAGATGTGTAGCAAGAAGAAAGTAAAGATTTTGTTGTTGTTTATTTTCCTCAAAGAGCTGGTGCCCCACAAACCCATCCCCATGTCTCATGGCTCCTAGGGGAGTTAGAGGCATCCTCTGTCTTCCTTTCTTTGTCCAGTACTTTTAGCAGGGTAGTTTGCGCTAATTTGCACAAAACTCTTCAGAGTTTAATTTTTATGCCAAAAATTGGGAAAGTCTACCCACAGTTATCGGTGAGTAGACTTTCTCATATACTGTACCTTTCTAATCAATCATATAGACATATTCCAAACCAGTGGCTATGTAAGAAGGTGGTTTAATTTGGGGTGATTTATTCTACTCAGTAAAAGCTTTAGAAGTAGCTTTAAGGATCAAGCAGCTTTAAAGATCGTGTTATCTGGTAACTATTGTGTTATTGTGTCAGAATTAGAACATAAAATCATTTAATTACCATATTCTGTATGTTCAGCACCTCAGGATATTTTCCCTTTGCACATGATGAAATCAGCACATCCCCAGGCAGATTATAAATTATAAAATATCTCTGTCAGAGGTGAGTATCCTCAAATGCAGGTGAGTATTTTGAAGGGGGAGAGGGAGGAAATGACAGAGTAGAATTTGCTTTATCGGTTCCTTTGAATTTGTCTTCTTCAAAGCCAATTAATTTATCAGGCAGAATATTTGTAGACATAGCAGGCAATGGAGAATATTTATGGAAAGTGAATTTTAAACTCAAACATGAATATTAACGCTAGAAATCTGAGTGTACGAGTGGGCTTTGTGTTTTGTTTTTTTGCCAATGAAGATATCAGAAACATTGCGCTGCAACTTAAACATCTCTGTGTGCTGCAAAACTGAACCCCACTGTGAAACGGGATAACAAATATTAGCATTTTAACTGCTCATAAACCATGGATGCTATTTTATGGGGATAAGTAATTATATACAGATACTGTCTAGTAAATCACATATCTAATAACTTTTACATGACCCAGGGAACTTGAGGAGGGAAAAGGATTGCTCATATGCTACTGATGGTAATCAAATTCAATATTATTATTATTATTTCACTCAAATAATAACTAGTTTGTTATTTTACACACAGCTTCCATGGCTGTCCATATTTATCCCAACTGTCTGTGCTAATTAAAATAATTATTTTCACCCAGTGCAAATAGATTTTGTGCTCATTTGGTAGCTTCTTTTAAACTGTACAAAGAAATGAGCTGTTGAAATGTGATAGATGTGATTAGAGAGCAAAATCTCTTGTTGGTCCTTCAGATGGTGCCTTAAGATAGGAAAGTTGATGTGTGGAAAAATGACAATGTTTTAGATTTGAGTGAAGAAAGGGAAAATGGATTGGTACCAACTCAAGCAGCTGCTACTTTCTTTGTGGGTTTTTTTTTTGTTGTTTTTTTGTTTTGTTTTAACAGCTGCCAGAAAAGATACTTTTGGGATTTGGATTTTTTGACATTTCAGGGGTGATAAAATGGATGCACTTGGTCAGAAAAATTCTAATGCCTTTCTCTGTCCACCCTGGCCCCCTGCCACTAAGAAACAATTTAACTCACAGGAAGAGATTTCTATTTTTTTTCTTGACAGCTTTGAGGATTTTGTCTGTCTGATTTCTGACAAAGTCAGGATCAATGTTCCACCAGACTTGCTTATGTCTTATAGCCTTCTCATGGGACTTCTATTGCATCTATCATGGTAGATGAATTATTTTTACAGATAAGCAACCAAAACTTTAGACAACATTTTTCCCTTAGCAAAAAATGACTGCATCAGTCTTCTGCTCCACTGAGGATGGCTAGAATTCAAAAGCTTGTTACAGATTACCCAATATTTTCATTAGCTCTTGGTGAATAGAGTGTCCACTGTAAATTTTTTGACCTCTGCAGAAGTAAGGAGAATGTCCTTTTATTTTAGTCTTTCTTTTCAGTGGTCTACTGCATTGAGCCTTGATTACTAGCACTGTGACCTTTATTATAGTTCATCTTTTTTTATTTTTATTTTTTCTTTCTGATATATTACTCGGACCTCATCATTTCATCCAGTCTATGAGGATGGCTTTTATTTAGAAGCATGGTTTCTTAGGACCTGTCCATTCAGGTGCTGTCCATCCAAGACCCCACAGCCTCTGTGGGCAGCCTGCTTGATTATCTTCGCTGTAAACATTTACCAGCTCACAAACCTCCCCCTCTCAGAATATCCTGACTGTCTGCTAAATGTTACTGTAGGGGTGACTCCTCCTGAAACCCAGCCTTTGGACTCCATGAACACAAAGCACACACATTTTTAGCCTTTCCATTTCTCACAGTCATTATGGGTTTGAAAGACAGCCTTCTGCAGAATTTATGCACGGTTTGTAATTCAGAAATATTCATTCAGTTACATGTGCCTGGCTTTGTAGGAACTGCCAGGAGGTTAAAGACATCTGCTTCTTAGGCATGATACCACTGCCTTCCCCCAGGATGCTTTACTTGGTAATAGGATTTTATTTCTCTCATGCAGTCCCCTAGTTAAAGTACATAGGGACTTCAGCCGTGTGTGATGCATGTCATAGCTCCTTAAACTGGTATAATTTATAATTGCTTATTCTACAGAAATGCCAAAAGGCCGAGAAAAGATGTGTAAATTCTCTTGCACTAACAACTATGCACATACAGTCCAGATTGACTTGCGTGAGAATTTGAGAGGGTGTAAAGAAAGGTAGTCGAGGGACTGGAGAAGTAAGATAAACAACACTGGCTATGCACTTCTGTTGCTTGCAGTGCACTGACAGTGGGAACGATATATAGATATTTTTATGATTTAGATATATAGATAAATATTTGTCAGTACTTCTAATTTTTTAGTTTTATTTAGGAATTGTTATGACTGAATAAGCACTTCTTCATATGTTGTCTTCAGAAGGGATTTAAACAGAAGAAGACTGCAGTAGATCTCTGAGCTTGCCCAGGAACTGATTGTAATTCCCTGCTCATAGCACTTGAAGGATCAATACCATTATTGTTAATGGGCATTGCATGCATGACTCAAAACGAAAACAGCTGCCAAATGTTGAATCACGTTCAGTCTAACAGTCTCAGCTCTGTGCTCTTGCAGCACGTTCCCAGTTAAGCCTGAGCATATAGGATGCAGGTCCTGCCTTGTGAATTATGGGGGCAAAGCCGCTATTAAGTATCAGACAGTTTCCACAAACTGATTTTAGAATACATCTTTATTTTTCACTATGGGAAACAGTGCAACCAAAGGCCAGTGGAAGAAGTATGATTCCTTCATGCAATTGTATGTGTTTCTTGCTTTGAATGTCTCAGGGATACACAAAAATATTTAGGTGCTCAAGAGTACAGATAAATATACCTTGAGCCTCAGGGATGTGGCCCCGAATTTGTACCTTTGCATACTTTAAATGTTTTGAAATGCATACTACCATTTCACAATCTGGCTCTCGAACATTGTATTGCAATTTAAAACGTGTGGTCTGACTTTAATAAATGTATACCGTCCATGTAAAGATATACTTTTATCATATAAATACATTTGCCTTTATTCAATACAGTTGCAATCTTGGTTCACTAGAGTGCCTGGAAGAAAACCATAACAATCAGCTGTGTAAAAGTGATTTTATAGTACAAATTGGCTTGCTGGGACTGCAAAAGCATTTTGATTGTTATTTTCTCAGTGGAATAGATTGATGTGACATCTGAAATGACAGTCAGGAATAGATTCTGAACTGCCATCTTCATCTCTTAATTAGTACATGTAATTCTTTTGAACAAAATATAGTTATCATCGAGTTCACTCAGTCCCAGTGAGATTAAAGAGTGCTTGAATTTAACTTTTTTTTTTTTTTTTTTGGTCCCGGGTGTGGGATAATCCCTGTAATTACATCATATTATCCACTGTTATTCATGTATCATCTCTAGTGATACTGGGATCTTCTGCAGATCACTTTGAATATTTAAACAAGCCTTACCAATACACTTCTCATTCAACAGCTGAAGATTGCTCTAGTGGAAGTGGTTACTTTGATATAAAACTTCCCTCATTGCTTGTTAAGTATATGAAATGCTGTTAAATGCTGGCTTTTAACTTCACTGTATTCAAAATGTTGCGAATACTGGGATTTCAGTGGGTATAAGAAAACCGCCCTGTAGCTGTTTGTTACACTCATTCAGGATTTTAGTGGCACGTGTGAAGAAGTTGTACAGTTAAAATATTGCATGTAGAAGTCTTCAGTAGAGATACGGCTATGCTGGGCACAGCACACAGTGAATGCTGGCGGATGCCTGTGTATGGGTGGGGAGGCGGGTGGTACACCCAAAGAGAACCCCACTTTTCTTTAACTGACCTGGAGTATGTTTAGATCTTTCAAGCAATGACCATACATGTCTTGTCCTGTCACATTCCATTTTTAATGGCAATTTCTTCCATATTCAGTATCTCCACTTAGATCCTGTCATGGTTGCTTCCAAAATTTTCCTTCCTAACTTGTATTTGGGATCCCTAATGAGATGATAAAGAGTCACAAAGTAGGAGTGTGTTCTGCTGAGCTCAGCTGGCAGGTGGCACAGCTCTGGATACGCAGATATGCGGTGAGGTCAGTTCAGTTCTTTGCCTGGCTTACCCCGCCACCCGGTTCACACAAGGCTTTTGGTGTGGGCTGTAGATGTGAGAGTCACTTCCATTCGCTAGCAAATATGGACTGCTCTCTGCCCAAACCAGCGGGTGATCTCACTGCTTTTGGTCAAGAATGGGTTAATGTCTGGCTTTTCTTGTGGTAATCAACCCTAAGACCTCTTCTGTGGCCAGAGCAACTGCTATTTCAGAGCCTGCCTTGGCTGTCTGTGAGGATTGTGAGTCCTCTGCTGGTCCTTCCAGATGTGATGTCTCTAAAACCAGATCTTCTCCTCCACTTGACATAGGGATGCTGGCTGGTGAGAAACTGTTCTTTCAGAGCCAAAGCCGTACTGCTTTCAGTTTGCTTTAAGGTCGCTGCAGCCTTTATTTTTTTGCAGGTGGCTTTCGAGGTGAAAATGTGGGTTTCTAGCTTTGCCTTTTCACACTACTCTTTAATCCTGAAAATTTCATTTGCATCTTGCTATCTGTTATTTTTCCTGGCATTGTAGTACTAAGACCCTGTTATTGAAAGAAAGACTTGGATAGAAGGACTAACTCTTTCTAAAGCAATGCTTTCTATGTGTTCATTCCAGGTCTGGCTTACCCACACGCCAGTATTTTGACATGGGCTTGGTCACACAGGAGGGACCAAGCTGGCAGCTGAGTCTGTTAACAGGAGGCTTGCTCAAAATTGTTTGTGCTTTATGCAACAGATTGCAGTTGAACACTCCTTAGTAGTTCTGAGAAAAGTTTTGTCAGAGAAAGCAAGGCTGAGCAAGGCTCTTGAGGAGTGATGCTAACAAGCATGCCCCCTAAAAGCAATTAAAATACATTAAAGTTGTGTGACAGCTTCTTTGTCATGCTGCAGTCTTGAGTTTATACAGAACTTGGGATATAATACAAATTGATTTATCTCTATTTTATTAAATTTGTACACACCTACGACTGCAGTTCTTGGCCTCTCTCCCTTTCATCTCAGAGAAGCTGATGAAACACATGACTCAAAACTTTGTAATTCATCAAGTGTTTGCATTTTGTTGGAGGGTTCAGCAGTGAGTGTTGCTTTTCTGCACATATCAGAGGAAGAAGAGAAGGGAATAAATTGTTTTTAATTCTTTCAGACAGACCAGGGAAATGCTGACACGAGTAGGATTTCAAGCTCTGTTTCATGTAGGGCTAGCAGACTTCCACATGTCTTACAGAGAGAAAACAGAGAATGTCATTTATGTTGTGAATTTCTGCATAGTATTCCCTACTGAAACCAATGTGTTCTTTTCACAGATTGTGTCATGTGTGAATTCCTCATGATGAACTGAAAGTATTAAACCCATATTAAGCTGGTGAAATGTCAAAATGTTAAAAAAAAAGAAATCCAATATTTCCATTTCAGACATGAAAACTGTGACAGATAAAGAGGTCAAATTGCTTTTAAAGAGTTTGATGGTACATTTTATGTTCAAAGCAACAGAAGAGGGAAGATCTTGATTTTTGTCCTCCATTTCTGATCTGCCAGGTCACAAGTTTCCTCAGGCTCATCATTCATCGGGCATTCAGTTTGTATATACGTTATTAACCAGGTAACACCTTTCAACTGTTTGTCAGCCCAGGTTATCCTAGTCACCCCTCACCAAAGGGTGCAAGAGCTTACTTTTGCTTTGTGCTCTGAACTTGCTCTCCTTCCCGTGACGTCAGTATGTATCTTCTATACTCAGGGAGAAGAATCACATTTCTGTACAGTGTGATGGCAATCCATGAAAAGCATCTCCTGATGGGAAATTCTTTTCTTAGAAATGTTTTTGCACTGTGAAATTGGATTTCACTTGTGATGTATCCTGCATACGTATGAAAAACAAATCTTACTAATGGCAGAACTGAACAGTACCAGGAACTGGGAAAACTGTGGGAGCGATGAGTGTTGCAGAGTGGTGCAAGTGAGGAATTCAAAGCAGAGCTGCAGACGTGGAACACGGGGTGGAGTGGCCTTGTCTGTTTCCTGCATTTTGTCTAGTTCCATTGTGGAGGATGTAGGCACAGTGTCAATGCATATAGCGTATGTGATTATTTCTCAAGTAGTGGTGTTTTTTACAGTGCATGTTAGGGGATTAAAGTCTGTGAATCCTCTTTAGCTGCTCTGGGGATCATAGCTTTCAGAGGACTCCTATAATTTTTGAAAACCTGTGATCAGATGCCAAATAAATGAGCGAGGAAGCTGTCAAAAAAGACTCTGATGGCTGTTTAGGAAGGCAGGTTTTCAGGGCAATATCAAGAAGTTCTGATATATTGTGTCACTACTTGAAGGGAGATGTACTGGCATGCTGGTCTGCTCAAAATGGACTGAAAGTTTGCTCCTGGGACAGCAGCAATTAAGAGTGAGTGATGGACTGGGACTCAGACAGCCCCTGCTTGCTGCTAATGGGGCTTGGGAAAACACCTGCTGACTCTAGCAAATGCCTTCCCGTGCAGTAGGATCAAACAGGTAGAGAAAATTTGCTGTACCAGGACTGCTGGGAAAGCAAGGGCGGCTCCTTTTGCTCCCTGCCCTTTTGCAGGGGAAGGGATTGATTGTTTTTAACTGCTGCAGGAATGTCGGACCAGCCTGCCCATCACAGAAATGGATAAATTAGCACTTTATGCCCTGTTGTCTGCTGAGCCTATCTGTGTCTATTGATAATGCACATGCTGGTTTGGAGGGAATTTATCACACGCAGGGGAAGGATGAGAGGATAATCTTAGAAAAAGGCTCCATGTGTGCTAGCAAATTAGTGAGACTTCGGGCTAGAAATTTGTCAGTAAATGTGCCACCTCCGAATGCAGTCTATAAGTAAACTGAACCTATTAGAATAAATAGGCTATAAGTCCGTTAATGTAACATGCATTTGAGGATCCCACACAGCCCTTACGAAGTCCTAGCTTTCATACTCTTCTTCCTCAGCAGTTTCTTCTCTTAATCACCCCTTCGCAAGCTGCCATGGATTCAATCCAGTTGTCACACATCCCATTAGAATTAATCGGGTCTTGGGCCAGAATTCAACTTCATTCATCGACTGCAGGTCTGCTGTGCCAGTTTAATTTACAAATGAAGCAGCACTGCAGAGAAGCCTTTGTGAGTGTTCCCAGTGCACGCCTGAGATGAAACTGGGGGATTAGTCATGGGTTTGAGGGCTTCGTGGGTATTCTGCAGCAGCAGCCTTGCACAAATGTCTTGCACCCAAGGTGGAAGTGAAAGTATCTGCAGGGGTTTCTCCAATGTGGGTTCGAGGGTGGATCAACCCATCTAGGATGGGGTGGACCCAAATCCCAGGCTGCCGGAAGGGTACTTCTGTTGTCAGAATATGGTTTGCTGTGCTTAACACCCTTATATGAAAGGAAGGCACAGGTGTCACAGCTTACTATAAATAAGAAAATGCTAAAATATAACCAGTTACTTGTCCTGAAATTAGACTTGCTGCTTTTAAAATGTCATTAAGTAAGAATCTAAGTCACAAAGAATGCTTATATGCAATGACAGCTACATAGTTCAAAGAGCTCTGTCAGAAACAGGATGTCCAAAAATATGACCTACCTTTCCTTCCGTTTCAGATTTCCAGGGAGTTATTAAAAATTAAAGATGCCTTTAAGGAGCTTCCCAGAAAACTGTTAAAATGTAGGACATAGTGTACCAGCAGGTTAAAAAATGGAATAACTTTTATGCAATATATTGTGCTGCAAAGCAATTTTGTTCCAAGTATCTAAAGTATTTCAATTAAGAAAAATAATGATCAAGGACAAACAGCATTTTAGTAGGAAGGGATTAGATTATTTCTATGGTTACTGTGCTGGAGCTGTAACTAGAATTAAAGTTTTAAGATCCAGGTTACTTTTACTTTTATTAAAAATTTTATGCTAACGGACAATTTTTCATACACAAGACCACCTTTTTTTTTTTGTTGTTTTTTTAGGACAGGATATAGAAGAGAGCTCAAGCTATGACGTAGCTTTATCGGTTTAGTTATTTGCATGTTTCACTGCTTTAACACCAAACATGGTGAAGGTTTTGGTTATTCCACACTTAGATCATAACACATTTAAATTCAAATCACACAGGGTCCTGCAAGCAGTGATAATATACTGTTTCATTTGATTTTTCAGTGAAGGTAAACCTCATACAACAAACGGGGATAAAAGAAATATATTGATTTATCATCCTACCAAACTTTTACATTAGGGGTTTGGAGGTTGTTTTTATGTGTTTGGGGAGAGAATCTTTGTTTCTTTTTAAATCGATAGCTTTCAGAGAGCATCATGGTATCGCTGCTCCTGTTTTGCAGGTGGTTCAGGAACAAGGTGGTTTGCTTTACATTATCCAGCAGACAGGCATCACAGCTAGAAACTAGACCCAGGTAAGCCAAATATCCTATTTTGGGCTTATTTGATCACAGTTATAAAAAATTTTTCACAGGAAGAGTGGTCAGACAGTGGAATAGGCTGCCCAGGGAGGTGTTGGAGTCACCATCCCTGGATATGTTTAAGGGTCGTTTGGATGTGGTGTTGGCGGATATGGTGTAGGGGAGAACTTTGTAGAGTAGGGCTGGTGGTTGGACTCGACGGTCCTAAGGGTCTTTTCCAACCTGAACTGATTTAGTGATAATAAGTACTGAATAAACGGGTCCTGTAAGATCTCGAGGAAATGATAGTCTGTCAGTGCCTCTCCTTAAAAGCAGATTTGCCTGTTGTAATAAGACAAGGTGAAGCAAAATGGGTGAGTATAAAACATTTGTGGGTTTCTCCAGTCTCCTAGTCTGCCAGGAAATGTCTTCTCAAAGCTATGGGCTCTTCTCTCTGTATGTTCTCCCAGAGCGGTACTGTAGTAACTGCAATTAATAGAGGGGCACTGGAATAACTGTTGAACAGTATTTACATTGACAATAAAAGATTGTACTTCGTTTTAGGGTTTGGGGATGGATGTGGCTGCAACAGCTGTGCTTGAAAATATTTTTAAAGGTCATATAAAGATATGGAAAAAAATAGAAAATAGCTAAAATACTTGTAGACTATTAAGAGAGGATTTAATCTTAACACTCCTATTCCTCGTCCCTCCCTGTCTGTAGAATTTATAACAAGAACTGCATCTGTGTAACACTCACAATAATCAAAGCTCTCATTTTCTTTGTGAAGAAAGGAAATGAACTGAATTGCTGCTAAATAAACACCAACAAAAGATGGAGGGGGAAAAATCAAAAAGAAAAGAGCAACCAGGGAGTGTTTCTATCTGGTGCTCGCACTTACAATGTCTGGGTCAGTGTCCCTGGAGGTGCCCATCTCCTGGAGGAATGAGCTGTGACCCTCTTTAGGTGGTCAGGGCACTGCTGAAGATTTCACCTCAATCGACAGAAGTAACTTTAGCCTTGCCTTTGGGCAGAAAATATACAGTGCAGAAATTAAAAAAGGAGAAAGAAGGGATAAAAGAAGAGGGAAGAACACAGGAGCCATATCTTTCCCTCAGGCACTTGTCAGTACTTAATAAAGGTGATGGTACAAGGACAGTAAAGTCCACTTTCTTATTCTGCTATATTAAAAGTTTAAGGGACAGTATTTGTTTTCATTTTTCTGTTGAGACCGATGTTGAAATGTGATGTTGATTGCACTAACGTTGCATTAAGATTTAGGAGACTATGAGTGTTTGGGTAACGGTTTGCTGAGCTTTTCTGTCTTCTCCTCTTCACCTACCGCAGCACTTCATTCAGCCTTGGCAGGCAACAACCATGACTTGTTTCTGTCGTTGTGGCATTTCATGTTCAAATTCTTTTAATTAGAATATGGGTTTGTTTTTACTGAGGTGCTGAAGATTGTCCTTTTTTTCCCCTCCCACAATTAGAAATGTTTTCTTGTAATTATCAAGACTGATTAGCAGCTTAATTGCACCAGGTGCCTCGAGATTAGCACAGTCTGGCCACATGCTTCAAGAGGCATATTGAAGATACCCTTGCTCTAAGATTAGGTAATTTTGCTACATTAGAACTTAATACTAATTTCAAATGGAAGCTGAGTGCGGTGCATTTTATTTGTACTCGGCTCCTGTCAGGAGGGTTCAGCACCTGAGGGAGGTGACTGCCAACCTGACGGAGAGCTGAAGGATGTAGAGAGGATGTGGGATGACTTCTGCAGATTTTCTGTGGGAAATGGTACCATGTGGAACTGCAAAAAATCTGCTTCCCTCCAAATTGTCGTGTTTGCTTGTATTTTGACAGTTTGTTTATTGTGGGTCCTAAGATTTGTCAGGGAGATTCAGTTAATGTTCCTTTTTTCTCTCTTGTCTGGCTAGGAAAATTATTTAGATAGGATGTTTGGGACTTTTTTTTAGTATTATTGTCAAACTAAAAATAAGAAATGATAACTAAATAGGGGATTGTAGCACGATCTTTGGAAGTTTTAGATACGGTGTATAAAAGTGGTAATTTTTGCCTTGCTGCACTAGCTACACTTTCTAGACTACACTTTCCTCCCTGTGCTGGGTTTGAACGGAAAACAAGAAATAGTGTCATCATCTCCGCACAACTCTATTACTAAATTGTCAGAACATAGTCATATTTCTGGCAGCACTGATTCAACTCCATTTCCACCTCCACATGGATCAGCAGTGACCTTGACATTCTTGGTCAATGCTCATGTAGAGATTGCTTGGCAGGCACAGGTGCCAAGCTGTGGAATATAATTTCCTGACAATGTATGGTATCTGGGTGTGTAATTGGCTTCTGGGCTGCCCCTGTACAGCTATAGGGTCCTTTCCTGAGCCTCTCAGCTAGTAGTTTTTAATGACCAGGAAGCCATGAACCATCTGTTTGGACAGAACTGTGGAACCACACAACCGTTGCTGTTTTTATACATTTTGTATGCTCCTCTCAAAAATATTTTAAGCAAGATCAATTATCTAATTTTTAAAATGGGCTATCAGACAAAGAGTAGGTTTTTTTAATTAGTGGCAAAGGTGGAATCCTTATCATGCAAGAGAACACTAGAAGGCAAAAATTGCATAAGCAGAGTCCAAAAGTAAAACCTCTAGCCACAACAAGCATTTCAAGTTAAATCGTGTCCCTGGGGACGAAGTGATGCTGTAGAGTAATGGACATTAGAGATCTCCTTTGTGCTTGCTGCCTTGTCCATTAATGCCTGGGCAGATGCCCATTTGGCCATTAATGACTTTCCCGTGTAGGTGTGCAGGAAAGCAGCAGGGGCAGGTAGAGCTCAAGCTCTATTGCTGCATATGCTGCCTGGCACAGAGGAGAAGGAAGATGCTCCAGAAAACGTCCTGGAACACGTGGAGTGGTTCATTGGTGGGTGAGAGCCACGCAGGCAGCACAGCCATGTGCATCTGTCTTGGAGCATGTTAAAACCCACAATTTTGTCATCACAGATTGTGCCTCTGTCAGAAGCAGATAAGTGGCTATTATTTCCAAGGTGGAAAGGAGCAAGAGATAAAGAGCAGCCTTACACCAAACCTCGCTGCTGCTGCGGGCACTATCCTTCAGGATGGCTGCTGGGAGTTATTTGTCTAAAGTCTATCTGCACTGAAAGCGCAGCTTGCTCTGGGGAAAACTTTGCTCTTCAGAGGGAAAAACCGTCATGATTAAAGGATAATTCAGGACGTACCTGCCAAAGAAAAAATTAATATAACTGGAAAAGGTTTAGTTAGGGCAACACAGTCCACAGAGTCAGGCTTTTAAAGTTGTATTTGTTCAAGTACTTGTGCATAAACTTGTCACTCCCCACATCCCTGGCATGCCTGTCAGTCACGGAGGGAAACCTGAGGTGTGTGTGAGACATGTTCATCTTTTAATCCTCTAATTTAGTGATACCAGAAATGCACAAGCCAGAGAAATGGATAAAAGTAATGTTAAATGAAATACATGTCTATCAATGCATGAACATCTCCTTTGCTTAATGCCTTATTACTTATGCAGGGTTTTCAAAAGTCATCTTAAACTCATATAATTCGTATGCGGGACAAGTTAAGAAAAGATAATGGTATATTGATGTTATCTCTTCACGGAGATACAGATAGTAATAAGAGAATAACAAATGTGCCAGATTTGCTCTCTTTCCTGTTCAAGCAGAGTGTACTACTCTTCAGTGGTTTTCATTTCACGGTGTTAACAGTTCATGTCCCTCAAGCCAGCAAAGTGCTGATAATAAGAGGAGTTTTGGGCTCTACGTAATGAGAGAGGCTTAATAACCTGAAAGATCTTTTCTACATTAGAGTGATATTTCCACCTACTACTGTTTTGTTTTTTTTTTTATAGTAAATTCAGGCTCAGTATCATTTTCATTGGAATCTATAAAACAACAAACTGAAACAAATCCAGACAGCTTATTGATCAGAGCTGGAGCCTCTTCTGTCTTGTTTTGGCAGTTATTTTCTCATGGTCTTGTCCTAAATATGAGCTGCTTTATCTGAATAACAGACACGGTTGCATTTTTTAATTTTTTTTAAATAATAATTTCTGAGATACTACTGAAAAACTTCCTATCTGCTTCTCACTGCCAATGACAACCGTAAAGGCTGAAATATTGATGATGACTAGTGAGTGCATACAACAATGCAGCAGCAAATAAAATCTAGAATCTGTTTGTTCGTCAGTTCCATATGTTTTGAAGAATGAGTTGTTTCCTTCATCAAGGACTTGTGGTTATATATGTTCTCAAAATCTGTGTTCTAGATTTTCTGGGGTTTTTTTTGTTAGTACCGATGTATGGAGATGCAGACCGGCCATGAGGATTGAAATTAGTGCCTAATGCAGAAGCTTTTATTGTTTGATGGTTTTCTTGTTCTTGTGAAACTAGTTCCTAATCTTTCATGATCATTTAATAGGTTAAAACCTCATGAGTGCCTGCTTAATTTCTAGGATGGTCTGTAGGAGAAAATAAACTCTGGCTTCAACAGCTAAGATTTAGTTGTACAAGTCAATGAATTTGTATCTAATTAGGGCATTAACGCTACATATTTTTTCCCCCTCCTCTGGTGCATGTGTGGAAATACTAATTTGTTTGTGAATTCTTTTAACCCTCAGGGGCAGCAGAGGCTTTCCATGTCTTGGGATAATCTGGAAGTGACCCAGGTTTTTATGGAGGACTAGATTCTCTGGAGTAGATGGCCAACAATAGCATCAGCTTCCTATTGTACACTCTTCAGGGGAAATGTCTGCCCACTTCCCATCAGCAAACTGAAATGGAGTGAGACGAGGCAGGTACATGGGTTTTTAAGTATCGTTTTAATTTTAGATTCCAGAAAACTCATTGTAAATAGATGCAGCTGTATCTATGTGCCTGTGCTCAGTGGTCCACACCTGAACTGAAGTCATTGCAATGTTCTTTTTCCTCAGAGCAACCAGTTATGCAAACTGAAGCTTTACCTGAGTAGGGATTAGGATTTTTCATGTTTAACTCAAACAATTTAATGGAAAGTGATGTATCTAGGGAGGGGAAAAAATGCAAAATAAAAAAAAACCCTTAACCACAAGAATCTTATTTCAGTGCTGTGTCTTTCATAAATCCTAAAGGTTATTTTGTTTAAAATCAGCTTAATGTTTAGAATACAGTAAGGAAGAAGAAGAACCAGATTCAATAATTTTCTTATGCTTCTAGCAGTTGTTCCTTACTTTATTACTTGGCAAAGTGACAGAACTGACAAATTATCCGATAACACAGAATTGAAGGCAACATTGCCGTCGTTGTAAAGCTGGATTAGTTTATAAAGTATCCTTGTTGTGTTTCATAAAATGAATAACCAGTGTTCAGCAAACCTGTTGCAGATTCTTTTCCCCTTTCTTCCTCTTTCCTCTTTTTCTTTCTGGCACTAAAAGGAACAGAAAGTTAGCCATATATTTACTTGTCAAAAGAGAGGAAATTCTTCAAAAAGAGAAATCATGTGCTAACTAAACCATTTCAGGATGTGAAAGGAAATGTGTTGGATTTCCATTCTGCCCCCCACTCCTTTGAGTAGCTGTGTCCCTGACACGGGGGGGCGGGCAAGGGGTTTTGAGGCTGGGACTGTTGCAGTACAGTAATTTTTTGTCCAAAGGGTAATACTGAAATTTACTCAGCGAATTACTAAGTACCAAATATTGAATTGTAACTAACAGTTGATTTAATATTAAGCTTAGAATCTGCTGAAGGCTATTGTAGGAAAACATAATGCATCAGAGCTGGCAGTTATGGCTTTCTGGCAATTTTTTGTTTGTTTTTGTTTTTTAATACTGTAAACTGCAGACACAGGCTGTTGTCTCATGCATGTAGGTGTGCATGTTTGATGTGCCTTGTATTACAGAAGATGCCCAGAGACAACAGTGGTCCTGTGGAAATTGCTGCCCCTGGGTGAAAACCTGTACTGAGCCACAGTAGAGGCAACAGATGATTAGGCTCCGCATGGAGAAGTTTTTGGATGAGTTTTTTATGTTTTGTGAACTTTTTGTTTGGGGTAGGTTAGGCAGAGTGCTCCGTAGGGAGCACTGCAAGAATCTCACTGATGTGGAAAGGAAGCAATATTAAGTCTTGCTTTTATACCTATACCACTTTAAAAGCTTAAATATAGCAGTGTATGTGCATTAATGCAGCTACACATCGTCCAAAATAAAGCTGGGCTGAGTTTGATGGGTTGTAGCGGAATCAGAGCAAACCTGCGCTTCTTAAATTGTTCTGCAAAGCCATTCCTTCTCACCTCCTTCTTTGCTCCCAGGACATAGAGAGGGTGCAGATAACTCTACAGTACTTTATTCTGCAACA
Organism: Athene cunicularia; assembly: GCF_003259725.1. Taxonomy (NCBI): domain Eukaryota; kingdom Metazoa; phylum Chordata; class Aves; order Strigiformes; family Strigidae; genus Athene; species Athene cunicularia. The sequence continues at coordinate 12,429,094 of NW_020799116.1, forward strand.
CAGCAAAAATAGTCACATCCTGGCCCAACACTATGCAATTTAATACCGAAGAAATATTTTATGGCACAGATATTGCTACGAAAGAGCAAGCAGGTCATGTGGAAAGCACACTGAAAGCTGGTCCCTGCAGCCCGTTCCTCTTGTGTCATGATGCACAGCCAGAAGGATGTTCTCCTTTATGGCAAGTTTCAGCAGACACAAAGTCCTGAAATGGCATTTAACGCCTGACACGGAAGGAAGCAACTTGACCACACCTAATTCCATGTAATTACAGTTTGTTTCATCTTTTTGCTTCCCGGAGGAATGAGCTAATTGATGTCACTTTCCCACGTGCCACTAAAGGATCATCCAGATCTTTGACTGATCCTCTCTGGATGTTTTTTTAAACTGTAACTGATATTTTACAGTGCCATTAATGTGCCAGGTCATCCCTGAATGCTTTTATGAGTATGTCTACATAACAAGGTACCCAAATTAATTCTGAATGTGCTTGCTTACAAAGGAGGAGCATTGTAGTCATGTTAATGAATCAGCCTGTAACCATATTTATGTCCTGGTTTGCAACAAAACTAATTGACCAAGTTACTCCTCATGGTGAAACCATACGGTGATGGGGCAGTGAGTGCCGCTGGGCCCACCTCTGCAGTGTGCTAGCATGTGTAACCCAGTGCTAGCTCCCTCTTCCAGTTATAAGAGCTGCAAAATGCAAACCAGGTCAAAATAGAAAGAAATTATGAGTTATTATATTCAGTCATTTATATTTAGCACCTACTTGTAGGACAGGTGGGAAACTGGCACAAGATCATTAGGTATGGTTTATGCTTAAAGAACTATTTGTTAGGACTGGAGTTTATTAGAGTTCATTAGGAACAGTTTTGAGACTGGTGCTTAACTTGGCAATATGCTGATGAAATTTGCCAGTGACACAAAAGATAGTGAGGTATTGCCAGTACAGAGGAGGTTTGGTATACAGGAAGAAATAGGTGACTGGGAGGGCTCCAGTAAGGAAAATAAGGTGAATAATAATAAAAAGTACAAGATTGTGCACTTTGGGACTTAGCAATGAAAAATTTCTGCCATAACTGGAAAATCTCCATTTTAGATGATGGAGGATAAATTTCATATTCTTGTAAATATTTTCTTATAAATCAGAACTTAGCGCAGCTATGTAAGCCGTTGCTTGTAGGATGCTGTTTACAATTCTGGTCACAATTGTTCAAAATGAATGTTAATCGGAACAGGTGTGGAAAAGGACTTTCCATCTTCCTCATCAGCATCACAACCTGTCCTTCAACAGGATCCCACAATGTCTCAGTTAAAACAGCCCAGCAGCTCACAGCTGGAGAAGAGGTTACCTTGTTTTCTGCAGAGGCATCAGGATGAAGCGTCAGAAGGTGACTACACAACCAAAGGTATGGTAACATGCAGTCAGATCAGCATAAATTTCTCCTGAGTTTAATTAAAACCAAAATTCACTGAAGCATAAGGACCTGGAGCCCCCATTCTGTGGGAACAGATCATGCAGCTGCAGTGTGGGGACATCAGTTAACAAAAGAAAGTGTGTTGTGGTTGCCTGTGCTAACAAGGGCCTTGGTGAGACAGGCTGGAGGCTGTCTTGAGTCTTATGCTCTATTTCCTTCTTTGTTTTTATTTTTTTTTTTTTAATTAAAAAAAAAAAACAAACAACCCTAAGCTATGCTTTTGAAATGTCTGCATGCAATTTTGGTGGCTAACACCACTGCAGACAGTCCATCTGTCTGTCTGTTCCTTTTGTTAGCAGCATAGATAGTTTGGTAATTAGAAGAGGTGTGATTTGTTCTCTCTGCGTGAAATAAAAAGCAGATAGGACAAAACTTACTAGAAAATCTTAAAGTGTCTTCAGCACTGGAAGGAGAGGGCAAAGCATTGATATTTTGTGTGTGTGTGTGTGTGTGTGTGTGTGTGATGCATTTGGTTTACCAGTGTGGCCAAGTCCCCATGGACAACATCAGGCAGGTGAGTATATTTTGAGGTTGTGGTGAGAGCCATCATGTTCCCAGGACTCTGGGAAGAAATCAAGAAGGTTCTGACCAATAATAGCTTGACAAGTGAGCAAATATTTTAAAATAATTTCCCTTTTAAATCTCTGCAAGACTAGAGCCACTTCTCAAAGTTGCCCATACCCACACCTAAATCTTCCCTTTTCTCTTCAACATGTAATTTCACAGTGGTCTGATCGCTCTTCCACAGCATTTTCATCATGCTGTAGAAGAAAGGAGAAAATTCCTAACAATTAGCTGAACTCTGCAGTCTTCACTCAACCAGAACCCCACTGTCTTCACTGGAAGCACTTTCCAGGGTTGGATTAATACTTTTCCCCCCACTTAACATTTGGGAAAGGGCTGAACAGAACCCTTATGGGACCCCAGCACAGTGTCAGAAGAAAAGATCTTTGTTCTTGTTACTGGATGCACTTAAATATATTTCTATAGAATATGGTGTTTTGATAAGTGTATGTATCACACCTGTGAACACATTTGATTAAAGCAAGTTATCAGAAAAGGCACATGTAAGAGCAACGCCCTATGCCCTGTAAGTGGCTGGAAAGATCATTTTGTTGAAGACTGTAACTTCTACAGTACTGTAAGCATGGGTTGTTTGGTGTTTGTGGTTTTTTTTGGTTTTTTTTTTTTTTTTTTTTGTGGAGTACATTTCAATGCATGATGCAAAGAACCCAATCAACCAGCTTAATCTAACTAAGAAAATTATAAATAAAGGTGTGCACAAATATACCTGGGTGAAATGATGGGCCTGGTGTCTGTTACAGTATAGTATGACCCAAATACTCTGAGAACCTAGCTGTAAAGCAGTTTGGAAATGTTCATCCAGTAAGTGTTTATGAGTGACAGCTTCTCAGATCCTAACGTCTGATGCATTTGGGATTTCTTGCCTGCAGGGGGCTTCTGTAGGTTAGATAAACTCTTTTGCTGATAACCTGTGAAGTGGGGAAATACCTGAACTCCACAAGAAATGAATAGATGATCCTGTGCATGTATTCAATCTTAATAATTTATTTTTTTTTAAAAGATCTGGAGTTCTACGTATTAGGAATGGCTTTGGAGGGCTTGGAGAGGGGACCCTACATGTCCTAAATAGGGTTCACTTCATCTCTGAACTGTCCCTAAGGTGGTTGCCTGCCCAGAGAATTCAAACAAGCTCCATTTTTAAGCACTGACGCCTGTTTTGTCCTTACCCTCGGGAAGCGGCGTGTGCGGGTGTGTGTGCTGCTGCCCCGGTGCCGAGGGGCTGGGAACTAGCCAAGGCAGCTCCTGCCATGGGGGCACGGCGGGGAGGGGAGCAGCTCCGCCAGCCCCTGCTCAGCTCCTGCAGCCCTGACCGCTGTGGGCGAGGCTGGCAGGAGCGGCCGTGGCTCCTCTGCTGCCCCAGCAGCGCACGGCTTCGGCGGGCCTACGCCGGGTGCCTACCAGAAGAGGTGGCAAGGACCTTCATGACAGTTCCCACCCCATTTCTCAGAGCAATTGGATTGACAAAGGTGCTAGATGAGCTCCTAAGACAGGTAACTCATCCCTGCCATTATCTAAGAGAGCATCTTTTAAAATCAGCAGGGTGGGTGTAATTTAGATGGCTGTGACCATTTCTGTGGGCTGCTAGCATTGGTGATAAAGAATTGGAGGGAAGTTTTGGGGAGGTAAATCGCACATTGATTCATTCCTGATGCTTTGATAACCTGTCAGCTGCTGTTGAAAGCCAGAGACGGAAACATCTGTGTTTGTAAAGCTGATGTCACTGGCTGAGACAGATGTTTGGGTATTTGAACGAGACCCGGCAATCTCTGACAGTAGTGGCATCACTGGGACTGCGTCCCCATGTCAGTTGGTGCTGTCTGTGGATAGGCCTATGCAGCTCCCATTGCCTGATTAATTCTGGTATTTTCTGCTCTCAGACTATAGTACTTTTCTTTGTTACTGCACTTTATTACCATCCCTCATCCCTCCAGGCATTTCTCCACAATGTATTTTTCATTACTCTTGCAGCCAAATGACATTTTTCTTTTCCACCTCCATTTCCTCACTCTGCTTGATGCAGGACTTTATCCTGGCCAGGGGATGTGCTGAGCTGCCTGGTCCTGGGCAGGCAGGGTGAACTGGGCTTTTTCCCCATGACAAAAGGCAAACTCAGCTGGGTTGAGGTCTCAGGGACCAAGCACATCCTTAAAACAGCTTTTCTTCTACAGCAAGGAGGGTTCTGCCATTAACAGGTTGGGTACCACCATGCTCAGGTTCAGCTCTGTGGTAGATGTCAGTACAGGTGTAGTCTAAATATAATCTCTAGTTATGAGTGGTAAAATAAATATTTCTGTATAAATCTGGTACTAAAGAAACACTAATTCTTACTTCCGACTTGTCTTTTGCCTGACAATAGCAAGAATGAACTATTTCCGTAATGTTTGACAGTCCTACAAGATAATCAGCTCGCTCCTACCAGTTAAAACATACTTGTCTTTTTGTTAGTTTAAACTTACAGGAAGAAAAATCTTTTTGTTAAGCAAAGAGGCATTTGCAAATACCGGGATTTAGAAAACAATTATTCTTGCGTGCTCCTGAGCCCTATGTATTTTCCTCTCTCTGTTTTCAAGTCTAAAAATTACAGGAAGGTCAATGTGACCGTGACTTAAAAATTGGGACCATGAATTTGACAAATGCTGCAGCCTCATGTGATTTTACTTCCATGAAATTTTTTTTTCGTCCAACAAGACCACTTCTTGAGGAGGAGACTGACCCATGAAGCCCTTCTAAAAGACACTTTGATAACTCATGTTTTTTTTCACTTCAGCAGTGCTATTTGTTTGTGTGCTTGACATTTGTCCTATGTCTTTGTGCCACCTACTACAGCTCCCTCTGATCGAATCACTGCTTTGTTATTATTTCTCTGTTCCTTGACTTTTTGCAGTGAACTGAAAATACTTTCATTCTTGTTTGCTATTGATCAGATAATCCACAGGTCCGAGCTGCTCTGATGTACCTGAAACTGCAGGTTTGTATATTGGAAAACAAATGCATATAAGGAGTAGTTTATGCTTCTTTTCCCATATTTACACAATGTTTTAATATTTGCAATACATTTTTGATGCATTACAGTTGACAGTAATTACATTACAATGCATATAGTGTGTGTTTTGAGGAGGGGTATCTGAGAAAGCAAAACAACCAGTAATTCTTTCGAAAATACTAAGCTCTGCTCTTTTCCCCTACAAAAAGCCCTCTGTTGTAAATAAAATAATTGGTTTGCAACTAGTGCCTGAACACTTTCAACAAATTTAAAAACACTTTTGCTATTTAAATTCTTCTCAAGAGGGGAAACAGTGATTTTTCAGATTTAGTGGAGATAAATGCATGCTTTCCATGAAGGGTTTCCTTTAGCACTTGACTTTCTTGACTGGATTGGTACACACATATCGGAGAACCACAGGTGGAGGGATGCTGTAGCCCAAGAAGCCCTTCCCCAGGCACCAGGTGTGGTTCTCCCCTTCGGATGGTTACATTGCACAGACTTTTTTCCTTCAGCACCATAGGAAAATCTAATGCTGACTCAATTAGCAGCCATTAAATCACCATTTGGATAGTTCCCAGTCAAACATTTTCCTCATTGAGTTCTACAGCTGCTAACTGACAATGGGGGTGAAACTTTGGGTATTTATTCATTTGTAAGAGACCATGCTGTCTTCCCTTTTACATCTAGATATTCTGGGGGAAAAAAATGAGGAGGTGTCAGTCCACAACAGTTAAATGATTGTATCAGGTTTGCGTGGCAAGGTTTTGGTAGCGGGGGTCTACAGGGGTGGCTTCTGTGAGAAGGTGCCAGAAGCTTTCCCCGTGTCCGATGGAGCCAAAGCCACCTGCTCCAGGAGGGACCTGCTGCTGCCTGAGGCCAAGTCCATCAGGGATGGGAGCACCTCTGGGATAACGTATTTAAGAAGGGGCATAAAAAACTGCTCAACAGCAGAGGGAGTGAGAATGTGAGAGAAACAGCCCTGCAGCCACCAAGGTCAGTGAAGAAGTAGGGGGAGGAGGTGCCCCAGGGGCCAGAGCAGCCGGTGGCGAAGGCCGTGGTGAGGCAGGCTGTGCCCTGCACCCATGGGGGTCCCCAGGGGAGCCGGGTATCCCCTGCCCCCCTCTGCTGCTGGGGGGAGGAGGGAGAGAAATTTGGAGCAAAACTGAGCAGAGGAAGAAGGGAGGGGTGGGAGGAAGATGTTTTTAAGATTTGGTTGTTTTTCTCATTATCCTACTCTGGATATTTGATTGGTAACAAATTAATTTCCCAATTTGAGTCAGTTTTGCCCGTGACAGTAATTGTGGAGTGATCTCTCCCTGCCCTCATCTCAACCCATGAGACTTTTGTTATATTTTCTCTCTGCTGCCCAGCTGAGGAGTGATGGAGCGGCATTAGGGGGCACCTGGCCTCCAGCCAGCGTCAACCAGAGTCAACCCCAGAGTCAATACTTAGTGACTGTTGCATGGGTCACTGTCTTTGAACACGATTATTCCTATATGGATCAAATTTGGTGAGAAGGGCACAATAGGAATATCCTCAATAGGAAAACATTATATTTTCAATAACCATAAATATATTGAAAGTCATGCAGAACTTGGTCGTTAGAGGTGGTGAGTTGAGTTACCTTCAGCTCTATCTTACTCCAAGAAAGACTGAGAACATTAAATGCTTTTGAAGGTGCGCTTGTACTGGAAAGATGAATTTTCTGTTTTGAAGTGTAAGGAAACCTCCTGCTGCTGTTCATTCCCAGAACCCAGCAGTAGAGTGTGGCACCCCCACAAGAGACACACGCACCCCCAGCATGCTGTCTGGAGCTTGTGAAGAGAATTAAATAAGTGTCTCAGATTTTTCTTTTTAATTAATTTACCTTGAAGAGAAATATGTCTTCTCTTCCAAAAAGCAAAGCTTTTGGAAACTGTACGCAGCTCCTGGTGGTTTATAGCAGGTTGGATGCAGGTGACCTGGTGAGCTTAGGCTGTGTCTCTTCCTGCGTGAGCGATGAGTGTTGGTCTGCACCCTCCAGCCTGCCCGCACAGCAGGAGGAAAGGGCCAACACAACAGCTCTTCCAGGCTTCCATCAAAACTGAAATTCATGGAGGTGAGATTGGGTGCATTTGCATGAAAATTTAACAAAGCTTGGAAGTGTTTGCTGCTGCCCAGCTGGCTGCCTGCCCTGCTCAGCAGAGACTCCCCGAGGATCTTCTCCAAAGAGTTCTGAAGCATCCGAAAGCAGTGGGATTTCAGATAAGAGGGAGCAGGTGGATTAGCTAGATGTTAGAATTTGGACTATTGATTAAATCGGGTGTATATGCAAACCAGTCTCTGAGTTATTTCTCTGTCTGAGAGACTACACATAACAGGGTCAATTAATAATGTCTTCCAACTTCCCATGCAACTTTAGACAGGAAAAAAAAAATTCTTTTTACTTATACCGTTATTATCACCCAGATGAGCACAAAAACACAGAATTATAAAACTACTTGTTTCTACAATTCAGTTGCATTTTTTACTGCATGATTTATAGACCTGTGACAAGGAGACCCTACTCTGATAAAGGGTTTTTCCAAATGAATTTGCATCAGTTTCATAGGTCATACTCCTCACTTCAGTTCTTTTGTCTTCCATTTGATATAGCTGTTAAACAGCTTTAAAATTAAAGCGTGATTATTCAGAAATCACTTCATAAAACATTATGTGCCGTTTGCCACCGTTTTTTCCGTTGTCTCACACTAAGCAAAAGAAACTGCTGAGTTTGAACTAGCAATGGAAAGTTCATTATGGATAATTGTTGATTAGATAGGAAAGTGAATTATAGAAAAGAGATCAGAAACATCTACTTGTCTTCACATGGATATATCATGCTTTGCAGATGGGGAGGGAGCGTGCAGTTTGCAGTATCACTGGTGGCAGTGAGATTACTAATAGATCTCTTGCTAATACAGACTGACAAATATGGGACAAATTGTAGAACATTTCACTGCTGTTAGTGCCTTTCCTTTGTTCAGCTTCTGGAAGATGAATGAATGAATGATAAATTGTATTTTTAAAGAAATATGTATTAGTGATACAACGTGGGTGCTCTGCTGAGGAGGCAGGTGGGGTTTGGACTATCTGGATAAAGAGTTTTAGATCACTTACCCAATATTTCTTTCTTCAGGCTGATCTCCTGATGCTATTGGTCTAATGAAGGGCATCTTTTTCCTATCTCAGGTCAAGCCCAGAGGCAGATGCCATCACATATGTCCCAGAATGGGACCAGCTTGTGGTGAAATGCTTTTATGGACCAGGTGGTCCCTCCCAGGGAGCGAGAGAGAATGATAGGAAATTGTATTTGCCCGTGTCTTTTTTTTTTTCCCCTTAGAATAATGAAATGCTAAAATAATATCAACAGCCTCGGCTGCCTCAGTATTACTATTATTTGGCTTGCTTTGAGCACAAATACTTGTGTATAGGGTGGTATTACACCATCTGAGGGAAGTGAAAGTATGAGAAAGTAGGGATCTGGGAAAGGATTTTATATTTAGAATAGGATGTTAACTGATGAAGGTAAAATAGGAGGAATCAAAACCAAAACATTCAGCTAGGGGAGAAAGAAAATAAATTTATTTTCCATGTCTTTATGTAACTGTGCTGCCAAAATCAACCATTCAACAAGTAATGATTAGGAATATTGTGACCTGGAAAAGAGGTCATGTCTTCTTCCCATAACCAGTATGTGAAAATCAGGAAAGGAAAAGGCCGATCAGTAAAAGGATGAAAACGTCAAGAAAATAAAGGTGCCTTTTAAAGTATGAGACTTCAGAGTTAACCTAAAAGACAGAATGTTCTGCTGAAGTTAGTGTGCAAGGTTAAACCTGTGTGTATTTCTCTCCACCCAAGTCTGTTTTTTCCAAGCCTCATTAGCCATTTTGCTGAACATTACAATCATTACTCTTCTGCCAGGTTATATCACATTTTTCAACCTTTTCGGTACAGACCTTAGAATTATTGATCCAATGAATCATACTGACTTAGGTGCTGGCTGCTGCTGAAACACTTCTGTAGAAACCAGGATGTTGGCTAAACGTTGAACATTTTTTTTTTCTTTTTTTTCTGAATATTCTTTATGTCAGGGAGTATTTTTCCACATGGAAGAAGCAGCCACAGAGGGGCATCCCCTCTTTGCAGTTTCCATGGCACTGCGTGATGTTTAAGGCATCTAATAGCAATGATGCACAAACACAAAAAAAGCGCCAAACGTATTTTCTTCTTTATTGCTGAAAATAATGTGATCTGTATAGCATAGAGGCATTCTCTACCCAATACCTGAGGCTAGTGATATTATTTTGGTATTTTATTTGCTAACTGGGTTCATTTGGCATGCAGTGGGAGGAGTATGAACAGGTTTGACTGAACTTTTGGGGTGGTAACCTGCAGCAAAAGAACCTTTATAAGCATCACCCATTTGCACCAACAGAGTGACTGTTGGATATATGTCTACAATATCTGCAGTGCTGTGGTAGATGTGGTAGACACAGAGAGGTATTGGTCATCCCTTTTTTTATATGTTTTGGGAATGCCAAAAGACTAAGCTGTTTGTGTGAAGAACTGATTTTGACTGAGCTATGGAAAAATCTACCTTAACTGCCAGAGGGCACATGTGTGCACTGAGTTAGGAGCTTTGGATTTTTGTCTTGTCATCAGGATTATGGTACTTAAAGAACAGGCCTGGAGTTTATCTACTGCACAAATGTTTAGTATCATTTGAAATCTGGAATAAATGTACAACCAGATGTGATACTCTCTCAGACAGTGGTGACAGCTACTGAACCTGGCCATAAAAAACCACATCTTTTACAGGAGATGCAGTGAAATCACTGAGGAAATCTGCAACAGGTGAGGTTGTCCTGTTCCCGATATATGTACCCTAATTACAGAGCTGTTCATAAACTTTGATCAGCTTCAGTAAGAGACATGACAGGACAATAGCGATCTAAGCTAATTAAAGATGTTAAAGATTCCCCAGCATCTGCTAAGTCTGAGATGAGACATTCAGGATTAAACTATAAATTCTTAAAGACTCAGCTCTGCTGCACTGACCTCAGATTGGATCCAGGTGTATTTAGGGAAAAAACGCAGGGCTCGATGTGTAGGAATTTGTCCAGGGGTAGGCCTGAAAATAGACTCTATTTATTAAACAGAGTGTAAAGAGACGGCTTGGAGGATCATATCTGTAGAGCAAACTATTATTTTTACTTTCATTGTTTCAGTGCCTGCAGTAGGACAGGAACAGCCACCTCCTGCTTGGAAGAGCCTGAAACCTAGACAAGGCAGGGAACGCACAGATGCTACCTGCCTTGCTCGTATTTCAAGTTGCTACAGGGAATTTGTAACAGAGTGAGGAACAAGATGTTCTCAGTCTCAGACTAGTACTTGAACATCAGATTTCTTTGTCTTCTATCTTGAGTATTTCGCATTTGGTTTTCTGTTGTATCCGGGCTTCTTAAAGCTGCCAGAGAAATCCTGCACCTTCCTCAGGCTTCCCCTAGACAGGAATACAGGCGTACGCCCCAAATAATTTAAATGAGATCCATTCTCTTTATAATTATTAGATAAATTATAATGATTTTTTAAAAATACCAAATAAGCTAATTATTATTGTAAGCACTTTTGTGTTCACAGAATGAAATGCATAATTCACAAGTTTAACAACTCCCAGTGCTAAACTGAGATTACAAAATTGCGTATGGATATTCAGTTTCCCACAAAATATACATTGGCAATGAACTGAAGACAACATATTTTGGCAGATCGGAGTTGTTCTCTGTAAGGTTTGAGAGAAATGAGCTCTATGTTTTCTTTTGTAGAAAAATGTTTTGGTAGACTGTTTAACAGAATTTCCCAATACACTTATCTGTTTTTCTTTTTAAGAATAAATAGATGGAAATAGTTAATAATTTTGAATGAAATTAAGTTTTCTTTAGCAAAGCAAACAACAACAAAAAAAAGATGTGGTAATTCTCTTGCAGCTTTCCAAAACAATTAGGCAGTAATGACTGCTGAAGAGATTTTCATGTTGTTTCAAACACTGGTTGGAACAATTGGAAGTCACAAATTTTTCTCATTGTGACTTTATTATCTGAAAGGAAATTACTAATTTGGAATTTGTTATTATTGTTTTATAGTCCATGAAATATAAGTGTATAAGTAAACATTTCAGTAAATTTAAATATATAAAATGCATAATGTGAAATAGTTAAAAATTAAATAGTTGTTTAGCAGAAGCTGAGCCAGGCGAAATCATAACCTGGGTTGATGTCTGTTTTCAGTACCCCAGTGCAGCCTGCCTGGATGGGAGCTGCTGGCAGGTTCCACACCGAAAATCATCCTGCTGATGCAGTTGGGTCCCAGACCTCGTCTGGCCACACAGCTCTGCCCAGGTGGCCCTCGGCCACCAGCCCATGCCGGCTGTGACATGAGGGGCTGGTGGCTGGACCTGACTGGCTCTGCCGGCCTGGGATGCTTTTGCAGTAGCCTTGACCTTGTCAAGATGCTGTAGCCAAAGCACACACAGACCTCATCTTATGAGACAGCTTCTACTGTATTATTATGATTTTATTTGCGCAAGTAAAGAAGTACTCTTCCTTACAGGCTGATTTTTAATAGTAACTTTTTCCTGAGGTCAAAGGTGTGGTAGGCACAGGAGTCTTGGTGAGCAACACATCCCTGCATCCTCTGGTTGTAAACTGTACCTCGAGGAAATAACCTCTGTAAGGCAGAAAGGATGAAGACCTCTGAGAACCTGAGAAAGATGTGCAGCTGACTGGGAACTGTGAGAGGTGAGGGTTGACCCCAGCTGTTTTGCAGATAATACAGTTTATACTACTTATTCACCACCAATAACTACATCCCTTCTGAGAGGCACATCTACGTTTAAAAAAAATAAAAAAAATTAAAAATCTGTAATTCATTTAAAGATGACCTGTGTTTTAGAATTATTGTATATTGCCTTGCAGCGAGACTGCTTATCCTGAAATTTTTATTTTCTATCTCAAGTATATGAATGAGTAATGACATGAGTAACATTTGAAAGAATGGGTTCCTCACCTTTGAATGAACGTTGATTAAAGTAGTTCCATTAATAGGGCAGCAACAAGAAGCACATTTTTCCTGTGTGGGTTCTCTAGCACGTATTGAGGTCTGTATTTATATCACAGCCTTTTTCTTCCTAGAAATGCCAATATAAATCTTGTTCCTTTGCATATCAGTCCAGGGTCTGTCTTGCTCCAGCCTGTTCATTCTTAGGAGCTCTAATCTGTTCCTTTGACTTCCATCCAGCTGTACTGCCCCAGGTAACTCCATATAACTATGCACCAGATGCTCTTCCTGGCATTTCACCTTGCTCCTTATCTCTCCTGCACGGATTAACTGTCCCTGAGCTCTACCTGTGAGGAGTTTTCCCAGGCTATTTTGATCCTCATCCAGATATATGTATTTCCTTCTCTTTCAAATGCAGGAGACGTGTTGCTGGAAGTGGATATCCCTGTTGATCGCATCCTGCCCCTTCCTCCCCAGAAGTGCTTGAAAAATGCTTTCTCCACGCTGCATTTTCCTCTGCCACCACTTCCGTGCCTGCCACCTTCAACTGCCTTTCTGTGTTATACCACCCCTGCATAGGAAAATAACCCATCCCAACCGTTTTTGTAAGCTGTTATGTTAACCTTTAAATCCCTTTTGAAATCTCGATGTGCTCTGATGGCTGCAGCTCGGCCCTCTGGCACTGGTGAGGTAAATGACAAGCTGTAGCTTCTGCTCCTTGTTATTTCACTGTCCCCATCTCCCAACCTTTGCCACTCTCTGTTTTTCCCTCCTGTAGCATCCTGTCTGTCACACAGGTTATTAGCTCGCCAGCTGTCTCCTCTGCTCTGTTTCTTACAATGCCAAGAAAAATGGGAACCTGAATCCCGATTTCTAGGCTTAACCATAAAGAATAAGAACTATGATCATTGGTGCCATTCTGATTTATTCCATTATAGTATCTGTTTATAGCACATGAGCTTCATTGTATAGTAACAATAGAGATGGCCCCTTATTTTTCATAACTACTTGCTAGCTGTATATCATCAATTTTCCTCTCATTTAGATACTTGCTTCTACTTCGGGGAAAAATAAAAATATCCCAGTTGTCTAGGTAATGAAGCTGGTGAAACAAATTCTGAAGTGCCTTTTACAATGGAATTTGATTGTGATAATTTTTCATGTGTTAAAAAAAGAGCAAGCCAGCCTTCCCTGGGAAATGTTTGGGTTTATGTTTTGTTGGGATTTTTTATACCCACAGCTTGTAGTCACGTGGAAGATCTTTTTTTCACAGGAACACAGAAACATCCCAGCATTTACCTGTTGAGTTCACTGAAAAAACTATTTATTACATTTTAATGAGGTTTAAAGTTGTACAGCTAACACTTGAAACAGAAACTTTAAGCAGTGTGAATCTGAATTTTGAAAGTACATCTCCCTACAAGTCTGGTGTAAATACCTAGGAAAAAAATGGGAAATACCAGCTATATTTCAAATGAAGTGAGTGGGATCAGCTACCGCAGAGGATCTGGATGCTCTTCTGGAGAGCTTTAGTTGAGATGACTTTAGCATCCAGAGGTCAAGTGTCTGGCCACAGGAGATGACCTCTCTTTCAGGCTATGAGTGCTGTTCCCACTGTGCCGGCAGCTTTGTCCTGTTTCGTGTCGCAAAACTTGGGCTTGGTTTCATCCGAGTCTGAAAGCCAGCCAGCATCTTTGCCTTTGGGGGACATGGCTCCACAGAGGCTGTCAGGATTCTAGGGTCTGGGGCAGCTGCTGACACTTGTGCTGACCCTGTGGCATGTTCTCTCCATCCCTCATGGTCTTCCATCTCCACAGCCCACAGGGCATTGCATCTCCGGATGCAAAAGGGGGGCTGTAGCTTTTGGGGTTTCAAAGCAAGCCCGGCATGCTCTCACACCCATCTCTGTGGGCTTTCACAGTGAAAATCAGAGCTTCATGAATGTTCTCACAAGGATATGTGTGTGGTTTCTTTTTTGGTTCTTTAAGGTTTGTTTTCATGGTCAAACATAAAACTGGATCTGCTCCACCTCTCTCAAAGAAAGACTCACTCTCTTGACTGCCCGGTTACAAAAACTATGGATAGATATCTTGGCTTTCACTGGCTATCATGTTACAGAAATTCCCTCATCCCTTTGGGAAGTTGGAGTGGGGGATCAGCAAAATGGTCCTCCTGGAAATCCCTGAAGAGTATCTTGCTGCTCTATGCAACACAGATGCTCTCCTCTCCCCACCTCCCCTTACGTCTCCTTTCCCAGTCAGTATAAGTGAATTTACCGACCAAATGTTAATTTTATTTATTTTGTATTATAAACAGGGAGATTGAAGAAATATTCAGATAAGTTGGAAATGGTCCTATTGCACAAGAATGAGAAATTGTCCACGTGATGGTTCTGTGATATTGTTCCTCAGCTGCAGTCCTTGGGAGAGCACGGCAATTGTTCACGTTCAAACAAAAGGAGTCTAATGAAAGTATTTTAATCTGCTGATCGGCTATTCAGAGAGAAAGGGATGTCTGTGCTAGGTGTCTTTGGAGACTGGAAATGAGTGCAGCAATGGTAGTCAGAATACTTCTATTTATTTACACTTCTTAGAAGCTATTGTGTGCATTAATGCTGTTGGAGGTTGCTTGAACTCCAGATTTCATTCCCTGTACCTTGGGCAGATTAAAGAGCTCTGGTCTAGTTACACTGCCGGTTTTTATGTATTGAAACCAGGAGGCTCAGCTCCATAAACTCCCTGTATTGTTTAGAGTGGAAAGATCTGTAGGAAAGTCATTCAAATAAGCTAACTTAGACCCTCTTCTGCTATTCTGGAAACTTTCTGGTGGTGTATGCTTTGTTTTATGTTATTAAATAGGTTTCTGATAGGAATCCAGCTCTTACAACGTCAGGACTGTGGAAGAATCTTTTTGGTAAGATCCCGAACTGCACAACCCCAAGTAGTTTTGTGTCAGGCCAGACATCAACAAGGACAAAACCTCCTTTATGAACCATGAAGTTGATGGGACATCCTCTTCTCCTTCACACCATGGATATTGTTAGCAGAAAACGAAAGTCTTGGTGCCACAGGAGCAACAGCAGAAGACTATCAACAACAAACATTTTATTAGAGCTTGACAGGATGAAGGAGACTTGTCTCAGGTCTCACAGATAATGAGGTCTTGCCAGCATCCCATCGAGCACTGTCATTCCTCGTTTCATGTACAATCACTTTAGAACAGAGCCTACAACCCTCCTAGTCCTCGCTGTTGCATGAACGCTTGCCTGGAGTCAGCTGGAGACAGGACATGTGTCTTCTGCTGAACAAAACCCACCCAAGCTTTATCAAAGGAGGGGCAGAGGGGAGCAGAAGGGCTCTGCCCCTGCCTGCTTAACAGCTAGTGTTTGTGCCACACAAGCTGAGTGGGATCACATATATGTGATGAAATTATTTCTGAAAGCAGTTCTTTTTGATATTGGAAATAATGTTGCTTCTTGTTTGCAGTAATGACAAGAAGGAAGATGAGAGGTGGATCTCATTGACTAAGGGTAAAAAGAGGTTGTGATCCAACTTTGAGGCAGTTTTCAGCTGCCTGTTTTTAATTTTACAAAAAAAAAAAACCAAAAACCAAACAAACTGTCCCAAATCCCCCCACGGCTGTGAATAACTTGGTGATGGAGAGAGTTTCTGGATAAATCTGTGGCTCACCCCAACAGGTGTGAAGAGTCGGAAATGGCTGAAGCCGTTGAAAATTACAGCACTGATTGACATAATCCTATGTCACACTTTGTAGGTGATGCCAGAGGAACCAACAGTAATTAGGCTCTTGTTGCTATGATTTCATATACATGCCAAAGTATATGAACATGTTATTAAATGTTAATTAAAACAAGGAAAATTCTGTTAAGCACTTTTATTTCTGTCTCATTTCTCTACCATGTTATGCCTTTCTACATTGCAAAAAACTGTTGAACTGTTGCATCAAATGGCCAGACAATATCACTTTACAGCGTGTCTCTCTGGGTACTTATATAAAGGAAGATATTTTTCTTTTGCTGAAATGGATTCTTAAAAATATATTCTGAAATAAGTGAAAAGAAAGGACACGAAATGCAAGAAAATGTCCATATTGAGAATGCAGATTTTGTTCACGCATTGTCTGTATAATACCTGAAGTTCCTGTGCTGCTGCTGCTGTTTGTAGTAAATTGTATCACCCCTTTTCTGACTCTTTACTATTATCTTCTGTTACCTATTCTTCTTTTCCCTGCTCATCATCTTCCTTCCTCTTCATAAAATATTACAAAAGAGAAAATTACTAAGTTTGAGGATCAGATGAGAGGAAAATTATGTGCTTCCTGTCTGTATGATCAGGCTTTGCATGTGCTTGTATCTACTGCGGGTGAAGCAAATAAGCTGTGGGACCTGTGTAATAGCTCCAACGGAGTGAATTCTTTCTGATTAATGGTAAGTACTTTGCCAGCCATTCTGATAGTATTTTCAGATTTTGTGCTAATTAAAAATTTTGGAATGTTCTGGATATGAGAAGAAAAATCCAGGAAAAGATTCCCAAAACTGCTGGGAGCTCTTTGTTTTGTCTGTCTGTCTGTCTGTCTGTCTATCTATCTATCTATCTATCTATCTATCTATCTATCTATCTATCTTGTGGAATATGGGAATCTTGTTCATTTTCTTTAAAAATGCAGCAGTTAGGAGAATGTCTGAAGCTGTTGGTTATCCTGCTAATGGCTGTCTGGGGTCTCTCCTGGTGATACTCGTCCTCCTTTCATGGCTCAGTTCCATTGGTGTGCGAACTGATGTCCTACCAAACAACACAGCGGTGCAGCTGGTTGAGCATGCCAAGAGTCAGCACAGGATTTACTTTCTGCATTGGAGAAATTCCACACATTTCTCTAAAAGGACAAATGAGAGCAGCATTGACACACCCCCTCATATCAACCAAGAAATTGAAATGTCCGTGTAAAATGGGTTTTTTTAGCCATTTATGGTGATTATACTGATTAACACTGTAGGACTGAGAGCATCAGACTCTGAGTTTTGATGATCCTTTGCTAGTTCACAAGCTGATGTGGATCTCATTCTTCAAGTGTGTGCACCTATGTTTTATGTCTAAGATGTGAACAGAAGTGTATAACTTCTCTTTTCCTTTTAGAGAAGCAATAAATGTTGTACAAGAGTTTCAATCTGAATTGAGATATTAGTGAAATAATTAAGGAGACAGCCTCGTGGACTTGGAGAACTTGTACTGGGAGCCTGTGGTGAGATGCTGCATAGCCATCAGTAAGAGACTTATCATGCTGATCCCTGAGTAAAGAGCTTGTATAGCATTTCAAATACATTTGCTAAAATGCATATAATGATGATAGAGCTAGGGTGAGTTTCCGTCTGTGGCTTTTTCCCCCTGGTAAAATAAATGAGGGTTATTTTTTCTGACCCTGCTGTGTGTTAGTGTAGCGTGAAAGCCCTATTTATTGAAAAATAGGTTGCATAGTGAGTTCTAGGGCTTGAATTTACTCTCAGATAGCAAGAAATAGACTGTGGCTTTCCTATAGTATTAAAGACTGTAAGGGTTAAGAGTGAATTATGTGCTTTTAATGGGATGTTAACCGGAGATAATGTCACTTCATTGATAAGCCTTAAAAAGACTTTAAATAGATTTTGTGTTTGGTAGGACTCTTGACTGTATCTCATTACAAGTGGAATTGAAAACAAAACTCCTATATCCTCAGTGGAAATGCCCACCATAGCGTGGCATAATAATTTTTCTGTTTATATACGCATATGCTGCCTACAGTCTGTTTCTAAGGCAAAAGAGACATTGACCTTGGTATGGCACAGTGAGAAATCCCTGATCATCTGTGTAGAGGAAATCTCTCTGTTTTCAGTAGTGTGGACCCCAAAGCCACCCAGAAGTTTTCTTTCAGTGTCTAACATGTTAAAACATTTCATGTATGGAAAGTATCATAGAATCATAGACCAGTTTGCATTGAAAGGGACCTTAAAGATCATCTAGTTCCACCCCCCTGCCCTGGGCAGGGACACCTTCCACCAGCCCAGGTTGCCCAAAGCCCCGTCCAGCCTGGCCTTGAACCCTTCCAGGGACGGGGCAGCCACAGCTGCTCTGGGCAACCTGTGCCAGGGCCTCACCCCCCTCACAGGGAAGAATTTCTTCCTTACATCTAATCTATATCTGCCTTCCGTCAGTTTAAAACCATTGCCCCATATCCTATCCCTACACCCCCTGTTAAAGTGTCCTTCCCCCCCTTTCCTGTAGCCCCTTTCAGTACTGGGAGGCCGCTCTAAGGTCTCCCCGGAGCCTTCTCTTCTCCAGGCTGAACACCCCCAACTCTCTCAGCCTGTCCTCACAGGAGAGGTGCTCCAGCCCCCCCATCATCTTTGTGGCCTCCTCTGGACCCACTCGAGCAGGTCCATGTCCTTCTGATGTTGGTGCCCCCAGAGCTGGACACAGCACTGCAGGGGGGGCTCATGAGAGCAGAGCAGAGGGGGAGAATCCCCTCCCTCGACCTGCTGGCCACACTTCTCTTGATGCAGCCCAGGACTCGGTTGGCTTTCTGGGCTGTGAGTGCACGTTGCTGCCTCACAGTCAGTTTTCCATCCACTAACACCCCCAAGTCCTTCTCCTCAGCCTGGATTTGTGCTTGGGATTGCCCTGACCCATGGTCAGGACCTTGCCCTTGTCCTTGTTGAACTCAAGTTTACACGGGCCCACCTCTCCAGCCTGCCCAGGTCCCTCTGGATGGCACATCCCTTCCCTCCAGCATGTCGACTGCACCACACAGCTCGGTGTCATTGGCAAACTCAAATCCAAAAGTAATTACATTTATGTTCTAGCTATGGGTACTTCCTTTTAAAATACTAATTAAAAAAAATAATCTAGCAATGAATGCAAATGAATTTCAGCTGCTAATGCTCTTCTAGTTTGATCAATGTTTCTGTACTCTGACCAAGTGACTGTTGAAAGCCTGGATGACAAGGCTCAAGGACGGCAACGTTACTGGAAGTCATTTTGCAGAGAATTCAGCTCCTCAAATGGGCAGTTTTATTTTCATAGGCCTTTTGAAAGAAGCTGATATTTTGGTTGGACTTACACAACTCAGGGCTTGATCACTAAGCCAATCAAGCTAGAACAACCGAGCAGAATGAGTGTGCTCACAGATGTCAGGAAAGTCATGAAGGCCAGGCTTAGGGGGAGGAATCGTCCATGAAACAGCCTTAGTGGTGGCTGATGATGGGGAAGGCTGGGTGCCCAGGCTCCTCTGCTGCATTGGGGACCCCCTAGTCCCCCACCCAAGTCATCTCCCACCATGCTCTGCTCAAACTGCTTTTGATCAAGTTCCAAACAGATATTTTACAAGCAGCAGGCACATACCCACAATATTTCCAATAATTGCAGGTAGTAGTACATTTCTGGGTTTAGATTATACACCTGTGATCTTAACCTCAGCCATGGACAGCAGGAGCACTTGCAGAGCTTCAGTGTTTTCCTCTGTTACCACCATTTGCTGTAGTTGCTGTGCATTTCTGCATCATATAATGCGATCATATCCACAAGACTGCACGATCCCCCAACTTAGGTCTGTGTCTTTACCCACTTAACTTTATTATTTGGAGAACTGCAGACTTTATTTCATTCTCGGGAATATTCAAGGTATGAAGGCAGGCCATCTCACCGTCAAAAAGAAATGGTATAGAAAGCATGGAAAAAGAAAGCTGGAAAACTATTTTTACTCTTGAAATGAAACACAGTTTATTGTCTAATGGAATTTATCTTCTTAGGCAACATGTTTTGTGCTGTAAAGAAACAGACAGCCATTTTCTCATAAGGTCCTCAAAGTAAAAGTTTGTGAGAGCTGTCAAAATATATTGTGCTGCTGAAGCTCACTGCCCGCACGTAATTCATGGCATGGGGGAGAGCTACCGGCTTCACGCGTCAAGGTACGTCCCTGCCTTGTGTGCAATTCCGGTGGTTGCTTCTACCTCAGAGTAGGAAAGGTATATGCGTGTTAACAAGAATGATGCAGGAAAATCTTCCCAGGAGTCACACTACTTACTGCAGTGTCAGGGAAGAGAAAGAAGGTGCATCCCTTGATGGTGGTGGGAAGGATTAGGAGCTCAGTTTGCTACTTTCTTAGACTATTTTAGTAGAGGTGCAATTCTTCCAGAAACCCCAAGGAATGCATATGGGTTGGGGGGGGGACACACGACAATGCGGGTGTTTGCCAGCCCCGCTCGGTATTCCCATGCAATAAGTGCTGTGTGTCATTCCCGCTGCCCCCAATGAGTCTGCCCAGGCCCCCGAGCCGGCTTCTCCCTGCTCCAGGGTGCCTGGGAATGGGTCGCACATGCTCCAAGCAGGAGTGATTGCTTGCTGGGAGCTCTTCTAATATGCTGAGAAAAGAGAGAGGAGGACATATCCATTAGAAAACGAGAGAGTAAATTATTTCTTGTTGCTATTAGCCACAGCACTGTTACATTATACATGACTCCTCGCGGATCAAAGCCACAGCACAAGGCAGCTCCTCTCTCTTGTTAAGGATTAGTCTTCTTGTCAGAGAGATGGCATGTGATAACTTCTTGCTTCTCTCAGCAAACTGGTGGGCTTTCACCCTGCCCTGTAAACATTTCATAACTGGTATTAGTGTTAAAAATATACAGAGGAAGAGAGGATTTGTTATTGCACTTCAGTGTGGAGAGTCTCAAACACATCTGGGATTTTGACTTCTCTCATTGGTGAGTGCTGTGCCTTACCAGGATGTATACAGCTGCCATACCACATCTGGAAGCGCTAGCTAACATTATCTAATTAGGCCTATTAAATAAATCTGTGGGGTTGCACAGATCTTCGATCTTAGTTTGTAGTTCATGTTATTTTGTCTCAGTATATCCTATTCTCAGCCGAAGAGAAGATGCTTGTGACTTGTTTGGGGTTTCTTTCATGTTCCCAGTCCTGTGTATTTAAAAAAAAAAATGTAGTCTTTTACATAAGATTAAATACTTCAGAGTTGTATAAGTCAAACTAATGGATGATACGAAATACATTATTTCAAATAAGTTTAATTTCTAAGCCTTATATTATGGGGTCTTTTGATTTGAAATAAGCACAGCTTGAGCTCAGAGGCTAATGAAGGACAAGATGTGCTATAGGATAATCATTAAGCCTTTGTTCTACTCTGATGGATTTTAAATAATGACTCACCCCACACACATGAAGTTAGCTGGGCTTTTACATATTTTCAGGCTCGAGTTCACCACCATACAGGTTGAACGCAAAGAAAAATAGAGAGAACTGACTTCATTACTTGCATTCTGGAAGTAACTTGACAGCCATTTAGAAAAATACTTAACGTTCACCAATTTCCTTGGTTCCCCCTGTTCCTGAGGAGCAGATCGAGCACAGATCTATTAATCTCTGTCCTGTGCAGCAGCCCCATGTGCAGCAACAGCTGGGAGGCAGCAGCGGTACCCCGGCACTTTGATTCATGTGATCAATAATCCCAAGGCTCTACCTAAAAGGATGGAAAATGTGATGTGACCCAGGAGATCAGTAACGATTGTTGTGTGTGACAAAATGACTGGGCTATGGTTTATGTCAACAAATAAAGCCTCTTGAGCACAACCAAATGATAAAGATTCTTATATTTTTGCATTTCTTAAATCTTTGCTTTAAAGTTGACCTCATTCTCAGTGGTAAACACTGTCTAGTGCTACACGAACAAATTTGGGAGTATATTTGAGCTATGATTTATTTAGATCTTATTGCCTGCTTCAGATGAAAGTTTATATTACTTGGTTCATTAATTTACTTTAAAGCTTCTATCATCTTCATTTTGACTTGCGTTCCATGAAATAATCAGTCAATTGGGTAACTTTGTGGTTGTTATAAGGGTAAGAAACATGTTTTTTGGGGGGAAGCTGTTTGGTAGAGTCTCTTATACAGCCCTGGATATCCTTAAACACACCTTGAACCTGAGCTGCAGCCGGCAGTGCCCAGTGGCTCTGGGAAGCCCTGCTCTTTGTGTCCCTAAAGGACAGAAAGATACTCTCGATATCAAGGAAAATGTAATCTTTATCATGATAGAATTTATTATACATTAGGAAAGAACAAATGTTGGCTTTTACTGTGACAGATTTTTGTTTTATCCACCAAATTCATCGCTGGATCAAGCTGGCGCTTGCTTCTCTTGAGTCATACCAAGGGATTTTTTTTGGCACCTAATACGTTAACATGTGTGTATTCTTTGTGGCTACAATTTGAACAAATGTTTTGAAACTATGACAGAGAAAATGACTTTTCTTGCCTACATTAACAAGTAGGTGTCGTGTATTATAATTACTGCGACCAAGCTGCAATTACAGCTGATAAACATATGCAAATTAAGCTACAAAAAGAGAGGAACATTTAAATTTTCTTAAGGAATTGCCACAAATATGAATTGAAAAGGGGGAGGAGGGAAGGGTGGACAAATTGATGCCAAACTGACTTATTATTAATTACTGCAATACTGTGCATTTGTTGTATATAGCACATTCCACAAACTCAAAGAACTACTACATAAGTAAGTTATCTCTCTGTGATAGACACTCATGTCCTTAGATCAACGTAGGAACCAAGATATTAAGCAGTACAGATATGACTCCATGTATAGAATAAGCCCCCAAAGCCTTGTACCACAGCTTGGCTTAGGTGTGCTTGTTTGCCCCTGAAGTCAGCAATATCCTATCAGTATACCGTAGGATCAGAACATCGCTATAACCTTCTTATCAGATGACAAGCATTAACAGTATAATTTGGAATAAAATATGTTTTAGAAAAGTGTCCACTTTCTTTCTTTTTTTAAACTTTGAGCTCTATGGGAATTCCCAGTAGACTTTTGGGAAATTCATGTATACTCACAGATGCCATTGCTTCTTTTGTGATTCAGTATTTTCAGGCTCATCGAGGAGGTTTTCCTGTCTTGTACAAGACTTGGTGGAACAGCTGCAATGCTACGGACATGCACCATGACTTGCTGCAAAGTGCTGTATGTTCACACGCTCGGCCTCAAGAGAGAGTGAGACATGGTGACGTATTTCCTTGCAGTGCAATTCCCAGAAACATCACTTGGCATGAAAACATTTCTAAAATGTAGCTTTTTAAGTAGACTGACCAAAGAAAAGTAGATTGTAGACAGACATTAAGCAGTTTTCTAGAGGCTTCTGAAATAATCATATATTTATTAACATGTACTAGCCTTTGAAATCCATCAAGAAATGTGCTTCTTCACCATTATTTCATTACTGTAAAATTGGCCTTAGCATGGAGGCACGGATGTCTAACACTGGGCTGCAACCGAGAAGTTCTGTGACCAACTGAGGAGACAGGTTGGATACATTTCACTCCCATAAACGATAGGATAACATATTGATCTGGAGGGAGATAGCATTTGCCATATGCTTGGTGCTAAAGTTTATTGCTTGAAAGAACAAGAGTTGGCCCCAGACCAAAGCTCTGTGGTTAAACTTGACACGATCTTTGAGGAAATTCTCAGCTTCCTTTGGCAGCTCCTCTCAGGTTAAAACAGAAGAGCACAAAGGCAGCACTGGGCATCAGTTGCCATCATCTCCAGCCATCCCAGTGGCTTTATGCCTGGGACAAACCTTGGGATCCCTCAGAGGTAGTTCTGGTGAGTCTCTTCTGATGGAGGCATATCCTGGGTTCTCGGAACACAGTAATTATTATAAAGGAATGTCAAAATAATAACTGTTGAGAGATTCTAGTGTTTAAATTTATATCTTGTGTGATGGTGTACCCCATTTTACAGGTCTAACGTGATAGTAATACGATTTTGCACTGTAATATGGAGTTCTGGTATCTTTCAAGACCTTTGCAGCTATGCAACCTATAGAAAAAAAAAAAGATTTTTACTACCCAATACATTTTACATATGTGGAAGCCTTTGAATTAGTTTCAGATTGTTGTCTAGTACTTAACTAGAAATAAATATTGACAGTTTTAATTTCTTCCTGGAAGCTGGAATGTTCTCACAAGCAGTACTTGGATACTTTGGATGTCCCTTACATTTTTATTTACAGTTCAAGTCCTCGTAAATACATCATTCATGGCTGCTGGAGTTACCAGCGGTGAGGGTTGTTCTGCAGCTGGAGCTCCAGGTGCGTGGCTAGAGACACAGTCCTGCACACTCGATCCTAACAGATAATGTGAGTGCAGTGAGTCCAGCGCCTCTTAAGTGAGCTTCAAATGGTCGTTTGAAGTTATCCTGCTTGAATTACATCCCCACCAAAATGGGGAAAAAGACCATTTCCTCTATAGGGCACATTAATAATCCTAGATACGTAAAAGACTGGTTCACATGAGGCATTTGTGCTTTGGAATTTGTTGGCTGGCTAGTATGTGGCTTCCATGCGTGTCCCCGGGCTCCCACCAGCCTGTAGGCGCCACATCTGGGGCTAAGAGCTGCAGATGAGAGAGGTACTGATGCTTTGTCTTCTCTGCATTCTCTGTGAACAGTTAAAATGAAGGTATTATTAAGATGTTAAAGATTAGAATTTTTCTGTAGCCTCTAACTTGCTGGTTTTCTGAACGACATTTTATCTGGCAATAAAATAACCAGCATACCAATCCCTTTCTTAGGCATAGTCAGCATTAAGGGAGAAGTTCACCGCAGGTACCAAAGGTTTTCTGTCTCAGTAATAAACACAGGAGCCTCCAGCCATGCTTTTTTTTTTTTTTTGCTGTTAGCATGAATAAAGGTTAATTGCCACATGTTTGTGTTTCCCTTTGTAATTAAGCGTTGAGCCTTCAGTGCTTTTCACTGCAGTTACTGACAACTGAAGTTAATCTTTTTAATCATTGCAGAAGAAGGCATGGACTCTAGAACAGATCCCACTCAAAACACACCAGCTTTCTGTATTTGGAAGCATGTCTAC
This sequence comes from Athene cunicularia, assembly GCF_003259725.1. NCBI lineage: Eukaryota > Metazoa > Chordata > Aves > Strigiformes > Strigidae > Athene > Athene cunicularia. The sequence goes on from NW_020799116.1 coordinate 12,454,172, forward strand.
ATCTAGGAAAAGCTGGAATAGTATCTCAGGAGAATACACATTTTAAGAATAGCAGTTTGAATTTTGGTGTCTCTGAGACTTGATTGAAAGTTATGCGAACGGAAGGTAATTCCCAGGCTGAGGCTGTTACGAGAGAAGCCGTGAGTACATTGCAAGCTGCACAGAAATTGCGTTGCCAGAGACTTTGTTATTAAGGCCCATTCTGTTTGCTGCCGTTTCTCTCTGTTTCACATTTTTATTATATTAAGAAATTTTCCCATTGTAATTTTTTTTCCTTGTTCATGCAACAAAAACTCAATCAGAGCTGTGTTAGTGAAAGAAATTGGGCTTTTTTTCAAACTGTTGCAGGCAGTCACTGTTCTAGGAGAGGGAGTGGTGGTCGGTCTGGGGAAACTGAGGCTGCTTCTGAGAGTGAGGAGGTCCAAGGGGACCACCGGGGGCAGCCGGGGGCAGCAAAGAGCATGGGGCTCCAGGAGGCATCGCCCTCTTTGACAGTGCTGTATTGCAGGGATCGTTGAACAAATAGGTGTCATTACATCATTTGGGTGTAAAACACTTGTTGCTGGCACCATCATGAAAACATGCTTTGTTGTGTTAATAAATGACTCTTATGTTTGAGAAATTAATTCACATGGAAACATTTATTGTAGCATGCAATTAGAGGAAGAAAAATGAAAAACTCGGCCCTCAGAGTGGTTTGAAAGAATTTCTATCTCATCTGATTAGGAGAAAAGGCTGCTTTGTCGTCTTAAATTATTTTTTTCTGTATTTAAATAAATCTTCTGAAATGCTTGCATGCCTGCAAGAATTATAAAAGGCTGTTCTGACCTAAATCTAGTGTTCCAATGTAGCTGCATGAATCTTCCAAGGCAATAAACTTTTGGTACCTTTTGACAAGTTTTATGATTCGAGATAGGTGCACTGTGCTATGTACCATATTTCAAAGTAATGCATCTGAATAGATCATATCAATTTTTATATGCTAATAATTTGTTTTGATATTTTAATACTACGAGCTATAATTCATATCTATCACTTTTCTTAGCCTACAGATAATTTGAATATCATTTAGAGAAAAAATCACTTTAGGAATACTTCCAGTATTGCCCTTTTCTATTGCGCAAAGGTGGCAAGAATAAACAGGTCTTGAAATTTAAAAAAAAAGAGAATTGAATCGAATCTCATCAGTTTCATCTCAGGATTGTTCCCTCTGATGTTTTCCTTTCCCTTAGCCACAGTACATTTTCAGTTTGCTGAGTGTTTGGGCTTTTTTCCATTTCCTGTGGTAAATTCTTGGGTAGGCAAATCAATCTTGCTATGTGCACACTCTTTCTGCCTAGAAGTATAATCTAAATGTTTCCTTTCTTAAATTTACCTCGAACTCCCACTGATATTCCCTATTCTAATACATTACTGTTGTGGAAGCAGTTGAAACTCAATTTTGCTGTTGCAAACTGGATAATGATGGCAGCAATATTTGCAGTAGAAGCAGTATGGTAATGGTGGGAATGCTATGGCAATATTGGATAGTTATAAGGCCAATTGAAAAGTATTTTGAGGGCAGGCATTACTGAAAACCAGTATATTCTATAGTCTGTAGCTACTCAAAATGCCAATGCAGCCCATGAGCACGCCAGAGACGAACAGAGAAAATGCTTAGAAGAGCCCATGTAAACACTGGCACTGCATCCCTGCATTTAGGGAATTTCTAGCCTTTGCCAGCTTATCTCAAGCACCAGGGCCCAGTGGCACTAACCACGGCTGTAACACAAATCAGCATCTCACATCTTTTGCTCTCTCTGTTGACTCGTTTGCTTTTATTCTCTCTTTCCTTCCAGGGTTTCTGCCGCTCCTTGCTCTGGTCTCTCCAACGGAGGTAACAGGTTGTTCAGGCTTTCCCCCATGCCAGTCTATCACCGAGGAGCCAAGAGCAGAGCCTGGATGTGGTGACATGATCATTCCTCTGTGCTGGAAGAAAAACCACAACCCAGCCCTTCTTCCATGAAGAACCACAACCTTCCAAACTGTGGAGGAACTGGGTCGGTGCTGAGCTTTGTCTAGAAGTGGGACATCCCCAATGCTTTGTCATTCAAGATTGTTTCATGAAGACCAAACATATGTTTCCCGTTGTGAGTTTTGCATATAATTTAATCCGTTGAAAAGGACTGATTCTTGAATCCATTAATTAAAAACCATCAAAATGGAGGAACATCCATGATTTCTGCAGTGCTCCTCGCGGTGTGCTCATGAACTCATCTTTCACATGGATGACTTGTTGAAGACGAGGTGATGCTTTCTCTATGGCTGGGATTTTTCAGGGATTTTTTGTGGTGTTTTTTTGGTTTTGCTTTAATATCCATTAGTTTAAAAAAAAAATGGCCTTCATTAAGAGGGACGGAGGCAGGCAGGCAGGCGGTTTATTACCAGTGCCCTTTTTCCTTGGAAGGAAATACGTCCTCTTACAAGGAGGAACAATGGATGCTAAAGGGAAGCAGGGCAGTGCTGTGAGGACAGAGCTGGGAGGTGAGGCAGCATCAGGACAGGGTGTGTATGTGCAGGGTTTGGGAACAGGACAGAGATGCACGTCAGTGTGTCCAGCAAGTGTTTAGGCTCTTGCCTAATATCTCTAAACTACATTCAAACAGTCTTTGTTCTAGTTGTCTGTATTAGAGAGAGTCAGCTGGCTACTGGAGTCACCCTTCATAGAATTGCAAGGAAACAGAGGAAAAATGTTTTGAAAGGAAGGAAAATGTTGAAACCTTCCCATCTAAGAATTTTCAGGAAAAATTACTTTTCATTTTTTGCCTAAGTGAAGATATTACCACTTGGAGGAGCGGGGCCGGGCAGTGGCGTTTTTCCAGATGAGTTTGGTGTCGATTTAATACTTGTACTAAGGTGTATTCAGGGACGTATCCAGACACTTTTTCTTTCCACAATTGTGTTTCCTCATAGAACCAGTGTGTAAAGGAAGCAGTCATCCCAAAGAAGATCTTATTCCTTTTTGGATGGCTGTATACACATAGCTCTGCTCAGGAGATAATTAGTAGTGAATACAGTCTTCCTTCCAGTAAAATGATGGCATCAAACAGCTAGCATGTGCTTCTTTACTATGTGAAATGTAAAGGGAGTCCTGCTTCCTCACACTGCTGGTTTGCACTATTTTATTGCAAGTATTGAAACCATTAACATGCTCCTTCTTCACCAAGCTCTGGCTCCTGGGGGAAGGAGGTACACAGGGTGCTTCTCCCCTCTCTCACCCTTTCTTTCAGGATCTTTTCTAGCCTTTGGCATCACAGGCAAGCAATGAGATGGCGACAGCTAGGTTAAACATTGTGAAAGATAAAGCCACAAGCAAAAAGATCTTCAAAACCATTTAAAGTTAAAAACTTGAGATGTTCAATGTTTCTTATGCTTTCTCAGTTCTGGACTGAGACCAAATATTCTGGGTTGGCTTTAAGGCACCGACTTGAATGAGCAATAGACTCAAACCATGAGAGACCTAGAGGACTTGGTGTCCCTCATTGATACCTTCGCTCCATCTTTCACAACTCGGCTGTCAGTAATGTTTGTCTCCCATCTCTCCAGGGCTCCCACGGAGGAGCTCCCAGCTGGAGACCATGTCTGCTCTCTGTGGGACAGGCCGTTCACTCTGACTCTGCCTTTTATGTGGCTGTGACACAGAACTGTCTGTCTGGGCTGAGAAATTGTGGGCTAATTTATCTAAGTGTAGCTCATCATCACTGCTTGCACTTTGAAATGAAAAATCCCTTGTCTTTTAAACCAGTAGCACACCATCCACTGCTACGTGGCTGGGCAGAGGGGACAGATGTTGTATGACAATGCGAGTCAGAGAGGATTTAAATAATGCAGTCGTAAGGGAAGCAGTAACATGGGAACACAGCAGCAGCTATCAGGAGTGTGTATATTGTACCTGTAAAACTGTGGAAAATTACTTATTTCACACCTTCTGAGGACTATAAAGGAGGCCAAAAGAGTGGTAATTGTATTAGGAATTAATTCCCTTGCCCCCTCAGTATGTTGAGTTGCCCCTTTTTACAGAAAGAACAGAAAAATAGAAGGTCTGGAGCCTCCCCCAAACCTGTCTGGGGAGTTGGGCACTGGGGGAGGTCCCCCCTATCCTCCTCCTTGTGCCAGCAGGTTTCATGGAGACTTTGTCTTGTAGTTATTCATGCTTTGAGGTAAGTGTTCCAGTCCTGCATTTAAGGTGAGCCATGAAATACTGTAAATAGACTGTTATGTGGTTTTCTGTACCTGGATAATTGAAACAAATAGAAGGAAATAGCTAATATTTTTTGGTGGGATGACCTCAGGAGCAGGAGACCAGCTAGTTGTGTCTTCCTCCAGGGAAGAAAGTTAGAGGAATTACTGCCAAATAATAATAATAACGGCAGCAGCACAGGCTGTAATTCCCTGCTTTCCTACTTCAGTGACACCTGAACACCAGCATGAAGAAAACAAGTCATTTATCAAGTATAATTTCTTGGAACCACTGGGCGTGTGGAGAAGAATGGGGGAGAGACAGGCAGACTGATCTCTACCTCATCCCAGCCATTAAGGAACTAGCATATAATTTTACCATTTTGGCAATTTGTGCTTGCTTAGGCCAAATCTGGATGTGGACTACTGTGACTTGCTGTATGTCCCCGTTTCCTTTTTAAGGCTCTCCAAGATGCAAACTTTGCTGCACCCACCTACACTTCCTAATGAGGGATCTGGCCCCGTTGCTCTCTGTGTTCCTGAGGTTCCTGTGCAACCAAAAATCACCCACCCCGGCTCTCATTTTGACCTAGTTTGCTGGGGTTTTTTTAAGAAAGTGAGGTTCATGTGATACCCACGGAAATGCTAAGCCTTTTGCATCTATTTTGGTCTCTGTAAAATGAACTAGATTTTACTGTGGGAGAGAAAACTCAGGCATAATTAAATACTAAAACATTTATTAAAAAGTAGTTGGTTAAAGGAAAGGACTGTCTTAAAGCAAAGTGGGCAGAACTTAGATATCAAAAACTGTTTGGCATCAGCATCTGGCCAGGAAACAGTAGGTGGAGAAATGTGGGCATCAGAAAACATAGTTCACGTGCAGTGGGTTTTGTTTAATTGCGGGGCTTACAGAAAAACTTGTTACCAACTCAGTTCTTTAGAAAGAGCAAGTGATGGAGGAAGAGGAGTGAGCTAGAAACATCTCAGCACATTACAAAGGAGTGAATGAGAGGTGCCCCCTAATTTCTGGGTGATAGGAGTCAATTTCTTGCTAAAAGATGTTCTTCTGGCCAAAAATGAAGTGAAATTGGTGTGTCTCTGTCTGAGACAGGGGAATAAGAACTAAATGCCAGAAGGTTATATGGGTTTCTCTGGGGAGGAAAGCAATTAAGTACTGGCCAAAACAAGGTGGCGACAGTAGAGGGGATGTGAGCACAGTGATGCCTGGTGTGTGACAAACACAGCATGGCCTAGCAGAGGGAGAAGTGAGCAACCTTGAGCAGTTATATGCAAAAAAATCTTAACAAACACAACAAGAAGCTGCTGGGACACATACATAGTAAAGAAAAGGTTTAAGTGTTTCTGAAAGCTGCAGAGCTGCAAGCTACCACTTCACCTGTAGGAAAGGTACTAAACCAGTAATTGGAAAAGCCAGGTCTGAGGGTGAGTGGTTTTGATTGAGAAAGAACAATCTGCACTGAGCCATAAAAAAAAAAAAAAAAAAAAAAAAAAATTTAAAAAATCTGTGATTAAAACCATTCAAGCGATTTCAGCTGAATCCTCCTGGGCTGAGCACAGCAAAGAGGAATAAGCTTGGCACAAGAGCTGTGCTCATGCCCTGCTCCTGCCCGCTGGGATTTTTCTTCAAGGCCCCACTTAATTTCCACGGCCAGTTCACCCCAGTTCTGCCTTGCTGCCTCATGCTCTTTTACCTACTTGCCTACATCCCCTTCTGCACAAAAAATGGGAAAATTTGGATGTGCTGCAGTACCTGACAGGATCTTCTGAGCATCTGGAATGGTATGAGAAAAGGAGGGACCTTACGTGGTAGAAATACTAGTAAGTAAATAATAAAATAAGAAAAAAGAAAAATAAAACAAGAATAAAGACTAGTAAAATAAGAGCAATCAGTAAGAAGGGAAAGGATCCTGGCTCTTCGTTATTAATCTACAAGTTGAAGAATATAGTGTAGCAGGTAAAGGTGTTTTTGTGGATTTGGTCCTGATGCTAAACTTGTATGAGATGAACTCTAGGGAGTTTGTCTTCATTAGGGGAAGGATTAATGTAAAAGGTAGGAAAGCAAGAAAAAGCCCTGTGTGAACAAATGACTGATGCGGTAAAGTAATTAGATAAGACATGCACAACATATTTATTGCAGAGATTTAGTTACTTAATTGCTCAGTAGATAATGTGTGTATGTATATGCACACATGCAAGTTACGGATGTTACTGCATGTAATTATCTATGAATATGCTATATATCTCTAAAATGGGTGATACGGATCTAAGATGACTGTCATGAGTTTAAAATGCCTTTGAACTAAATAGCTTTGCCATTTAACTCAGCATTTCGCTAATAAATGAAAGTTATTAAAAACCTTAGACAGCAGAACAATCTGGCTTTGAAGAATTTGAAGACAGTGCAGGTGTTGGAGAGAAAAACAGGACTGGTAAATGTTGTGGGGTTTGTTGTTTTTTGGTTGTTTTTTTTTTTTAAAATCTTTTTCTTCCTAAACCAGTCCACCAAAGCAAGCTGTGGCCATGTGGCCCAAGGCCATCCAGTTACTGAGGCTTTCGGAGCTTGGATCCCTGATGCTGCAGTATGTGGCTGTGTCGTATTCGCAGCCAGTTCCAGCTGGGAAGTGCGTTAGTTTAAATCATCGTGAAGACAAGGTTGGCTTTAAGTAAGTCATTTTATCTTTCTTTATAATGCTTTGAAGGAGGAAATTTTGCTTCTTATGTAGCTCTTGAGAGCTGTTATTTCCAGCAGCCTCACCCGTGAGCGTGGTGCTGAAGGACGCGGTTTACAAGGTGTAGCTGTTGCAGAGCCATAAAAACGTTGGCTGTCTTTATTGAGCAGACTGGGGTTTCCACAGGTACCAAGGAAATTAGTCACCTGCCTTTCCATGTAAATAAATGAACAGCACGCCTTGCAAAGATAATTTTCCCATAGCTAAATAAATCTTGGGCGAGGAGAGGTATCGCCATCACGTGCCACAAACTGTCGGGAAAGAGTGGAAGTTCTGCAGCCCTGGAGGAGCCACATGTCACACTTTCCCTGTCTGCTTCCAACTGTCAGTCTCCCAGGACCTTCTGAGGGCTCTTCGTGCTCTACTTGAGGCATTTGGCCAAGAAGGTGCTGCCTGAGTCAGGGGCTGCTTCTTGCTGGAGAAGAGATGCATCTGCAGCAGGAGGCGTCTGACTCCCTCTCGGGCAGGGAGCTCATCTCACCTGGAGAGGGTTAAACTCAACTGCTGACAGATATAAACTCACCTTCACTGGGCTAATGAAGAGTTTCCCTAGGGCGTGCTACTCTGCAGTTACTCATCCCAGGGTTTCTGGTTTGGTCCGCTTCCCAAGCTAAGCAAATGGAATAAACTCATTTAGCAGTATCTGGGGAAGTAAATCAGCATTGGCACTGAACAGTGTGCTGTTTGTCACCTCCTTTCTACTCCTCCCTGAAGAAACACAAGATTCTCACCTTCGCCAAAGCCTGTCTATTAAAATCTAAAGCTGGATGATCACCTGAATGAGTTCAGGCCCTACAATGATAAAATAAACGTCTGCTGCTCTAGAGAAGCCAGTTGGTGACCTTTCCTATTCGGCTTCCCTGGTGATTCACAGGTTTTATTTTTTGCTAAGTACAAAAGCATTTTCCCTGGCAAATGCTCCTGAAACTGAAAATGAAAATAAGCCTACAAAACACTAAGGGGAGGGTTAGGTCTTTTCACAGTTATCACTATTTATAACATAAAGCAGCTGAAGTGTGGTGAGCTCTGTGGAGAAATGCACACGTTTCCCTGTGCCGTCTCAATTCCTGAGTTAATTTCCCCATGTTAACAACTATTTGGTGTCCTATATTGTCAGTGGGAACTCCTCCGTAGCCTGGTATACCAATGTGATCTCTTTAAATGATAGGTCTACTACTGAGGGCATTTGCCTTTTGACTCTATTAAAAAATTCATCAATAATTGATAAACTGCATTTTTCATTTGAAAAATTGCAATCAGGTAGCAAAGTCTGAATATTCATATGAGAGTAATATCTTTCCAGCATTCATTAATCTGAGTCAGTAATGAACTACGGGTAAAATTGAGCAATAATTTGGAACAAGTAATTTATTTGATTATTTTTCTCATCTTCTCTATGAACATGAACAGTTTAATTGACCTTCCTGAATTTTTCATTTTATATTCAAAGATTTTTGGTAAATGCTTTGCAGGGCCGTGGCGTGATTGGTGTCAGCATCTGGCTGGGCTCACTTGGGCTTGCAGGGGCTGAGCGGTGCTTGTCCCACGGAGCTCTGCCCCCCGGGGTGCACTCCTTGCTGGGCTTCCCTGGAATTTACCCTTTATCTTCCTTGCCCAGTTCATGGCTGATAGGGCAAACCCCCGAAGAACAGGTTATTCCTTTGTCTTTACTGTTGTCGTGAATAAATTTTACATTTCTAAATCCTCTCCTCAGGCTCTTTTTGGTTTAAGGCTCAATTCCCCAAATTTTTTTCACCCCTTGGCCATGTTCTCTAGACCTCTGATCTCCTTCCTTGTCCTTTTGCGATTCCCTCCATTTAGTACACAACTTTACTAACAGATAGTATAAACCAGAATGTATTTCTCCCATGAGGACTACTTAAGACTGAACCTAGTGGAAGAATTATTTCCTGTATCTTGATAGCCACACTTCTATTTGCCATCCCAGAATGATTACTTCTTTCAGAGCAGCCATCCCCAGCTCCCTTTCCCCAACCTGTGCAGTTGTTCCCCAGCCTGTAATTACACAATTGATTATTTCTGCCCAAGTACAGTACCTCGTATCGTCTCTCCTGAATAACATGCTTTCTTTAAAGATTATTTCTGCAATTTGTCAAGACCTTTTTGAATTTTAATCCCATCCTCTCATGTGCTTGCAGTCCTTCCCTGCAGTATTATCAGCGAATGTAACAAGCATATTCCTTCTTCCATCATACGAGTCATTAATGAAAAAATTAATAATGCTGAGTTCAAGGCAGGTCTCTCTGAAACAGTGCTTGATTCATCCTTTCATTTTGAATAGAAATGTGTTCTGGAAATGAATGGTCTTCTAAGCAAGCTTTGTAGCCTGTATACATATCACCAAATGCCATGTTGATAGCTAAGGCTAAAGTCAAGCTACTCCTCTTCAATGTCCCATAGAAGGAAACACAGTTGGTATGGTGCATTTCCGCAAGTGGTGTTTGCTGCTGCTTATGCCTTCTGTATGTTGTTGCTTTTATAGAAAGATCGAGTATTTTGCTGTAAATGGATGGTTTGTGAGCGAGTATACAAAGCAATGTCTTTTCCTTCTTCTTAGACATGGCTACTTTTTCCTTGTCTTTCCCTCTTCAGTCTTCCATGATAATAGTTAAGATTCTGATATTGCTTCAGACAGCTCCTTAAGTATGCGAAGATAAAGCTCATCAGCATAACCAATTTGAAAACATCTAAATTAGCCAGGCACTCTCATCATTCCCTTTTTATGAGATTACAATCTTCCCTCTTTGTTACAGTATTATTGTGCCGACCATCTGCTCTCACTTGGCCTTTATCATGAAGATTGAAGCAAAGAAAGCTTATTAAACATTCAGCTTGCTTGGTTAATGGCTTTCCCACTCCTTTTTTGGTCTTCCTTTATTACTAATGTACTTACAGAATGATATCTTTTTAATTGCCCCACGTTTTGTACCCTGACCTCTCCAACTTGTTGATGTACTTCTCTGCCTGATGAAACACTTGCTGAACTTTTTAAAATGCTAGAGCTCAGGCTATGAGCTGGAATTCCTCCACATTAAATCTACAGAGAATATATAAACATTTTTCACCTTCTAGTGATGCTTGTGGGTCAGGTATCTCATATGAGAGGGAAAGCAGTGGCAGCCCCTCAGCTAACACCCACCTGAGCCCACGGCCAGCCAGGATTGATAGGCAGGAGAAGGCAAAAAAACTGTAAGTGAAATTGTTGAGATTGCAATTTTTAAAAAATCTAATAATATGCAATTTGTTGAAATTGTGTTAACTTTTTTACAAGTTCTCCTCTCCTGACTCACTCTGTTCTTAGTGCATCGCCTAGATTATTTCTTAGGTTTTTAGAGTTCTCTGTGGATTTCCCTTTATTGGTCCCCAGTCTATGAGTAATTGTTCTCTGTCCCCGATCCTTTTAAAATAGCTACTGCAGCAAGTTTCACCTTTGTAAGTATGTGACCTCAAAGCCACAAGAAAAATCCTTCTCAATTATATTGAGCAGCTTGTACACAGATTTCCAAATTATTCCAGCCATATGTAAACACAATAGGGTCTGAAAAAACAAAAGTAGGTCTAGTCACAGAGATGTAGATCGATAGAGACTTCTGGTTTGAATTCACTCATCGCATAGCAATTTAGATAGTAAGATGGGGAACATAATAACGTAAAATTTCAATGTTGCAGCTTCCTGTTTTTTTTACTCTCACACTAGAGACTTGGGAAATGAAGAGAACTTTGATTTGCAAAGCTAAATAAAACAAAAGCGCAGAGGAACCTGACTGGGCGTGCTGACCTTGTTTTCAGTTTTCAAGCAACTTGAAGCTGAATCTCACTTGCAAGTGACCGTTACCATTGTTTTCTCATAGAGAGCCATTAACCTATAACTTACTGAAGCAAGCAAACTGTTCTTTCCTGGTAAAAAGAATTCCTAGCCTTCCTCATTTTCTTCTGAAATATCTAAAAATGGATGAGCCTTGTCAGATCCTAATATTTCTAACCTGCATAAGATTCTGGGAGAAAATAAAAATTCACCCTGTTGGTTATGTAAAATGCCTGAAATTTAGCAGAAATTTTGAATCTGTCTAAATTCTTGGAAACTGAGAGGCAGGAGCCTTTGCTGCAGGATACTGCCTTGTTTCAGGGTCTGGCAGGACAACCCAAGCCCATCCCTGAGGTAACTGATGCCTGGCAGCTGCTCTGGGTAGCACTGAGGAAGTGCAACGCTGCAGGTATCATAATAATTTGCTCTCCATGTCAGACTGGAGGAACCTATTTCTTGCAGAAAACCCAAGCTGGAGAATCACACTTAGCAGGGTGATCTAACCAACAAATATCCTCTTCAGTTTTCCCACAGTCTTAACTGGTATGTGAGCAAACGAAGAGTGAGTGGAACAGGAGACTAACATTGTTAGTATTTCTACTAAACTAAATGGAAAGAATTGCTACTTGATAGCATTTCCCTTGTAGTAGGCAATTCCTAGTAGTACATACATTGCATGTTGATAAATGCCTATGTCAGGCTCCAGGAAGACCAAGTCCAGGGTGAGCAGCGCTCGCCTGGCCACTCCTGGTCGGTGGTCCTTGAGACAGCTCCATCACCTTGTGCCTCCTCATTTTTCTCCAGGTAGCCCAGATTCAACAATCCCGATCTTAAAATCCCAACTGTGTAAAGGAGGACAGTCGAAAAGGCGGAGCTGGAGACCAAAGGTTCAATTTTAAGCTTCAGCTTCTATAAGAAGTCTTTACTTATAGCTATGCAGATCTCCAGCTAGTTGCAGGTTTTTTTTCTGGCTCTTCGTAGCTCTTTGGTTGAAAAGAAGAAATGGAAATCAGGGCCTGGAATCTCTAATTCAGAGTCAGTCGCCCACAGGCAGATTGTTACTGGGCCAATGCTATCCAGTTGGTTTTGCAGTTGTACTTGTTTCACATATAAAAGTTTTCGTAATAACTGCAGCCAGTGGGCTACAAACTTCTGTAGAAAGTGAGAGGCCTTTAAGAGGCTGTAAGAAGGAGGGATCTACAGAGAAATGAGGTTGTCCTTTTTGAGCAAGTCTCTTTTTTGATAAGAGAATTGAAACATCAAGCCAATTAAAATGTCAAGGAATTTTCAAAATATAGTCTTAACTGAGAAAAAGTGCCTTTAAATGTAAATGATGTAAGCATATAAAATCATGATAGCTGACACCATCTTGAAGTGTTTTATAAACAAGGGCTTTTTACCTTCCTAGCCTTTGCTTCAAGCAGTCACTCAAAAAAGAAAAAAAAAAAACCAAAACCCACTTCCAGTTCAGTGAGTAAAGAGTTTAAGGTCTGTCTTTATGGTGGGAAGGACGGGCTCTGCAATGCAAGCATGCATGCTTCAATACGTCGTGATATTTTCTGATATATAAACTGAAGAGTAAAAAGACAGAGGATGGTCTAAAGGTCAGTATAATAAAACAGCAGAATCTACTGATTCCCCTCAGAGTTTATGATCCGAGGAAGATCTCTTGTTTCAACTGATAAGAGTTCCAAAACATTGTATTAAACTTTTAGAGAGGAGGAAGCCATTCCAAGGGGGTACGTGTGGTATGATCGATTCACTGCTTGCTTGAATCTCTGGAGAAATAATTAACCCATGACTGTATATTTTTTGAGGGAACTCATTCGAGGTCAGGAGGAAAAACGAGTTTTTCTCTCCCTAGTCTTTTACTGGCGATATTTAAAGGCAATGCAGAGCTTTCTGTCTCCACTCCAGAAGCCCTTGAAAATGCAGAAGTGAGCGCCCAGTTGCACAGTCTGTGATGAGACACATTTTGTGCTAGACAAATGTTATGGTACCCTGACAGCAGGAATGCTTCTGTTTTGTCGTTTGCCCTTCTCACCCTAGAAAAATAAAGACCCTTGAGCTTTTTTAGTTACTGAGTTGGAAACTGTTAAATTGTGCTGAGCCACTGCTTGAAGTAGTGGAAAAAATGGTTGAAAAAGGAGTTTGCTCAATAATCACACGAGCTAGAACTGCTTGTTCTCTGCCACCCTCAAACAGCCATCAGCTATCAAGATTTTTTTTTTCCTGAAGGTCAATAAAAAACCCTCATTTTTTTGATTTTTAGTTTTATATGATATTGGAAAAGCTAAATCATGTTTTAGCTACAAAACTCTTATTTAAAGTCTTTTGACAGGCACTTAAAGCTTCCTTATATACTGTTGCTACAGGGCCTGGGGTTTTTATCATATTTATGCTGTTGGAATGCCTCTGTTTAAAGGCATGTCGTCAGGTTCAGGTGTTACAAGTAAAATCAGAATGAGGTTTGTTTTCTTGTTTCCCTCACTGCTGATGTTTTTACTGAGCTGTTGAACTACACTTGCTGAGTTTTACCTTGACACTTTAATTTGGAGACAATTTAATATGTTCCGACTGAAAATTTTAAAATGAAAGTCCCAGTGCACAGCAGAAACAAAGCACAGATTTCATCATTCTTGACCCATTATCAGGGTTGGTTTTTTTTTTTTTTTCAATCTGCCACTTTAGAAACCATGTGTTGTTTCACTCCAGGTATTTTAACAGCTCATTTTAGTCTTGCTGACATTGCTGTGTCACGGTTCATGTCTTTTCTGACACAAAGCTATCAAGTTCTTCCATTTACTCTTCCATTTTACCCCTGCTTACAAATTAGGTTTAAAGAAGCTAAAACCCTTCTGTGTCTAAGGTCTCTCTTATTTGAGTAGTGTTGCCCTTTGCATTTTATAATTGCTGATGTATGGTTTCAGTCAAGAGACCGTACATCCTTGTAAAATACTTTGGAGAATGACTATTTTAAAGTAAAGTAAAAATTGTTAAAAAAGCATAAATGTGTCTTTCATAGAATATAAATTTATGTAAAAGGAAAATGTTTCAAAATATCCCAGTGTTTGTTTTCCCCCAAGTACCCTTTGCCAGCTTATCATAAAAGTTAGACCAGAATTCGGTGTCTCTGTGATTTTTTGGTGCTCATCATGTTTCCGATGTGTCTCCTGCCCTTCCCTCCCTCTCCTTAAACCAGCCAGGTCTGAGCAAGACGGAAACTGGGGACCTGAAGGTGAGCCTGCTGGTGCATTCTCCAGGCAGTACAAAGAAACTGGAGGTGTCACTGTCTGTATTAATATCTCTTCATCCTTGCGTGCATTCATCTGGTGCTTTTCATAAAATTCACGTTATTTTATTTTAAAATGTGACAGGAGCATGTTTTTCTGTCTTTTCACCAGTAAATATAGCTGGAAGGATGCGTAGAGGAGAGTCACGCCCCCCTTGCTGACTATGCACCGTGACACAGGGTGTGGAGGAAATTCACCACTTCATCACTTCAGCCGTTGACGAAGTGAGTCACTGTGCAGAGGTCCCAGCTGCTCACGTCAACACGGATCCAGGCTCTCCTCCGGGAGCACAGGGCGTTAGTCAGGCAGTCTGACCTATGGCAGCAACCAGGAATGCTGGTGGGGGGAATAGCCAGCGTGATTTAGCAGGATGCTGTGCATCAGTAAAAATCATCCTTATTTTTTTGAACGTGGCTGTGTCTGTGTGAGTTGGTTGGATGAAAATGACTCACACAGAATGAAGTTGTGGTTATGAATGGCCACCCAAGCTATACATCTGCATTATAGCTCAGCAGAGCTGAGCTGGGTCTCAGCCTCAGTGTGTACAGGCCACCAGCCTTGGGGCCAAGCAGGGTAGCTCGGCCATAGAGGTGGGTGCACAACTCTGGCTTGTCTTCCCTGCCTTGCAGAGCCTCATGCTATTATTGTCTTCGCGGTACTCATGAGAACAACTTGCTTTTTCTTTCTGAGCTCTAGAGAAGGATTTTAGGATTTGAGCAGCAAATTTGCACTTTGTGTGGCTCCGAAAACCTCAATTACTTTCACCGTCATAGTGAACCGAGGACACGGAGGATCAAGCGCACAGAGCAGTTTCAGGTTATTTGGTGGGAAAGATGTTGGAGAAATGTACAATATCTCGTTATTGAGCAGTTAGTGCCAGAGCACTGATTGCTTCAGATATGGCAGTCGGGTCACAGCTCGGCTCTTCCCTTGCTAACACCACAGCAAGGGCATCCCGCTCTTTGCAAGCTCTGCTGGGACAAAGGAAGTTTAGTTTTCTGGTGATGTGCCATTATGCATTACAAGTCCTGATGCTTGAGCATCATTTCTGAAGCTGGACCCAGCCATACTAACAGTCAGTTTGTACCTGATGGGCCACTTACATACAGGAGGAGCAAGCCATATGAAATATGGCCAGGGAAAATTAAAGGTTCAACTGCTTAGACACTGATACCATTTCTTTCTTTTTTATCTATAAACCAGACTTCTGGCAGGATGAACTCTGAAGGAAGCAGATCTAGTATTTACAACTTAAAGCAGCTGAGGTCCCCATTTCATATTTAGACATGAAAGACAACATTTATTTGTTCTTTATCTTTGAGTTTTAAGGCTCTTTCCACACTAAAGAAAGTGTGGGAGAAGAAGAAGAGATAAAAACATGTTTGAAATACAAGCTATTATTCGAAGCTCTTACAATATTTTAAAGCTTTTCCCTACAGCTATTTATTCCATGTACTTAACGTCTGGTTTATGCTTTGATATATTTTGCAATTATTTTTCATCCTTAATTTGATTTTATTTTAATAACATTGTTCAGAACAATAGTGGGTGACAAAGACGGCGAGCATGCATCAGATGGGATTATCTGACCAAGATGAGTTGTTTTAATTACGTCCATGTACACACATGTGATACCATAGAGCTACTTAAAGGTGTTATGATTTTAGGAGGCAACACTATGGGAAAATAACTGTTTGAAGGATTCAAAGTGTTAGTTCAAATAGTCTTGTTTTTACGCAGCATACACTCTATGGTTTTTCACTTACAACAGTTCGCCATTCAATGACCTGGTGCGATATTAAGCCGCTGTGTAGGAAAGAGCTCAGAAAGCTGGATCTTAGGCAAGGATGCTGTCATTGGGCATTTCCCTTAAAATCCCAATGAGGAGTGGGGTTGCTTGGTCTTGAAATCACCTGAAGTGCCACGCAAGTGAAGGCTGGTGCCACATTTTCATGCCATGCTTCAAATTGTACAAGGAGGGATACTCTCTCATTAAAGTAAAAATAATTTTATTATAAATTATGAATATTATAGGCAATGTCTTTTTTTTTTTTTTTTTTTTTTTTTTCAGTTACACTGAAAATCTGTTTTCTGACAGTATTTGATTATGTTGTTTATGTACAGCTAGCTTTGGTTTCACTGCTGGTAAGTTTTTCTCTGAGAATTAGATATTACTGAGATATACAAGCACCGCTCTAGCCAGGCGGTTCTCCCTCTGACAAAGGTATGGGAATGTAATGGAGTTTTTCAGTGTTTTCTATTATATATTGCTTATATGGTACCTAGCTGTGGGTAATATATTTCTTTTATTCCCTGGCAATTCTAAATTGCCTGGAGAAAAAAAAAAAATAAAGCTTTGTTTAAAACAAAACTGATTAAAAATTTTCATTTCATCTCAGAATCAACAAAACATTCAATTTGACCTCACATTACAAATTTCATTCTAGTTGCTAAGTAATTTACTATTTTTTAACATAATATAACATTCCAAATGAAATATTTGACACAGAGTATTTTGACAAAATATAAACGTTACTTAAGCACTTCTAACAAATTAAGACAACTTGCTGAAATTGATGGATAGTCATGAAACATTTAGATCAGCCTGAATTTGTGCTTTTTTAGAAAAGGAAAAGATTTTTAACAAACTTTTCTCCGGCTCAAGGTCACCCCCCATCACAGGAATATATCACATTTTACATTCAGTCAGATTTGCACAGATTTATGTTTTTCAGAGAAGAAATCTATCCTCAGTGCCTGAACTCCCTAAAATGTAGGAAATAGTAACCCCAAAAAGCGATGCCAGCCCCGGAGGTGCCGGGTGTTGTTTCCACTGCTGGCAGTGCAGTAGGTGTGACCTGCTTTTGCTGTATCAGCGAAGAGCTTGGAGATAATTAACGATCAGCGACATTATTTGTGCTATCTGTATGGTAACTGCCGCGATGACCACCAGACCTACACATACTGTGTTTGCATGTGGTGAGAACAAACTATTATCTCCATTTCCCCCCCTCCATAGCCACAGTTTTTCTTTTTTTTTTTTTTTTGATTTGCCTTCAAAACATTCCTACTTTTCTTCCTTTTATTGTTGGGGTTTTTTTTGTTTGTTTGTTTTTTGTTTTTCTTTTACGATGAGCTTGCCAGGTAGATTTGAACCTTATTTTCTCACCTTTCAGCTGAGCCTCTCCCCAGTGAAGATGAACACATTTGTGATAGACAGAATTGTGCAAGAGCTCTGTTGTTGGGTCTCGGCTGCCCAAAATTAAAACAATCCATTTCTGTTGGCTGTGGATCTTCATACAATGTGCCAGCAGGGACTGCTGTGGGGATGGGATGTCCAGCCTCGTGAATGTGATGTTTTCAAAGCGCCATCATTAAAATTGCATCAGCTTCTACTCTTATCTAGTAGCTGGGAGCTGGGACACAGTGGGAGCTGGAAGGAAAGAGAAAGGAGGATGAGGGCTTCGGCCGTGCTGAGCTGTGTTAATTTCCAAGCACCTGATGCAAGGCAAAATAGAGAACATCTTGCTTACCTAGTTAGCTGAGCAAGATCATTAGCTTCTGTATAAGCATTGCTATGCTGTAATTTGTTGCTACATATTCTACATATTTTAGACTAGCTGATGACCTTTAAAAGGAATGAACGGTATTATTTTCCAGTGCTTAGGTATTTTAATCCTTTTTTTACTTTTCCTTTTATAATCATTTTTATCATTTAAAGCCCACCTCTGTGTGCCTTAATATGATACTGTCATTTGATTTCATTTTATATCTGTGATATAAATCTTTGATCTTTATTTTAGCTTTGTCTGTAATACAGCTACTAAGGAAAATGCTAAAGATGTCTCTGATTTTCTGTCATTAAATCTGGGATCAGATTTTTCATAGAATTCAGCGTGAGGGAATGTTTCTCTGGTCTAGTTCTCACATGTTAAGAATAAAAGTCTTTTTTTTTTTTTTTTTTTCGTGTTGTAAATTGCATTTTGATGACTCTCCACTACTGAAAGAGCACTCCTTCAGCACTGCCAGGAAGCTTCCCTTGTTGCTTCTAGCAAGAATTGTCATGGTGATGCATTCTGTTGACCACATTTTGAAACACAGATTGTTTCTAATTTTGCCATTTTAATTTACTCTGGGTACTGGAATATCTCTATTTCTCTCTCTCCCTCACTCTCTGTTTTTTTCAGATTTTTATCACGACAAACTATATATATACACACACTAGGATCTGCCCTCTCACCTTCACATTCGCAAAACGTGCTGATGATATTTTCGTGCTGGTTTGTCCCTACGCAGGTCTGTGCCGCGGTTGCAGCCCCCCAGCCACACTGTTCTTGGCCTCGCCAGTCTGGCTGTGCTGGTGCTGCCCTCTCCGCACTCCGGCATCCAGCTGCCAAAAGGGCATCTTGCGTCTCTGCCGCACCGGAGAGGATCCCAGAGGGCTCTTCTTGAAGGAGGGTGCTGTTTTGCAGCAGCTGTAGAAGATGTACTTCAGACATTGAGTTGCTCTCGGCGAATGCAGAAGAAGAATGGGAAAATCCCAACAGGACCATCGAGTGCGGGGCTCATTACTGACATGCAGGTGTAGCCTTTCTGTGGCTAATTGTGCCTCCATGGGAGAGGCCAGGCAGTGGCCTGAAGAGTGCTTGGTCCTCAGAAAGGCTGGCAAGCTTTTAACTGAGCTAACAGGCTTCGCGAAGAAATTAAATTTGGCAGTGAAAGTGCAGTACTTAGGTTAGTCTCAAGTAGTCTTGAGATATAAAAACGTTTCTGTGGGAGTTCTTGGCTGAGTGTAAAGGCTGAGAGAAGAGTCCAGCAGCTTGCAGTGTGGAGTGGTGCTGCTTTATTTGTTCTGTGGTTGTGTTGATGGTTTTAAGAGGAAGGGTTGGACTAAATTTATGTCTAAGCATTTATTGTGCTATCATGCGAGGACCAGAGGCAGATTTTCCTCTGGTACTGGTCCATTTTGAGCAGGTAAGGCAGCCTGGGATCTCCTGCCATTCCTGCCTGTGAGGTGTGAACACAGTCTTAAATGCAAAACGAAACTAGGGAAACTGGGTGCACTGGGTATCAAACAAGCACAGCTTCTGTTGATACTTCTGCATTCTCCCAGAGACCCAGAGATGATGCAAGCCCGGTACAGCCACAAACCTCAGTCCCCTTCTGTTCTGATGGCTAGGATGGATGGGGCAGGGGCTGTCCCAGGCACAGCCCTCTCCTCCTGGCCAGGCACCCCGTGGTCCCTACCTGGGACACACAAGAGGTTCGAACAGCTTCACCTTGATTGCTTAACCTACTTCTCCTCAGAGGTCTTGTTCTTCAGACTGCTGCTGGGGGTCCATCTCTCCCAACTGCTTTTACTGAAAATGTTTTACTTTTCAGAAGTAGTTAAGTAGTTCGGGCTCAAAGAGTGAGAAGGGCAGTTTCTATAGGACCTGGCAGTTAAGGACTTCTGGCTTGAAGACTGCTGTCTGAAGCTGTGTATGCGGCTGTCTAACTGCTAACGCGCAGTGCAATGACCTCAGGGGAGAAATGGAAATGGTTGTCCACTGGGTACCTTACAATTGTCCCCTGGATGCTTTGGAGCTATGGACGTGGGGTATCTGTATGTAAAATGCTGCATCAAAATGGGCAGAGGAGGAGAAATCCAATTAATCCAACCTCTGCCATCTTCAAACAGTCCTCTTAGCTGCAAAATATGTTGTGTTTTTATTTTTTTACTGTTTTTTTTATAAAAAGGATATGTAAATCAGATCATCCAGAGTTCAGGAAAGGGCTTACAGATGTGACCATGGAAGATGGTGGGGTGGGTTGGGGTGAGATTCAGGTACGCAATTGTGGAGGCATAGCCCTGGGGATGGTGAACAGGGAAAGGAGCCCCCAGAAGCAAGGGGCAATTTGGGCAGCTCCCCATGGCCTCTGATTGGCTTTTTAACATCTGTGACTCCACACAGCTGCTGGAGGGATGTGCAGTTTTCAGTCATGGACAGAAACATTAAAATACCTTGGACAGCATTTGTGGATATTGCTCAGAAAACATAGCTTTATTTATGGAGAGAGATTGTTCCTAATCTCCAAAGACAAAGCTGTCCAGCGTGATTTTTTCAAATAACAAATCCAAGCATATTTTGCATATATTTTCTTCTGTTGATCAAAAAATATAAATTGAATTTAAGGAATGCTGTTTGTTTTGGCAGTTTCACATAGGCCATTCCAAAGAAAATCCTTCAAGGTGAAGAGGAAGATGATGAAAGCCACTGGGTCCTTCTTCCCATGTGGCATAGAGAGTGGTGTCCTTGCTCAGAGATCTGCAGAAGACAAATCTCAGAAGAGTTGAAAAGGCCGAGCTCCACCTGCTTGCCAGCTGCACTACAGGTAACTGCCATGCTTTTATTTAAACATAAATATCTTCTATATTTAAAGAGAAATCAAAGTTTATGTGGGAGCACTAAGGCTTGAAAGACACGTCAGTAGAAACTCAGCTCTGACCATTGTCCCAAGGGTAGGGAACAAGTAGAGGACATGAGGAGCAAGGGTCCAGGATACGGAGAGAAACATGTTAGATTTTAACTTAAAGGCTGATTTATAAGAGATGACAGTTTCATATAGTTTATGCACATTTCATCAAGTTTAAAAAAAAAAAAAAAGTTACAAAAAGGACACTTTGGCATCAGCTCGAAAGGAATGTAAATGAACATACCCTTAACGTGCAGCCTTGCTTGCCAGCAAAGCCAAGTCCAGAAGAGCTATATTTGCCACTGAACTCCTAGAGCAATGGCAACACTGACAAGTTTTGTAATTTTATGCTATTGCAAGGCACAAAGTCTTCTAGTTGGGGATCTAATGTTTCTGTGGCTACATTTTCTATTTTTTACATCCCAGTGAACGCCATGCCTTTATGTAAGACTGCATATAATCTATAGGAGAAATACAAATTCTGCAAACCACCCCAGAGACGCCAGCATACATGTTGAGTTACCACTTTGAAATAAGTCAATCTATGGTTAGTATTAAGTGATGCTGGTATTCTCCATCAGATAATGAAGGAACTGTGTGTTTGCTTGTGCAGAAAAGATGAAATTCCAGCTTGCATGTATATAGAGACAGGAGGTAGGACTGGGTGCCTTGGTGTCATGGAAACGAGGCAAGGCACGTGGTATTTAAATATCTGAACATCATAGTCCTCACTTTCTTCTGGGATGTGGTGCTTACAACTTTGTAATGACCTCAGTCAAAAACTAGGCTGAATGCCAGCGTTTCTCATCACAAAAAGGACATTCCTCTGGCAGCTAGCATTTGTAAAGTGAGTTAATGGCAGAGCTTTGTTCATTAGAGGAGAGGTAAAAAATGCATGTAGAGATTTGTTTTTAATTTATGATTATCCACAACCTTCTATTACCTTTCACCACCACCAAATATTTTAAAACACCCTAAATCAGATGTTGTTAGTGGTGGGTAATTCTATCACATACCTGGGCTCCTCTGCAGCTGTGCCCAGTTATGCTCCATCCCTGAGGGCTCCTCGCCATCCCCAGCTGGCCTCATGCTTAAAAAAGAGTTTAGAGAGCTGTGGAGTGGAGGTCAAAGCCCAGAGGGGGGTGGTGAGGGGCGTTGCTACCTTCTGGGGCAGATCCTGGCTGTTGCAGGGGAAGACATGAACCATTGCTGCTCCAACAGCTGTGACGGTGCGGTGCCAGGCAGGGACCCCCTCTGATCTTCTGGGTGTGGGGCTGGGCAGAAGTCTCTGAAAATGAAAAATTAAGTGAAAATTAAATTCCTTCTAATTACTGGATTTTGAACCTTGAGGCTCTATTCTCCATACTCTGCTGCTGACAACTGCTGGCTAAATAGTAACATCAGGTACTCATTTAAAACCTGATTTATGAACGCTTTTTGTGATTAGAATAATTCTGAATTAAAATTCTGTTATATATGACATACGTTTGGACAATTTGTTGACATGAAAACTTTGTTAGCAACAATGACTTAAATTTAAAATAATATTGAAATATTTGAACAGTTATATAGTTGTCATTATTTTGTGTACCTAGTTTTTCCTCTGACCTCATATTCTTGAGGAAAAGGTTTCAAGTATATTCCTTTTTCTTTCCTTTGAAGAAATGTAAGTATTTCACTGAAGAAAGTGTGTTAAATATATGCCACTGGTGAACTGAGACCTTTGTGGCTAAATGTAACCAGTCACATCGACAAAACCCTACCATGGTTTTAGTTATAAACTTCATTCAGTGTGAGAGTATGTTTAGATTTTATGTTAGACCCTTGAAAAAAATGGCTTTATAGTGAGTTTTAGCACATAGAGGAAGTTATCTGGAATTGATACTCCAGAGATTCAATCCTCTGCTCTGGCACACCATCAAGGCCAGGGAAATCTTGGCCTCCTTTTAGCCTATTTTCACACCTTCTTCAGATCAGAATTGAAGGAAGCAATCTAAGCAAAACCAGATTGCCTTGAAAGTAATGGCTTTTCTTGTCTTCAAATTCGCCAAAATCTATTTTTAAAGTTTTTTAAATTTAGTTTGAAGCTATTTGCTAGAAAGAAGAACTGTTTTAGGAATCTATTGCAGACACTGAAGAAGAAAACTTCTTAAGTATTCAGATTTTATGCCTGTATTGTATTTTATTTGGATAACCGCTCACTACTTTTCTACGTGGTGTCCTAGAAAATGTGCCCTACCTTCTGCTTGGTTCTTGTTTCATGGTTTCTGTTTTCATGTCTGTATTTATATTGTGAAGGAATTGATGGGGAAAAAAAATTGTTTAAAGAGTATCAATATAATGCCTATTGGGAGATATTTAGCACTAGTTGTCTCCTATGAGGTTCAGAGATCTTTATTTGATAGATGTTTCTATTACTCAGTAAAAAAATTTCATGTTTGAGACATAACTATGCAGAAGTGTGAAGAACTAATTCACACTGTGATAAAATAGTTATGTAAATGTGATGGGGAGGGATCATTTATCTGAAAGACTGCTTGGGAAAAAAAATCAATCACCAGTATCAGATAATGAAGCCCTACTCCTGCATTGGAAAGGCAATGCTGTGGCCCCTAATATTTGAACACAGAGAGGGGGATTTACCAGCTTTCTGAGGAGATTTTACATCTGCTATAAATAGACGTCACAAATATTATTCTGCAGTTAGATTTGCCATTGTGCCGCATGGGCAAATTATTGGCTTTGCTAGCAAAGGTCACTGTTCTATAAAGGTGAGAATTAAAAAAAAAAAAAAAAAATCAGAAATTTTGCACTTAATTTAGAATAATATAAGCGCTATTTTAAAAATAGTACATAATACTTGTAATATGCAATAAGTAAATCAGTAACTCTGAGACTCATGTCAATTTATACAAGTGCACTGAAGAAGGTAAATATATTTTGTAAGAAATTTATATTTGGAATACATAAAAATGTACTCCAGGTCTGCGGCAAAGATTCTGCAGGTGACATTGCTCATTTGTGCGCTCTGCTGGTTTTTTGGCACATCCGTGCGGCTTGTATGTTTTTTTGGGACATCCGTGTTGCTTTTTTAGCAAGCACACTTTGAAAAGTTTTCAAGAATGATTCCCGAGGAAGAACATGCAGGCGGAAAAGCTTCTTTAGATACGTGAGTATGAGTATATTATATATATGTACAGCAATTTGACAACCGAGTCTTGAATGTATGGAGAACTTTTCCAGAGTTCAAGTGTTACCCTGGGCAGACCTGTGACAGCAAAAGCCGTAATGCTGCTGTTATCCTGTCAGCTAGAATCATTAAGAAAAAGAAATATGTAATTTTTCAACTTTTTTTTAAACTTTAATTGCAGTATAGGCATCAACAACTGCTTCAGAGTACAAACCCCAGCATTTATTTAAGCGCAGGGGACAGGTTTATAGACACAGGCTTGTATTCATTATTTGTGCAGACCCTTAAAATCTATGACGAAGATCAGTAGAAGGAAGAGTATATGAACAAAACCTGAGCTCATCTAACATACTGATGGAAACTCTGGTGTTTAACATGTTTGCACTGTGGTGCTGCCTGTTTTTGAAGGATGCCTTACCCAGGCCAAGTGAGCATGTCCCTTTAGACTTCCACACCTCACTGAACAAAAATTGGATGGAAAAGGCCTGAATTCTGACCTTCTTTTTTCTTTAGCCCATCCATCTTTTCCCACAAGACAAAGCAAAACTTGCTTCATTTTTTTCATGACAAGTTCAAAAGTCCTGAGATGCTTTGGATGGGGAGGGGAAGCTGCCCTTCTCCAGCTGTCGGGTCTGTGCTGCTTCCATCGCTCCAGCACCACAGAAATTAATCCTCTGATAAGAAACTGCAGCCAAAGGGCCGCAGCAATATCTGTGGCTAAAGAGATCTGCAGCAGTGATCTTGCCTCATGGCCGTGGATTCTAGAAACCACAAAACATGGTAAAAACTCCCCTGCCACCTCAGACTGTTAGGAAATACACTCATGTAGGTGAAGTATTTGACTATCGCTTCTGCAAACACGAAGGGATGGGCAATAATTCACAACAAAATATGTGAAGAGTAGATGGAATATGCAATAAAGACACAGCTGATGCATGCAGTATCTTATTCAGTAAATCATTAAATATCTGCCCTAGAGCAGCACTGCTATATATCCTTTGTATAGACTTAAACACAAGATTAGATTAGGCTTCAGTTTTCTATTATTTTTAAGCAAAGAAAACTTAATTTCATGTTATTATAGCAAAATAATTGGTTTAATTAGTTAAACCTTTCCAACTGTATAGAGAAGGAAATTACATGATTTTTCATTTCATACCATGCCGTGTTGTTACAATAGTCTGAGTGCTGAGAAGAGGCTCCTCAGAGATTGTTCTTTTGATTTTAGTGCAAAAATATTTTTTCATGTCACAAACTCTGCACTGAAGAGTAAGTCTCCATAGCAAGTAGTTGTGCTGGATCTGATTTATACTGCAGACTGCTTCTTATGTAAAACAAGGAAGATGATACAAATTGGATGTAATAAGATAGAGTGTGGAATGAAAGAAGATTATATTTTGTACTTGGAGGGTATTTAGCACCTTGAACCTGCGAGACTAATGAATTTTTTTCTGTTCATGTACCTTCTGCAAAATTCTCATCTGACTTTTGACTGGGAGAGCTGTTACAATGATCGTGCAACGAAAAAGCACAGAGGTATTTGACCTTTAGGACCCCATAATACGTTGTGGCATGGCTAACAAGAGGACTAAAAAAAATGTTCTTCCAGCCTTTGTAGACTGGGAGAATTTGTCCTGAGATCTGAGAGACTTGCATGGGAGGCCTACAATAGCCTTTTTCTTTTTCCACTATATAAATAGTATCCAAGATGAAGCTGTTAAAATTATAGGCAGACATACATTCTTCTTCAGTCTTTTTTTTTTTTTTTTTTTTTTTTTTTTTTTAATTGAAGGTATATGAAGTTTCATGTTTAAACTTTTAGGTATCTTGCAAAATTTAGACTACTTTTTAAGTAGTGTTGTGGTAGCATCTCTGGAAATACATACTGTTCTGTTAGTGAAGTCCTACAAATGCCCTGAACCAGCCTCAGAAGCTACAACGGGCTCTTTTCTTCCACCGTGTCCCTGCTAGGGCCCTGGTGTGGGTTTCCACCATTAGACCTCCCCTGCGCATGGCTGGGTTCAACAGGAGCTGGAATCCCTGTGTGGTGATGAGCATAATGAGGGGGATTAAACATGCTAGCTCCAGCAATAGGGCTTGGAACAGGGTGGGTTTGGCATCTTATTTGGCACAGCCACCTAATGCCCATAAAACAAGAAAAGCCATTAGTAGTTCTTCCTGCTGCTTTCTCTTCCCTTCACCTCAACACAGTGACACTAATTTTTTTCTGTAACTTAGGGTATCTGCTATGGTCATATTTCTTACCGCGGTGTTGCTTTGCCCGTTCACTTTAAGGTGATAACAGCAGAAAATCTACAGCAGTGTAACACTTCTTATGAACCAGTACCTCGGCATTTAGTCCCAGATCCTGACAAGTTTGTACGGTCCCCGCTGAAGCCTGTGATGCTGGCCACTGTCATACTACACAAAGCAATCCAATATGATTTTTTCCTGCACTTACGGTTTTGACTGTGTGGTTTCCTGGTCCTGGGCTCACACCCTTCAGTTCCTCCAGAAGCAATCTATCTGATTTCCTTACAGAAAATGGACCCAAACCAGGCATTTGGAATTGTGATGCGGGCCTAATTTAAGCAAAATTCTTGGAAACTGACAAGAAAGTGAGCGACATTGCCCCTCTGTTAAAATTAATCAACAATAAGCTGGTAAAGCTCTCCTAAATTATATGATGTCGAAGAGTGTGCAGTATTCCCCACATGAGCCTCATAAAGGTAATTTCTATGAAGATAAGTTGTTCATGAAGTGTTGTCAGACAGAAGGGAAAAAAAAGTACGTTCTTTCTGCATCATTTCATGGGATTCTTGCAGTGAAATAGAAATGTGTGCATGATAACAGCAATTCTACCTAAAATGATAAAAAAAAAGACTAGCTGAAATGGAGGCACTGTTCTGAAACATCTTCCTTGTTAGTGTCGTGCAGGGAGACAGGGGTCGTGCGGGGAGCTGAGGGGGTCAGCAGGGAGATGGGGGGGTCGTGCAGGGAGCCAGGGGACATGTAGAAGTGGCTCTGGGCAGTGCTGGGGCACAGGCAGGCCTGCAGTCCGTTGGTGCCATGCTCCTTCCTTCAGCCTCACCAGAGCACACTGCACTTGCTTATTAAATGCCAGCAGTTAGCAGTGAGCAAATTATCTGATGGGGTTTTACAGGATACAGAGCGTTTTAAAATGCTGCTGATTTGTGTAAGTATTTGAGAAAGCATTTGGGAATCGCCTCCAAAGCCACCTTTGGGAGGAGGGATGTACCCTGCCTGCATGCGGGCACTCTCTAGGAAAGGAATTCTGCTGCTCTTCTTTGGGGGAGTGGAGGATTTTTAATGTATTGCTTTGAGGTTAAAACATATTTTCCTAACTGTGTTAGGGAACGAAGGAAGTTCACATAGCAAAGATTTATTTCCTGAAGAAATTTTCCAACCAAAAGGTGACATCACATTGTCACCATAAAGCACAATATTTATGTAAAGCTTTGGATGTTCCATCGGTTCAGTGCCCTTTTTGGGCAAGCATGGATTTGATGTATGTTTTATAGGCAAGAGAAATTACTAAAAATGGGAGAGAGTACTGCAGATGGCCATCAAGAAAATCAATGGCAGTATCATGATTAAAACCCAAAGCCAACTGACTCCTCCTGCCCAGCCGCCTGGCTTTGCTGCCTGCCCCATCTGGATCAGGATATCTCCCTCTGACTGCATGAGCGCTGGAAATGTGTCTTATCACTTTAGCCATAGAGGGGTTATTGATAACTTTCTGTTCTTCAGTTCTATTATTTATGGCAAACAGTGTACTCTGCTGTAAAACCAAACATAAAAACGAAGGCAGTACATGACCCAGCTTAAGATGTTTTGCAAATACAGGAGAAGTAAAAAAAAAAAAACTGTAAGAGCTTTGAGGCCTCTTGATTTTTCCGCTTTGAATCCATCTATCATAAAATTTCATTGGAGATAGGATGTACTGCAAACTCCAAGGCAAAACTAATGTGCTCTTTGATGCTATTGATTGTGAAATCTCTGACATATTAGCAATAAATTCAGGTGGTGTGGTTATCCTAGAAGAAGTGAGGTTTTTACCAGCTTGTATATTGTATGTGCCATTTGATAAATGCCACCTTCGGTTTCGGGAAATGCGAAAAAGCAGTACAAGTGGCAAGGTGCTGTGCTCGAGATGCAGAATAACCAAAGCACCTTGTGTTTGGGAGACAGAGTCTACCCAAAGTGCAGCAGGGAAATCACTGCTGGTGTGCATCTCCTGCCAAGTTTAAGCTGAAATCAAACTGGCAAAAACATCATGTAGAAAGTTTTTTAAAAAAAAACACTCTCTGATGAGGGTAAAACCGGAGCAAACCTCTTTTTCTTGTTGTGTTTAACTGTTAATGGAATCTGTCATGCTGCTCCTAAACAAGCTGGTGGTATCTTTTTCAAACAGTGGGTGTGGTGGGATTCTGATCACACACTGAATTGCACGATGCAAACAGGGCGCAGCATTGTTTTCCTGCAGAAATCTGGTTTTGCCTTTGCTGTTCATGGTTTTTCCAGCAGAAGTTAATATCTGTGCAATGTACTTAAAAGCACAGAGAGTGGTTTGAGAAACTAAGTATGCTTAAAATCTTTTAGGGAGCGATGGAAGGGCCATGCATCCCACCAGTCTGAGACAGCTCAGAACAAGCCAGAAATGCATTTTCTTCACTTGTCACCAAACAGCCAGTTTTTGACAGCTGTGAGCACCCTCTCGGCGTGGGGATAAGCTGAGGAGGTGTCCAGGAGCAGTGGTGGAGCAAGTCTGTGCTGTTGGACTTTGTTGTTTTAAAATACTTGATATTCTCTTGTGCAAAATTGAAGAGAAATAGTTTTAAGGCGCTGTACCTGACATTAAAGGGACTCTTAGTCTGCATTAACTTTATTTCTTGAATTCTCAATGGGTAATAGGAAGTATAAATTAGATCATAAATAGTGATTCATTCTCCAAAAAAAATGCATAGGCTCTTTTACTTTTCTTAATTCAACTTTTGGAATTCTCATTTAATACATAAACTCCATGGTCTGATCCATCTCCAATTCATACTTTCTTGTCTAGTGGGTTTTATTAACTGCAATACCTCCAGCTGTTGTTTTGTTTGGATAATAGAGGACAATTCAGCATGAAGAAAATTAATTTTCCTGTTTTACATGTTTTCAGTTTTGCTTTTTTGTTTTGTCTTGTAGTTTTTAAATGAATTCTAGAAAATAGCTGTAACAATATGGAAAGAGACTGAAGTAAACATTGATCTCCACAGCGTAATAATTTATGGTACCAACTTAATAAGTGGTGTGATGTGAGCAGTTCACCATCCATTATCATGCGTTGATAGTTTGATACCTGAATTTCTAACACCACTGCTCGCTTTGGCATAATAAAGGACCTGCCAACATTCCCATTAAAACCAGGAGATTTTAGGAGTTTCTGCTTTGGCTATAAATATCAGTGTTTGTAATCTATGAATTATTATGCGGAGTAGCAATCTATGCGTGACTTATTCCAGCAACTATAAAAAAATAAGACTGACATTTTTGAACTTCAGAAGGACACCTTCCTGTTTCCAGAAGAAAAGGCTTATGGATACTTTTCATTATATCCACCATAAAAAGTTTACAAACTAAGAGACGGTTCCTGAGCTAAAATAAATCACTTTAATTCCACAGATGGCAAGAAGGAGACAGCAATTTGCATTAAAAGGTTCTGATGAGAGTTGTCTTGAGCTGTAGTTTGCTGGCATAATAGCTCCAGGCTAATCACATATACTTCCAGTAGCTATAGTGTGGTTATAGTCAGGGAAATGAATGTACAAAAATAGCATCTGAGCTTCCATGTTTGCTCTCAACGGTCCCATCTCAAGGACTTCCCAGTCCATTTTGGTCAGCATAGAGGTCACATAGGAGTCTGATGACTGCAAGTCTTTCAACTGGGCTGCAGATTATGATGTCAAATCAAATTATTTCTGCTTCTCACATCACCTTCTTCTGATTTAAAAAAAAATGCTATAAAGCGGAATAAAGCCCTGACATTCCCTAGCTGTCTGACTTCACTTTGCTGTCCATGAGAAGCCTAGCTTGTCAGAGGAATAATGCATAAATATGTTTCAAATAGTTGTGATTGATGTTGAGGTTCTCTGTACTTTTTTTTTTTTTTTTTTCATTGTGAAATCCACTTCACTTGATGTGCATGTTAATAGTTTCAAACATATGGCTGGTGTAGGTATCACGTTTTTTGAATGCTCCAACTTCTACAGAATATCACTGAGACATAGTCCTGCAGTTCAATGATCAGTGTAAGGTACCAAGCTTGTTTAGCAGTTGTGGACATCCTTACCCATGTCTTCTGACTTGGGGAAGCATATGGAGGCGGGAGGGGATGTTCTCACTGGACACTTTTGCAATAGTCTTAATCTACAGAGTTTGTTTCCATAGAAATACCTATGGGAGAAAATTTACTCATTGTTTTCACAGACAGCCTACGGCATCATCATTAGCAAGGTTCAATGAAGGTCCCTCACCATGATAAGTCTGTGTCAGCTAATTGGCTCATCGCACTCCGGGTGCTTGGAGTCCAAGTTAGAAAGAGCAGACATGAGTGTGGAGTAGACACAGAGCTCTCATATGGCGATGACGTTTCTAAACATCTAGACTGGTTTAGAGTGAAGTCTGCTCCTAAAATATTTTTCAGCTTCTTAGCCTAAAACCTATGTCCTCACTTCCATTCTTTCTGGAAAATATATAAACACCTCTAATGACTGAAGACTCTGAAATGGCTTCACCTTTTGGTTTTGTTGGTTCAGGGACCCATAAAAAAAGAGACATGGAAAATATAAATTGTGGGTAATGGGATAATTGTGAAAAATAAGTTAACTGTTATGCTAAATTCTATTTATATCTGCAGTTTCTAAGGAATTGCAATGAAAAGGGTTTGTGATTATGTTTATCTTAGGTTGTAGGGATTTAATGCACTGTCTATAAGTTATTAAACATCTTTGCTGCGACATTTGATCTCTATGTTGATATTTTATTACTGTAGATCAGTTAGAAATGGGAAAAAGAACTGTGAAATTTAAAAACAAATTATGGTTTGTTGGTTTTTCAGTAACTGGATCATTTAAAAGCTCAGTTTTTAGCAAGGAGTAATGACTTGCTTTATTTAGAGACTATTTAAAATGCTCTTGAGGTATCTATTGAATATCTTGACATAACAGATAAATCAGTAGCAGACACAAAATTAGTTCTGCACTGCTATATATTAGATATGTTCTATATTATGGTGCATGTTTTATATCCCTTGTACACTTGCACGCTAGATATGGAGGAAGATATAGTCTGTTTTCAAAGCTGTTTCTAACATATGATCATTGTTACCCCCGGTAAACCTGCCAAGATTTGTCTTTGAAGTACAAAGTTGGTTTATTTGTACATTTGTGGATGGTCTCTGATAGGCTGAAGATGATAGTTTTTATGGCATTTTTATCTTTTGGTGTTATAAATGCATTATTTATATATTCAAAAGTAATTAGGAGAGAGGTGGTTGTTCAGCTGAATTTTAAACTAATTAAACTGACCTAATTCTTGTCTAAAATAATTAGGATAAAAACTGCATTCCCTAAGCAACTCTGTCAAGATGAGAAACTGGGCACCAGAGTCTGGGTACAGGAGCTGCTCCGGGTGAAGATCCACACGCTGCGTGGGTAGCTACATGTGCGCCAGCAGCCGCTATTGAAACAGTATTTGCTCTGTGATGCCAGAATCATTAAGCTGCTTGTTTTGTTAACTAAAAGATGCAGTTTTAGTCCAGTCAGTTAACTTCATGCATTCTCAAATTAACCGGGTCCTTACTGGAATTAATGGGAACCCTCCCATCGCAACAAGCGTTTGCCTTGATGCATTGCTGCAAGCCGACGCTGCTGCTGCCCCCTTGTCCTGCTGACTCTGCCTGTGACCACTTAGGCTCTTCCTGCAACCTCCAGTGGGGTTCCTCTATCCCAGGAAAGGACTTGCCAGCCTTTGGGATGACAGTGAGCTGATCAGGTGGTCTTTTTTTTTTTTTTCCCCAACAAGCATAACTATGAACATTCACTAAAACTTTCCCTAAAACAGTGTTTGGCAAACAGCTGCATCTTTGCTTCAGAAACAGTTTTGCTGGAAGCTGAAATTAATAAACTCATCTCCTTGTCTGAACAGATCTATAGGGCTAATTCTAGCCAGCTGACTTTGTGAAGGATACACAAGAGCTTAATTGTTTTTACTGTTAGAGAACATTAGTTACATTATATTAAAAAAAAAAAAAAAAAGCAATAGCAGTTAGAAGAATGGATGGTCTATCACAGGTATGATGGCAAATACCAATGTGCCAGGCTCTTCCGTCTGCATTAACCACCAGCATTATGTAATCTTTTATCTTCTTTGGCCTTGGACCTTATTATTCAGAATAACATATAATAATAAAGGAACATTTTGAGTGATTTTGTTAGAAATACATCAGACTGTCTAACAGTCTGGTGGCATTAATAATTCCCTATTAAGCCCTCTACACCCATTATGGTTTGTGCTTTTATTTTTTTTTTTTTTCTAAGTTTGTTTCCAGGCAACCAGTAAGAACTGAATTACATTAAGCTATTAATTCAGGATTGCACGCCAGCTCCAGGTTCTGCAGCCGATTTATTCCTCTTGCATACAAGTTTCTCCATAAAACCCCCTTTATTGGTTTAATCTTCAGTGGTACCCAGTCCAGAGAGCTGATTTTAAAATGGCAGTGCCTGTACTTGATTTTTGGTTCTTGTTTGGGTTTTAGTGCTTGCTGGTGGGGTTTATTTGTGATGCAATGAAGCAGAGGTCTGAGAGGCAGGTTTGGTTTAGGCCACCATGAATATATACTGTTATCTACCAGCATATTCTTAACACCACACAGTACATGGTCTTATACTGAGGTCTGGATTAAGAGGATTCTCGTGATTGTTTTCCTCATGGGGTGCAAATCGGAATATTGGTTATCAAGAAAATTTAACTTGTAGGATCTCTTTTTATCCAGTGGAGAAGTGTGCTGGCCTTCCTCAGCTGCTATTGCAACCCCCAAACCCACTCAGAAATCTTGTGTACAACTCTGTGATGAAGGGTACGGGATGCGGGATTCGTGTGATCTTGCAGCCCTGACTGCCTACTATGGCCACGAACTGTAAATTCTTCTCTAGCCTTTTTCTGAAGTAAACAAGAAAATACAGTGTTTTGTCTGCATACATAGTCTGGAAAAATACAACGTGGGAAATCCTTTCAATGACAGAAATCTTGATATCAGAACCACAGTATTGTTTGGGTAACTGGAACACAAATAGGCAGATATGATGTCAAAGATTCCTTTCTTTCAAGGGAACACATGGATTAAGAATGCAGTTTATTAATTATTACTTACATGGAAAGTGCGTGTACACCAATAATGTGAAAATAAAGAAGCAGTAATGAGACATGACCACCCCTAGCGTGACATGAAAATCTGTGCAGATATTAAAAAGGAGCAATTTTGGTGCTATGCTCCATTGTTAAATGAATGTAGAACCAGTGAAAGGAACTAGACTGGCAGACTGGTAATGAACTTCTCTGCTTATTCCCTGAAGAAGGTCATAGAGGCTGAGCTTGTTGGATTTCCTCCCAGACTCAGCTGAGAGGAGATACCTAGGAGTGGGATAGAAATTTTGGGATGAAATTGCAGTTGTGTCTAATAATTATGATTTGTGAGTTATGAAACCCAACCTGTGTGCTGTATTGAGCTATAATGCTTTTTATCTAGAAGGTTAGAAAGGTTGTTATCCATTCCACAACCTGTATTCACTAAGGTCAAGCTCAGAGACTTCTGCCATCCAGGTATTTGTGCTGTCTTTGTCCTTGGGTCACTCTTTGTATTGGTGTCAGTGAGTTGTGGAGGTCTGGGACACTTCAGAGGTGGTGCTGGTGATTTTTGGTGAGGTTACAATTAAAATAATCAATCTTAATTAAAAGAATGTCTTTATCCACTGCCAAAAATAACAAAAAATAATAATTAAAAAAATTCTATATAGGACTGCAAGCAAAGCACCAAGATAAAGGTCATAAAGATGCCATGGCTTTTGTAAAATATTTGACTTGGGTTGGAATTTTAAAAACAGTGATTTAGGAAAAATTTATTTATTTAAAAAATAAATACAGTTTTGAGCTGTTTCCAATTTTTGTTTTTAGAGATCTTTGATGAGTCTGAATCATAGAGGTGACAAATTCAGACCACAAAAGATAACCCAGTCTTCATAAAACTTCACTTGAAAAACAAAATAATTAAAGGTCTGCTGTTTATAAGCAGAGCATATAATGTATGCTCTTCCCTGTTGTAAGAAGTCATAAGAACTTGTATAGCTAAAAAGGATTTTTATGCCTCATCGGTTGCTCAGATCTCTTGGAACAATTATAATCACCAGACTGAGTGTTTTTCCCCCCTTTACATTTATCACTTGGATGAAGAGTGTGTTGCCATCCTGAGGGTCTGCGGTTCTATCAGCAGATCCAAAAAACCCCATGGTCAACATGTTGAATCTAATCGCGTTCTCTGTTTCTGGAACATACTTTATTAAACATTTTCATCACTTTCAACTGTGCATTCATACCTCAACAGATTTATATCTGTAATTAGGGGAATTGTTATTTACTAGCAGAGATAAAGCCAGTAAAAAGACACCTTTCAGCAACATAATTCAAATGTCATGAGTTATTACCAGTTCCAGATTAATAGTACAGTTACTTCTTTTGCTACAGGTTAGGAACATGTATCCTGTCAGAAACCTTTGGGGATTGTTCAGAAATACTGGGCAACAATCATTTGTGATTGTCCAGCTAAAGGAAAAGAGATGTATATGAAAGAAAGTGATGCCTCTCCAAGATCTACATTCAGTAATGAGATATTTTTATTTAACAAAGTCTCTAACAGATGGTGTTTCTAAATTTTGAATATTAGGGCTGTTTTTGACAGAGGCCTCCACACAGTCTAATGTATGAGATTTTTCATTTAAGCTATAGCTAAGAGCTAATTGTGCTGCCACTCCTGATTGCACCAAGGCACCGGCTCCCGGTGTTGAAGCCACAGTGCAGGCAGCTGCATGGTGACACCCCTCGTGCCTGCAGCCACTGCTACCAAAAGTACTTGGCCCCATGCAGGGGGCTCCTGTTAATGACACCTGGAAGGTGTAGGTGGTTTAAAAATCATTAGTTGTTTGTTGTGTGTGCTCTGTAGAAGGTATCTTCATGTATCATAGCAGTTTCTTAGTCCCTGTTATATGAGACTGTTTTACAGTTGGCTCCTGGAACCACTACCTTTATCAGTCAATTGTCTAATCTCACAAAAAGAAGCTCATTAATCTGAGAAGCTGTATTTTCCATAAATCCATGTTGTCCTAGCATTAATAAGCAGACAGTAGTGGTGCCAACCAAGTCTGATCAACATCCTTGTTGCTCCCCAGGGCTGAAACACTGGACACGACCAGTTTTTTCACCAAATCCAGTCCCACAGCTGCCATGGCCAGTTTACCAGACGTCATCCCTTTGACTATCTGCCCATGCTTCAGTTGCTCCAGTGTGAAGGTTTGGTCTTCTGACGGTGAGAAACTTCCCATGCTCTCCCCTGCACTCGTTCAAACCCAATTTAGACTCATTTGTTCATTAGTGATCAGTTTTGTTAAGCTGTTCAAACCTTTTGGTCTGCTTTTGTAAACACTCTCTTATCCTTTGAAAATTGTTGTAAGACATTTTCTTTGTTTCATTTCTGCAAACTTTTTTCAGTATCAGAGACATGTTCCTAGTTGTTCAGTCATTTCTTGAATATGAAGCACATACGGACTGCATTTTCATAGTTTAATCTATTTTCTCCATAAACAATACAAGATGGTGAGGTTTTTTGACACAGAAATGCAAGCAATCCTAGATTAAGGGTGGCTATGCACATGTAATTCAAGAGAGTAGCTTTGGGGAGACATCAGCTAGAGGAAGAGAAAGAGGAGAAATTTGAATTCTATTGGATTTTTAGTAACTTCAGATTGGTTTTGAATCATATTTACATGCTTTTCTACTTCTCATATGTTTGCAAGTTTTACTGCTATAGTTCCAAGTGTCTTAGAGCTATGTGAACGAGTGGATATGTTATTACTGAGCAGAAGATGAACGTGTTAGCAAGAAATTAGATCATTCCCCAGAGTCCTACACAGGAAAGCTGTGGAAAACCCAGAACTGAACCCAGGTCCCAGGAGACACAGAATGGCCCCAAAATGTATGGCGTTATGGGCCAGGAGCCGCCAACAGGAAGCTCAACTCAAGTTTTAAAACTCAATTAGCATGAACTATGCCGATGGAAATAGGTACATTTAGGCAAAACGCTCCCTGCCTCTCGTGGAGATGCAGGAGCTTTGCAGCTTTCTTGCTATTGCTTCCAGCGGTGGCCAAATGTGAGAATTTTGTGCAATTTCAGATTGAGAATGAAAGTGAGAACTCATTTAACACCCAGAGGTCCAACAGAAGCAGGAGCAGGAGCTGGATTGATGGAAATGCCCCAAACTGATGGTGCTTTTAGGGTGTTTATTTTCACTGTTGGTCATAACCTTTCTGTGAATGCTTTTCTAAGTGTGTGTTTCAGGAGAAGGCAAAGCCTTCTTGCAGGATGAACCAAATAAGAAATTACAGTTCTTAAATAAGAACTGCATCCATAAAATGAAAAATATGATGTGAGACAGTAAAAATAGGACCGCTGTCCTAAAGTCTTCATATCTGATGTTAAAAGTATATTTTGGGAATTAATCATCAAATAATTTTGTCATAGTAATTTGATTCAAGTAATTTTTGCTTATATTGAAGACTTAAATTACACAGCCACTTACTGTCAATTAAATAATTTTAACTAATGCAGCTGCTAAACTTGCCTAGTTTAGCTATTAGCTTTCCAGCATTTGGCCTTTGGCTGGGTGATACCTACTTCGTCACGATCCTGTTTCTCCACCACAGCCATGCTATCTGGAGGTCTCTTCTGTACAAGTGTGAGAGGGTGCAGTTTTGTCTGTTTGCACATACACAGAATCTGGCCCATGGGGGAATTTAGCCTTCTCTAAATTCCAGCCCCACGCTCCCATGTGCGTTCAATGTCTGGAGCCCTCCCAACGCACCACAAGGTCGCTGTGCACAACAAAATGACCAGGTAAAGGTGTTGACTGAAGACTTGAGATCCTGCTGATAAACCCAACATGGAGGACCCGGACATCAAAGGTGAGGGTGGAGCAGGTCTGTTTCCCACAAGGATTGTATTAATGGCCATTTTTTCCTCCTTCTGATTTTTAGACTGTGTTCCTTAGGTGTGAAAAATACCATAATTGTATTGCTATATCAATGGAAAATGAACTCCAAAATACTTTGATCTAGAGAATCTGAGCTTCGTTCTAGTGGAAGTTAAGCAGGAAAAGTTTCAAGTAATTTGTGCTTGAAATGCCTTCATAACTTTTAGTTCATAAAAACAGAGCGATATAAAATGATAGTAAAAATTCATATTTTGGAAATGGACATTCTCCTTTCTGGCAATAAAGGGTAAAGGTAATTTGCTCTATTTCAACGAGATTGTTAGTAGTTACTGTGATTTGAAATGATGTAGCTTTAATGCTCAACACATCTTAATCTTGCTGACTGTAAAACATTCCTTTGATGGTGAGTTGATGATTTATGGGTTTGAATCAGAATTCATGTTTAGAATTAATGTCTTGGTTAAAAGTTAAAAAAACTGATGGAAACTCACGTCTCCAAGCTAGATGCTGGTTAGCATGTCATAGCCATGGGGAAAGCTTTGGAAATCCAGACAGCTGGGAGCTACCTCTGGTGATGCGGGACTTCCTTATGCAACACACTTACTATTGAAATACCTAAGTGTAAATGTAAAAGTGAAGAAGAAAATACAAGAATAAGCACAAGAGGGTTTTCTCTTCCTGAAGTGCTTTCATGGTTTTTTTTTTTTTTTTTTTTTTTTTTTTTTTTTTTTTCCTTTTTGTTCCTCAAAAAGCATGAAAAGAGAAGTTGTTAAGGAATTGAAAAATCAGAGAAGTTATTTTATTTTTTTTTTCCAGAACACTGATTTTTCTTTGTTTGTGGCTGAGCTAGAACTGGAGTCCACACTGAGTCTCCAGCCAGAGCTATTTCACACTCATCAGCTGTCCCTCGAATTAAATTAACCATCTGAAATTAACATACGTTCCAGCATCGCTCTTTTAATTTCATTTTCTGTTTCTCTAAACTGAATTGCCTTTAAAAACCTTACAAAAAGAGGATTTATTCCTGTCTACTAATGCCAATCCTAAGCCACCATTTATACATTTTAAAATTTTCGATTTGATTTAGCCAGGAAGTTAATGAAGAAAGCAGAGTAGAAATATAAGAAAACTTCTGAACTTACAGATAATGCAGAACGCTGTCAAGGTAGGCAATTAAAGAGGAAGAAGAAAAACTCTGCTATTTTAACACAAAAATAAATGATGGAGAAAGTAGTAATGCTGTGTGAACATTTCATTTCCCAACAGTAAAAGCTTGTCTATGTCTGGGTCAAGAGAAAAAAGTTTCTCAAATTAAGCAACACTTCAAAGTCTGGATTTCTTACATGTGAGTGAAGTTCAGTAAGAAATACTGAATTGTCATATGGGGCATTTCTTAATGAGATGGTGCATTTATGTTTGATATTTTTTTTTAGCTTAAATTTTTACAAGAAAATTAACCCCTGTGTTTTGGTCCTCTAAATATCCACATCAGTCTTTCATCTTTCATTAGCACGATTAAGGTACATAGTTATTTGCTGAATTGAACCCATGACCCCCAGGTTGGATATATCGAGATTGAGCAGGGATCTTGTCACTGAAAATGAATGCTCATATTCAAACTGGAGAGTGGAAGCTCTACGCTGTGTATTTTGAATAGAAATAAATGGCGGGGGGAATGTTCCTATAACAGACCTTTTCTTTCGAAACACACCAGACATCTGAGGAAGACACGTTCTTTTCAGCTCAGGTGAAATATCCTGAAATATCTCCTGATAGTGCCTTTCAAGCTGACGTGTTTCTCCTTGTATCTGCCTTTGTTTCGGTGATAACATGCGTGCAAGGAATCTCGTTACTGTAGTGTCCCTTGCTGGGATTGCCTGGCTCTATATTTGTAATTTTATATCCAGAGAAATTTGTGAAGAATCTTTTAATTTTTGCAAGCCCTGATTCAAATAACAGCTCATTAATTATACACTGCAGCAAAGCTCTGCATCCCTTCCTAAATGTGTTGGATGTGCATCTGGAAAAAATTCCTTACTTAAAGAATTCAAAATCCCTGAGTAAAAACTGCACCTAAATTTTAGGTTTTAACTTGGTTGTCTAAGAGATTCCTCCGTGTCATTCATCCATATGTGGCATGTGTCAAGGGCCCAGCTTTCCAAAGAAATGCAGTGTTTCCCACCTGAGGATAAGCAGTGAGGGCAATGTAAAGGGATTTTCAAAAGGTCCTGCGTGCCCTAATTCCCATGGCTTGGAATGGCTCTAGATGCTTTATTAATCAGAAACTCCACCATATTTTGTATCATCCATGTTTGTGTGGAAGTCCTCAAAAAACTCAACCCTAAATTTTTTCCTTCTCAAAGCTGCCTTGTGAATAACAAAACCCACATTGTTCTTGTGTGTTCTTCTGAATTTATTTCATGTCGTCTTCTTATGGGGAAAAAAAAATACAGCTTGTCTCACTTAGCACCCTTTGGAACAGCAACTGCAGATGAAGAGGAAGCAATCGACATGTCAGGATAAAATTAGATTGCCACAGAGTACAAGGTTTGATCCAATATCTAGATCAGATTTGTGTACATCACAATAAAATAATTCTTGCTGAGGTTGTTCGGCACGAAACACTTCTAAAGCATTCAGTGTTTTTCATCTGTGTGCACGTTGGGAAAAGGGCAGGGGTATGAAATTCGGCATTTTACACTATTATCTCAATATTTAATTATAGTTACAAATAAGAAATTGATACAAGAGTTGGCACTTTCACTGCTTCTGTGCCTCAGAGGGAGTTTCTGTATGTATTTAGTAGAGGACAGTGACAGAATTACCAAGGAGCAGTGCCCACAGAAGTGGTCTCCTGGAGCTCAGGGCTGTATTTTTTAAGCAAATCTCCCAACTGCCTTCATTTACCATGCTCTGCTTTTCACTGGGGCATGAATTTGAAGTGAGGAAAATGGATTAACTTTGGTTAAATGATGTGGGAGACGGGGTCCTAGAGCAGCCCTAGCATGATCCACTGGCATCCAGTCCAGAGCAGAGCCAGCACCCCAGAAAAAAAAAAAAACAAACAACCTGAACCAGGTACAGCTGAAGGCTGGGTCCTCAGCCAGGACCTTGGCTCTGCAGAGCTGGTGGCACAGTCCTTACAGACAGCTCTGACAAGGCCAGGGGCTGCCCAGTGTCTGGATTACAGATTGCACATAAAGCATCTACATTTTGACATTTTTTTTTTCTTCAACAAAATGCCCTAATAACATCTAGAAATAATAATATTTACC
Source organism: Athene cunicularia (assembly GCF_003259725.1). NCBI lineage: Eukaryota > Metazoa > Chordata > Aves > Strigiformes > Strigidae > Athene > Athene cunicularia. The sequence continues at coordinate 12,494,502 of NW_020799116.1, forward strand.
TCCAATTCATTGTAAAAAAACCCAGTGAAAATATTTAAAATGTTAATTCAAAAATTTTTGGGTTGGAAAGTGTTTCACTTAACTTGAAGCATCTAACTAAACTGAATTTCCAGCAAGATGGAAAACAACAGCTACCTGCAGACACAACTGGCTCTGTCCATGCCATTTTAAATAAAAGCTACAGCCTTTTTCTAACTGTTTGTACGTCTTCTACCAGGTTTCTGGTTATACCAATAATTGTCTGTCAGACTGAGTCATCAGGATGCCCAGTTTGTTTGGGACTTCTACGAGGGTATTGAGCCAGTGCCCGTATTTAACCCAGGAGTGCCGTGATTTGTACTGAGATCTTCAGCCACCGTAACGCCATTCAGCTCCACCAATAATGGCAGTGTCATTGATTTGAACTAATTGAGGATAAAATCCATTTTCTCTTAGGTGTAAAAATATTGATAGGCACACGCAGACTTTTTGTATCACTTGTGGCCCAGTTAATCTCCTGCTTAAGGGGTTTAACCTGGTTCTGCTTGTACCCAGCTATAGGATTCGTATTATGAGACTGCAAGGATGTCCTCTGTCCTTGCATTGTTTAATTCTTCAGAGCTGCTCCCACTGCTCTGTCAATAGCTTTCAAATTAATGGTCCAATCTTTTAAATTAATGAGTTTGCATCGACCTCAGTGGAAGTGGATCAGCTCCGAGACTGTCAGCCCACCCAGCCGTCCTCATCAGTACTTCATCTAAAAGTAGTTCACCTACTTTCACACACAAGCACGGCACCTCGGAGTGCATCGTCTGAAGCTGTGTCGTTCAGATCTCATTAAAGCAGCTGTATGTGTCCTGCTGCTCTGGACAGAGAGCGTTTTAATAAAGAAATTTTTGGTTTTGTTCTGCAGGAACTCCAAGTTATTTTGGGTTCCTTTCTACATTCATTTAACTCAAGCAACTGGTCTAGAAAGCTCTTAATAGCCTAGGATTTCCTGAGAGGGGAAATTTAGCACCTGCGTTTTCCAAATCCCTAAATGAGATGTGAAGAATCTTATTTCAATATTACAGTAACAAAGCATCCCAAACAAAAATATATTATCAGAGCAGATCGTAGGTGATGGAGACATTTCCAGTCAGTGTAAAATAGTCATTTTCTGTGGAAAACAGTGAGTCTTGAAAAGGGAGCACTCTGAAACTGCTAGGCTGTCACCTGGGGATGCAGAAATCTCAGTATCTGAGGATTCATTATGAGCACAGCCTGGAGTACATCTTGATTTTGTTTAAAAGTGCTTTCAAATGACTGTCACAGATGACTGATAGGACACAGGAGAGGAAGAGGGGGAAAGGACTGGGAAGAAGGCTTCATCGCCCTGGGCAGACCCTGATCTCACCCCCCTGGCCCCAGACCATGCTCCCACCCGTGGAAATACCTTGGAGAGGCTTCTCTGTGCACTGGCTCCCCCAGGGCCAGAGCAGCTGTGCCACCAGCCTCATGGCACCATATGTCAGGATCTAGTGGCCCACAGAGTGAATATTGAGAGAGGGGAAGGACAATATTCACTTTAAAAGGGAGTATAATAGGGCATGAAAGAACATCATGATTAAATAATAACAAAGGGGGAAAAGTCACGATTGCCTAATACTCAGTCTATCAAAGCAAATGAGTAAAGGTAAAAATCTATAACGTAAGACCACATCAGCAGAACAGAATCTGATATCATTAGCTGGGGAGACCAGATCATCAATGTAGTTTTGCCTGAGTTTGCTTGCTTGTTGTACACAGGGAAAAAATCTTGCATAAACCAGATTTTCTACAAAATGAATGGGGAGAGACATCAAGGGGATAAACAAAATAGATGAGGAAAAGATCTGCACTGTTATAAAAAGTGAACAGCCATGAAGAGACCTTAAAAAAAAATTTTAAAACAATTTATAAAGAGCACTTCTGATTTCTGTCATAAAATGTTCCAAAACAATCTCATGACTCAGTTACTGCAACCATTGAAGTAGGAAGAATTACATAAGATTCTTGCTGTTTGCTTTATTTTATGCTTAACTCATATTCTCAATGATTCATTATCAAGATTTGTCAGGACTAATTAAGAAGAGTGCCAGCTGTGATAGCGTTTGATATCATGGCACCTTGCTCAGTGGGGACTCAACAGAGCTGGCTCATTGCGTAGAATTAGCTAAGAGCAACTAGTGATTTAGTGGCTTGTTGCTAACTGTGGCCGGAGCTGTTACAAAGGTGAAGATATTTAGCAGCCACTGCAGCTACGTTGCTTCTTAACGTGAAATTGAGTTTTCTGTAACTCTCTATTAAAGCAAACAAACAATTTATTAAATGACATGTATGATTTTCTTCCCTGTGGTAAGCTACCTCTCTTTAGTTAAATAAAAATAATTAAATTCAAAAAAGGACACTGCTTTAAATTGAGGAAGTTATTAGTGTGAAAACACTGCCTGTGGTTATAACTTTGTGGTCAATTTTTTAAATTCTTATGTGAACCATCCATCCGGTGGGCTCATAAACCTCTGGAAGTAGTTTACAAAAAAAACCCCTTTCTGACTCCTATTTTATGCAGGCAAAGTTATCTATTGTATAATCTATGCACAGTTCTGTGCACTCTATGAAAAAAAAAAAAAAAGTAATTAGTTTCTGGACAGCAATGACAAAATATTGGAGATTCATTTACGGGCATATGAGCAGGGTGGGATCTGGCTCTGCCCATCCCAATGCACCCGGGCTGCCGGCTGCAGCGCAGAACGCCTGGGAGCATCGGTCAGCTCAGGCGGAGAGCCTCCAGCTCTTAAAAACGAGATTATAGAAAGCAAGTCTTCAAAAATCCGAAACCAAACAAACCCCAAACTCGGCACCTAAAATCAATGGTATTTTTATCTTAATCGCTCTGAGCCTGTTGACCAGTAGCCCTTCTGCAAACAGGGATAATAATATCACTTAGCTCATGAAAATAAATTACTGTTTTTGAAATACTCAGACGTTATAGTGATGATCAGGACAGAAAAACCCAGGAAAAAGTTATTAATTCTGACTCAGTATGCGGCGAGTGCTCTGCGGTAGGAGTCTTGGGGACACACGCTGAAGGCTGAGGATAAAGCAACGTATTGAATAACTGTTGATTAAGTGAGCACTGCCTATTCTGTGAGCTGAATGAGGTAGGGGCTTGGCAGAAAATAAAGTAATGTTTGATCGTTTAATTAAAGGCTACGTCATAACATGTGCAGAATGGGCTGAGGAAGCAATCATGGTTCTGGCATTGTCAGTGGTGGATTCTGCATACTTAATATTGCTTTCTAAGTAGGCGTTGTGGCTTTTTCAGGGAAATACTCAGAGGGCTGAAAGGAGGAGGATGCCTGCAACTTGAGTGCAAGAAAAATTCCCTCTCCTCTCTGCTCATCATCTTGGCTGCCCTGGAGCATCTTGGCAGCTGGTTCTCCGGCCTCCAGAGGCATCGAGGGCACAGTCCCACACAGCTGGGTCACGGTGTTTTTCCTGGTTCCATTGGGATGTCCAGGCATGGCGAGGTTGGTTCTGGTCACGGCTGGGAGCTGCACGGCTGGCTCTGCTCCACACTGGGAGCACCTTCGCTCCAGATGGCTGCGGACGTGGGATGTTTTGGTCTCCTCTGAAGGGACTAACTGCTGTGCCTTAATCAGGGGGCTGGAACAGATATTGCCAGTTAAAGGTATTTTTTCTGAAATAGAAATGTTATGACTGAATTCTTTTGGAAAAAAAAAATTCACTCAATTTTTTTTAAAGTATTTTTGGTTAAAATTTAGCAAAGGTGTAAAGAACAGGAAAAGGGCGTTCATGACTGGGGGGGAAAGAGCCTCTCAGGAGCATCCCAAGTGATTCCATCAGCCTAGCTGGTAGCTTTAATGCCACTTTGTCCCTTAGAAAACTCCAGGCACTGCAGACAGTTAGGGAGGAGGAGACCTGTCTGCGCCGGCTGGATCAGTTTATTGTCTGGCGTTACAAAGCTATGATTATTTTGAGAAAGTCTTCTTATTTAATTATTGTGAATGTGCAATCCCTTCATTTTTAATTCAGCATTGGAGGAGATGTTCCAAGCATTAAGTGAATCAAATTAGTCTTAGTAAATAAGAAACCAAGAGAATAGTAAGTGTTTGAATAGAAAAAGTTATTGTTCTCTGTGGATTGCTGTGATTTTAATGATTTGGCTGAAGTGCCCATCTAATAGAGCTGCCTATTTGAAATATTTGTGATCTCAAAGGAACGGTTTTAAAGTGTCTCCCATATAATTGATTGATCCATTCCTCTCAAATGCTTGGATAGCTTTCAAAGCCAGGGGACAGGTATTGATGGGCCTTCGAGGGGGATGTGTGTTTTACATGCTCTGGTGGGAAAATGCCTCAAGTCTCCCCTGTACCGAAGGCAGAGGTGACTAAACAAATAGGAGCTCCCATTTAGAAAGTGGAAATTGCTCAGAACTGGCCCAAGACTCATTCCCAGGAGGAGCAAGGGCTTTGTCTCTCCCTGGCAGTGGGAAAGGTGGTGCCCAGCCACTGCACTGGGACGCCTTTTTCTAAACATGCGCTACATAGATGGAATTGTTTCATGACGGTTTGTTTCCCAAGCTATAGCAAGTTTGGCTTTAAAACTGAGTGTGTGCTGGTAATTAGAAAAAAAAAAATAAATTTAGTTTTGGTTATTTCTGAACCTGTCTTCCTGATGGATACAATTGCGGTTTGAAAAACAGAACAAATTCAAACAATGAGCCCAAGACTCGTTGAAAATACTTTCCCCTGGTTATCCTGCAGGTTCTACACCTTAGTCTGGTGTATTTTCTGTAAATAACCTATACTGATGAAAATTACAAGATCCATCATCTCTGCACTTGTAAAATCTTACAGTGTGATTATTTGTTTTTTATAGCATTACCAAAAATTATCTTTCCAAGTGAGTTGAGCTCCTAATATGCACAAGACAATATAGCATAGTGTAAGCTACAATAAAAATAAGAGCAGTCGCTGTTAGTGCACACTGGCACCTTCTGTTACAGCTCCTCTTTTAGCAGTGAGCTTTCATAACGTAGGTAACTTCTGAAAGGTTTATACCTTGGAAATAAGTGCTTGGAGCTCTTGCATGAGCTTGGTGAGCGCTCCTCTGTCCCCACGCCACAGCACATCCCTTCCCACGGGAGGATTTAGTGCCTGGGAAGTGCCCTGGGGATGTGACACCATCCCTGAACTGTGGGTGACGGTTCCAGCCCTGCACTGTGCTGGCTCGGGGGGACCATGGAGCATCTCCCACCCTGTGTGAGGTGCCGGGGAGGTCTCCCTTGGGACACTGCACTGGGGAGACCCTTGCAGTGTGTCAGCTGCGGGGTCCCTCCCATTCGTGGCATCTGCCAGTGACACGGTGACCTGTGGAACCTTCTCCGTGGAGGACTTGGACCAGTCACCACATCCAAGAAGTTGGCTTCAACACACAGTCAAGGGTTTTCTCATCTTCCCAGTGCTTTTTTTTTTTTTAAGCAGTAGCGGCCTGCACACAGGAGGCAGGACCCAGGAGGTGACTGAAAAAGGAAAATAACTGTGTATATTTGTGGATCTTTGCAAGCATCAAAGATAAATGTTTCTCTCCACAGAGTGGCTGCGGTTTGCCCTCAGAGCCACACTGCTTTGTTTTTTTATACAGGATCACACTCGCGTGTTGCAGCAGAGAAGCAGGCCCAGATACTCTGTGGTTTAGCACAAAGTACTCATTGCATTGTCTTCTTCATAGGCTTGGGAACAATCCAGATTTACTAACAATATGTATTATAAATTATAATTTATTTATCATGTGTAATATATTTTAAGAATTTATAATAAGATATAAGTATAAAAATAAACTTTACCTTAGATAAATTAAGACCTAGCAAGAGATCCATGCTACTGTATCCTTGAAGAGAGTTTCCTGTCCCTTGTCCTCCCTGGAAACCAGAGCCACACTGACACCTTTGCTTTGTTAACAGCAACAGCAAAGCACCGAGTTAAGGATCAGAGTTTTTCGCTGGCCTCTGCTCCACAAATTCATTATTTTCTGAACGCCAGATAAGCAGGAGATCTGGCTGCTATCCCAACACTGACTTCACCCAACAAATTAATTGCTTGTACCATGTCCATTACAGTTGTTCAGAATGACCTCCAACTGTACACAGTAGCGTCACGCTACATTACCAAAATTTGAAATATTGTTTTATTTCTCCTTTCTGCTAGTCCATTGCTCTTTGTTTTGCTTCCAGTGGTCGGTTATAACACGATTTTGTGTTCACTCTGCCAGTTGCCCACATAAAAACAGTGTTTAATCACACAACATCTTTGAAAGTAGATGTGGGTAAGATCCTCCTGTGATGGAAATTGCGTCGCTTCCCTGAAGGATGCCAGCTACGATGCTGATTTCTTTCTGGCAATGTCTTTGCTTATCCATTAGCAATTTGGCTGAATCCATGATCTTATTTGACAGACAAGTTAAGAAATGGTTTTGAATATGCTTTTGGATGTGTTGAACCACTATTTACTTCTAAACAAATTCTCCTGCTAAAAAGATCAGGCTTGTCTTTTTTTTTTTTTTTTTTTTTTTTTTTTTTTTTTTCCTGGTGAAGTTTTGTTTTGTTTTGTGGTTTTTTTGTGAAGCAAACCTTCATGGGGGGAGATGGAGTGTGTCCTCAGCACTGCAAAGCCTGCAGGCAGTGGAAGCATGTCCCTGGGTGGGCTTCTGGGTGCCTGGTCCTACCTGGAGTGGTAATAGCATTCTCATGCATCAAAAACCCAATTCTGGCCTCCCCTGCATGTTGTTCTTTGGGTGAAAAAAATAGAATAGCCTTATTTTTGTCAGAGGAGGTCCCCAGCCTGTGTTGGTGTGGGCGCAGTGCTCCCACAGCTGAGCCAGGATGTCTGAAGAAAGTGTTTGCTGCCTCTGGGAACTCAGTGAGCGGCTTGTGCTGGGAACTTGGTTTGGTACAAGAATAACTAATTGTGAAGTGAAATACGAAACCTCACACCAAAGTGACTTTCCCACTATTCCCATATGCTTCTGTCAATATTCCCATTCAATACATAAAATGCTGTTTTACTTTAATAACATTGCTTTCTGGGAGTCATTTCAGATTAGGGCTGCAACTTTAATATGATTTACTATGTCATAACTCAGAATTCTCACTGATGGCTTTAAGAGTGGGTGAGTTCAGTTTTGAGTGGACATAATCTAATTTTTGCTTAGGAACTGCTTGTTGAATCAACTTAGCATAGCTGTTCTGGTGGGCTGTAAGGGAGGAGAGGATTTTTTTTAGATTCAGTGGGATATGAGATGTTACACAGCACAGGTGTGATAGGCTCACCGTGGTATTTAGTCAGTGTAGTCTCACCTCCAGGTATTCAGTAATCCAAAGGAAAATGAAATGCTTCTTCAAAGTAAAATATGGCAGTGACAGATGCACAGGCTATTATATTTAGTTTCTTGTCTGAGAGGGACAGATTGAATGTAGGTAGCTGACTGCACATAGTGGATGGAGATCAGGTACGATGAAAGGGAGATTACTGGCTATTTTAAGAGTTAAACTTAAGAAATAGGAAACTGAAAACTGATAAACAGGTTTTTTTTCAGGCGATGTCCAATAAAATGGTGATACTCATTATCACAGGAGGCCACTGAAGCCAAGTACTTAGCAAGAGTGGAAGAGGGACTGGGCACTTTTATGGATATCAAGAATATCCAGAGTAATGATTAACTATATCAATTTTTGTAATGTAATTAGAATAATTTTTCATGCTTCAGGGCTTAAACCAATTTCTATATATGAGAGACCAGAATGAGACTTATGGCAGGAACAGATTAAAGACATCTGCATACTGCAGAGCTGCCGCCTTTTCTCCTGACACATCTCCTGACATTCTGAGACAAAATACTGGGCTGGGAAGGGCCCTGGGTCTGCCTTGATCAACTGTGTTGTTTTCTGTGATCCCTTAGGGAATCTGGTGTGAAATATGTAGACGAATTTTTTAGGTAAACCAAGGTGTGAGGAAAAGGAGGATGAAGTAGACAGCAGATGGGTTTTCTGTAATTTTGATAGGATAAACGTTTTGAATTTAACAGCAGGTTTTTCCCAAAGGGAAAAAAAACCCCCTCCAACAAATAAACAGGAAGCTTTCAGAATCATAAGGTAGCTTCCTACAAAACAAAGAGCTTTATTAGAAAAGATGATTTATATTTACATCCCTTCTGAATCTTGAGCACTTAAGGCAAACTTGAGTCATGCTTGCAAACTCTTCTCCACCACCACTACAGATTTTTTAATAATAATAAATACAGCTAAGATTCTCAAAGAGGAGCTTTAAGTGGGCAAGAGGTAAATAAATGCTGGAGAGCTTACACTTTGACTGCACACATTCGGATGCCAAAGAGGGATGGGGCTGATGTCACCAAGGCATAACTGAGAAGGAAATCACATTTGCGCAGCAGATGAACGATGTAAAGATTTAAGAGGTGTTCGTGCATCGAGGGATGGTAAATGGGCACTGGTTAAGCTGCAGCTTGACTGGCAGAGGATGGAAGAGGAGTGGGGGGGTCTGTCCCTGGGGCTCTAGGGAGGCAGCAGCCACATCCCCAGCATCTGGGACATTCCCCCCGCCCCCCCGCCCGTGTGTGCCCCATCCTGCACATGACCTTTCTACTCTCAGGATGGTGATGGTGGACAAATGTGGGTTTATCAGGAAAGCACAGCTGAACTTTCATCCAGCGATGAACAAAAATTATAAACAACAAGGCCTGGGTGATGGCACAAGCTGCGTCACGATCCCCAGATTACAATGAAATAATCTCTTATGATGTTTTCAGTCCATGGAAAAACTAAATTTTGGTTCCAAGCCCCAAAATTATAATTTCTAGTGGAGAACTCCAGCTGCTTTTATTGTCCCTTATGCTTGTTATATCCTGGCCCCACTGCAAAATCCTCCAACCTGCTACGTCTGTCTGGTTCTGCTGCCACTCTCCAGACATCCCTTTTCACCTTGAAACATTCATGTGTCTTCCCTGGTTGTGGTATTTGAATAGCACTGATTTGGAAACCCTGGTTGGAGTAACTCCTGCCAAATACAACTGGACACAGAGAGCCATCGTACAAGAGAAAGAAAAAAAGTTGAAAAATATGGTAAGGACACAATTTTAAAAGTACAGAGATTTTAAGATGTTAAAATACCTTAATAATTATTGGAAGACGTGTCACTAACCCCTAGCCAGCTCTGTCTCATTCCAGACCTGACCAACAAAGCCCCTCACTTGTGTCTGCCAGACCAGTCACGCTGAAACATTTCCGTGTTGTGAGATAAAATTTGGCCAGGCTAAAACAGATTAAAAATGTGAGGGTTTTTTACTATCACAACAGTAGCAGTTATGTTACTCTGACTTCTGAAACATAATATGTTGGAAATTAAGCAACTGCTGTAGGTGCCTCCTGGCAGGCTGAAATACCATGCACTGAGTGCTCCTGGTCCCGTGTGTGTCAGGGACCAAACGATGAACCACAGCTCTGCTGGATCTGGTATTTATGAAGGAGTAATTAAAGGTTGTCACCAAAAAATGTGCTTGGTCTGGCGGGAACCAGGTGTCAGAGATGTATTTTGCATTATTCTGGAATTTGCAACAGGACAGGGCACGGATTTGTTGGTCAGCAGGGAACAGCAACAAGTGGCGTCTCTTTGGATATATTATAGTTTGGGGATGAAGGGAACAAAATCCGAGTGTTCCAGCATCCTGGTGATCTGGGTGCACTGAACAAAAAAATGAGTCTGGAGATCTTAAAATAGAACATCAGCCGCCTTACTTCAGTTTTGGGAGTACGGGCTTACATCCAAACTCCTCCTTCTCATCCTCACCGGCTGCATTGGTATCCACCTTAGTGGGGAGGAGGATCTCTTTTTTCTGGGTCAAAATCCGGATTTCGGGTTTCCATGCGGTAGACTGGCCGGCATGCTCCAGCGTTTGGGCACCGGCTGTACGCACCCGCGGGAGAACCGCGACCGCCCCCCACCCGCTGGGAGGAAGAGGATGAGGAGGATGAGGAGGAGGATGC
>NW_020799116.1:12504632-12565772 GCF_003259725.1 Athene cunicularia
GTGTGTGTGTGTGTGTGTGTGTGTGTGTCCAGCCCCCGGCTGCATCCTCCTGCTCTTCTCCAGCGCCCCATGCCGAGTCTGGTTCCCGGGCGGCGGGTGTGTGTGTGGGGGGTGTCCCCCGGGGGTGGGGTGTCCCCCGGGGACACCGGGTGGGGACACCGGGGCCCGGTAGCGAGCACCGGGTGCTCGCCGGGAGCGATCGCGGGTGCCGCGCCAGGGACAGAACCGCCACCAGATGCAGCGTGAGCAGCGGAGTTTCTCGCTTCCTATCCTACGCCTTCGCATGCGGAAGGTGGTGGGGGGTTATTTTTATTTTTGTACAGCGGGCGGAGAGATCCCCCGCTTTTCCCAGCTGGAAACTTGTGAGGTTTTCACGGCAAATCCCCTCTGCTGTCAGCAATCCTCGCTACTCCTTATTCTCATCCGGCTGTGGGAGCCAGGTCCGGCCGTCGTGCAAGGCGAGGAGGGAGTGATGCTCCTTCTCCCATCGCTGCCCTTTGCCCTGCCCAGCCGGACTCGGTCCTGTCTCTTTTCCTGAAAAAAACACCACGGTTCTGGTTTTATTTTCCTTGCGCGCCTCCCCCCCTTGGCAAATTAAAATGCGCCTTGTATCACGCCCGGCTTCAGCGGTGCACTGAATCTCTAACAATTTGCGCGGCTTTAACATGCGGGTCTTGGTGTTGAAATGCTCCCTCCCAGAAAGCAGCCTCGCCTGGGCGTGCAAGCAAAGCTTGGCATCGCTTGGTACGCTGTACTTATTTCTGTTCGAGACTTCTTGCATTGCAAACACCCCTTCCTGGGCTGCAAAACAGATGAGCTCATGTTCTGCTTGAGCTGGAAGCCGAGGAGCTTGGTTGGAGGGATGCGAGCGGCGCTGAAGTTCTGCTTAAGTACTGGTTCAGCAGACACGGAGCTGCCCAGGACTTCCACCAGGCAGTGGACTGAAATCAGCCAGCTCCTTTATACCGAGACTCGCTCCAGAGCAAATCCTGGGTGCTCTTGTCCTGAGATCTCCCTCGGAAGGAAATCCTGGGCACCAGGAGCCTTTTGTATGGTGCCCCAATACCTGCAAAATCTGTGGTGATCTGTTATGTAATGGAGTTTGCAGAAAAATAAGACTTTGGGGCATGCATGAGTTCCTGCATGCAGAGTTATTTCTCTAAGACTAAACATTTTAATGTATTGTGACTAAGCATCTGTTCAAAACTGCTTTTTAACCAGATCATCCAGAAAGCAGGAACCAGTACATACTGAGAGAGGTTTTACTCAATATGTATTCTACATTTCGGTTCTGCCTTCTTTACTTGGATTTTTCATGCAGTAAAACTACTCCTTACTGTCTTCCTTCAAAACCATTCAAAACATGTCCCAGCCAGAGAGAAATAAGAAAGACAGAACTATTTTGAGAAAGAGGAGGAGAGCTGGACCTATGAAGCAACTAAGTAGTGTTTGTGGAGGTGGGTGCGAAACTGTAAGTTATTGGAAAGAAAAAACCCAACTACCCAACAACAAAAAACTTGTTAATCAAAATCCTTTCTCAGACGCCTGAGCTGTGGCAGCCAGCTGCTTCTCCGGGGTCACTGTAGGTTTTACTGACTGGCAGTGTGGTGAGGAGTGGGGGAATGTCCTGGTTTAGTCCTAGAAGGCAACTGAGCCCCACCAGGCCTTCACTCCCCCCATCCCCCCAGTGCTGGGAAGGACAACAATGAAACAAGAAGGCTCAGGAATCGAGATGAGGACAGGGAGAGGGTCCTCAGGGAGGGGTCTCTTGTGAGTTTAAAGACAGACTCATTAGGGGAAGAAAAACAAAAACATCACTTGAATTCAAACACTAACAAAACTAGCAACAGACAGGAGGGGACAGCAAGAAGTGTTACCATATCTTAAACCACTTCCCCCCCCCACCTCTCCCTTCTTCTTGGGCCCAGCTTTTTTCCTATATCTCTACCTCCTTCCCCAGCAGCACAGGGGTAGGGGATAGGGGTGTGTGTGTGTGCAGTCAGTCCCTGCTGCTTCTTCTGAGGTGTGTGTTGGGGGGACACGACACTTTTCTGCATTACCACCCTGCTCCATGTGGCTCCCCTCTCATGGCAGATAGCCCTCCACAAACTCTCTCTGCTGTGAGTTCTTCCCATGGGACTGTTCTTCTCAAGATGCTTTGGTGTGGGTCACCTCCCAGTGCCGAACTACAACAGCAGAGGCTGCTTCTCCCCTGAGTCCTGAGGGTTCTCTCCACAGGACACAGGTGAATCTCTGCTCCTCCAGTGACCTCCATGGGTGGCAGGGGGACCCTGCCATCCCACCATGGGATACAGAGGGGTTCCCGCTTTGGTATCTCCTCCTTCCTTCCACTGACCTTGCTGTCTGCAGAGGTGTCCTTCTCGTAATGCCTCCTCCAAGTCCCCCCAGGTTTCGGGTTCCCCTTCTTAAATATGTTACTGCAGAGGCACAGGCTACCATTGCTGATTAGCTCGGCCTTGGCCAAAGGTGGGTCTGACTTGTAGCCAGGGGAGCTTTCGAGAAGCTTCTCACAGGGGCCACAGCTGTAGCCCCCTCCTCCACTACCAAAACCCCCACCACACCAGCCAGCACAGGGAATGGCTCTTGAACATTTCTTTTGATGCCCAACCTGGCTTTTCCATAACATCTCGTAGATGAAAACTCTTTCCATCTCTGGATGCCTCTGCGAAGTAATCATAACAGTGTTTACATTTCCCTGACAGTATCTTGGAAGAGAAGTACTTGTAGTGTACCTTAATGTAAGGAGAAAACAGATATATCTAACCCATACAGAGCGCGGTGGAGTTTCCTCAGCCAGCTGCTGATGCTCAAGGGGACTTTCTCTCTGGGAAGGGTGAGATGTCAGCTAGCCATCTTCCCCTCTGCGTGTGAAGTTACAGTACCTTGCCATGCAGCTCACCTGCCTGTTCCCAATCCAGCACAGAGGTTTGGGAGCACCTTCAGCTAATGCCAACAGGTGGATCAGTGGGGGACAAGGATGCTGAGGTCCTCTCGTTTGCATCCTTCCGTGTAATTACTGTTTGAAGTTTTGTAGAAGCTTTTGTTTTGTCAAAATATGATGTGAAGGATCTACATTAGACTTGGCCTTTTTCCTGTGTGATGAAAGCAGGAGTCCCTCCCCCTGCCTCTGCATCTTCCTCCCCACATATCCCTGAATGGCACCGCTGTTGATGATGGGACTAGTCAGGGCAGGGGGATTCTCCCTGGAGCCGTGGGATGGCACCGAGTCCCAGCTGCTGCCGGAGCCAAGGGATGCCGTAAACCTGACGCTGCCTGCCTTGGCCTGATGTACTCATGCTGATGGAGCGAAGCTGTCGGGGCTGCTGGGGCTCAGGCATAGTCAGAGAGGGTTGTTGCTCGCTCCAAGCCACATGGGATTTGTCAGCCCGCCGGAGGTGGGTGTAGGAATTGCTGATGAGGGCTGTGTGTCTCCTAAAGCCAAGCATGTGAGGATTTCTTTTCCAGAATTGCAACTCATGAGAGGTGCAACTGCCCTGCATGAGAGCAGGGTTTAGAGGAAGGGGGAGGACTTTACACCTGACCTCAGTATCTGCCATTGCCATGAACTTTGTGTGGGACCTTCCTTGAGTAGAATGTTCAGGAGCATCCCAGCTGTGCTCCAAGGTCCCATCTTCAGGAGCAAGACAGGCCCTGTGCCCGAGAGGTGCTGAAGGCAGCTGGATGCTTGACTCCCTTTTGAAGATGGAGCAGACGAGCTCTCTCCAGTTTGGCAGTGGCTCCTGGTGGGAGGGGTCGAGCTGGGGGCTGCCTCCTGCTGTGGAGGCTTTATTTTTTACTCTGTTTTTTAACTTCATCCCCTTCAGAAGCAGGGATGCGAGTTCCCCGGGCAGGAGTTACTGTGAGATACCCTTTTCTGGCTGCGTTCCTCTGCAGACAAGACCTTGTCTCCAGGGGTTGGGCCCCATCCCTGTCCTGCCTAGGAGTGGCTTGTTCAGCCATGGGGTTTGGGATTGGGGCTGCGTGGGGCAGGGGGGCTGCCCAGCACCAAGAGCCTCTGACTTTGCTTCAGGGCCTTGGATTAATGCAACAGAAGGGGTAATACAGTGTGTGGTGGACCGTGGAGATATAAATGCATGAATATTCAAGTATGTCAAATACAGTGACTTTTTCAAAATATAATTCTATTAGAGGCTGCCAATAAATAGCGTGCCGATTGTAAATGAAATATCTAGTCTAAAAATAAAACAGAAACAATTTGGAAAGCTGCTTCCAAATGCATCAGGGAGTTCAAGGCAATATGTTTTTAGGATGTTAGTTTTGCATTGTAAAAAATATTGTTACTTCACAGTGTCATAGCTTTCCTTACAAATTTAACTCCACAAAATTCAATAACTATGCTGAAAAAAAATTGCCAGATGCTTCATCTGTTTCATATTTTCTGGGAGTAGAACCATGCAATGTGGGGAGTATCTGCACACTGATTTCTTCTTTTATACTGGGAAACTAATTTTTTGACTCCCTTAGAACTACAGACTTCTCAATACAAGCTTTAATAACGAACTAATTACTACTTCAGGTTTCTGTCCTCAGTGGATGCAATTTTAAATAATCAACAATCGTTGTTTCTTGTCTAAACACCTTTTTGCTTTTATCAGTGATGGTTCTTGCAGCCCATGGGGGTGTGTTACTAAGCCCCTTCAGGGAACATTTTAGAAATCAGCGTGGGATAAAGGAGTACAATGAGATTGGGAGTGTAAATTGAAACTTCCCTCATATCCCTTGGGGGCTTTTGGCTATATTTCCTTCTGCAGGCACCTTTGTACGAAATGAGAAAGATGGAAGTTGCAGTCCTGCCTTCTGCTGTAGACACAATGAAGCCAGTAGGAATGTGGTTATTCGGCACGGAATGCAGCTTCAAAGTGCAGCTCCGAGTTGGATGCTTCTTTTTTCCTTAGAAAAGTGTGTGCATTTTCCAAGGCTCTCTGAGTGAGGCTATCGCCTTTGCCAGAGCGGTGGTAGCCGCCTGCATCAACAAGCTGTGGCTGGCTGAGCTGCAGCATTCGAGGTGCTGTGAGGGGTGTCGATGGAGGTGGCGGTTCTGTCCCAGCTTCTGGCTCGAGGGAATTAAACGTGGGATTAAATGTGGCTTTCAGCAGTTGCTGGTGCCTGCTCCTGCTGGGTTTGCAGCATGGTCGTGGGGAAGGAAGGATGAGGCTGTATGAGAACCACTTTACAGAACTCGTGAGCCTGTGGTTTCAAGAGATGCCTCTTGAGTGTTTGTTTTTTTAATTAATTTTGTGCTGCTCATCTGATCAGTTTCTACACTCCTTCACTCTGCAGCAAAAGTATTTGCAAAGCGATTGTTCTTCCCCGTCTCTCTCAGTTCGGTTTCCCGCAGGGATGTGGGATATAGGCCCAAAGGTTTCCATTTGTATAGGTTCTGGGTGCAAAGCCAAAGATTCTCGCTGAGACCCTCCTGCTGAACTTGATTTAATGAGATGGTAGTAAATGGCCAATTTAATTTACTGCAGTGTACCTGCCACAGGGGGACTCTTGGGTTATCATGGGTATTTGGGAAGTAAACTAACATACTTTAGCACTATTTTTCTCTAGATACTAATATTTTGAACTCATTACCAGTTTATTTTGTTTTCCTCTTCTATCTTTTAATAAGACAACCCTGGTTTTAGGAAGTAGAGTAACAATTCATTTTTTAAAAGGGATTTCAGGAAAACTTGTACATTTTTCAAATAGACTCATACAGAGAATTTACCAAAAACCTAAAAATAAGAAACAGTAAACTTCAGTTCTTTGCCCCTTTTCAAAAAAATGTCTTTGGTGTTTCTCAGCAAGCTTTCATCAACTTCTAAATATTTGTCCTCGTTACTGGTGCACCTAATACATGTCAGTAAGTTGAACCACGCAGTCCTACTGTATCGTTGTTGAAATGTTGGGCTATAGTTAATAGATGTGGAATCTTATTTCCTCTGTATGAATGAAAAGTAAAGGAAAATCCTTACTTCAGGAATTCATGTTTGCGTGTGGAGTTACTAATGGCACGTTGGAGGTGCTGTGAATATATTTTTCTGGAACACGGTCTTTTGGAGGCAAAATTTATTTTCTCAACAAGGCGTAATTCAATATTAGCAATAATCCTGGCTCTTGATCTATTTTGGGTGTCTCTGTAGATGTTGGGTAGAAGGGGCTGCAGAGACTCATGTGGAAGACTGGCTCTGCTAGGAGAGGGATGCTCGCCTGTGGAGGGAGGGCGGGATGATGGTGCTCGTGTGAGCAAATAATTCGCAAATAATTGGGGGTGACAGCACAGGGGGTTGCTGGAATGTGTCAGCTTGTACGGTGAAAGCATATATGCAGCAGGTACGTTCATGCAAGTCCCGGTTTACTCTTTGAAATGCAATAAGGTGACCTCTTTGGAATGACAAATGGAGGGATCATTTTAAGGCATTAATTTTTATGAAAGAAATATTGATTTGGTTTTGAGTCTCATAACACTAATACTGTAAAACTACATGTACTATATTTTGTATTTTCTTCTATTAAATGAGTTTTGCTTGGAGCCATTAGAACCATCCAACACAATACTTTGCATTGTAATATCAGATGTTGTTATTTCTATTTATAGTGATATTCAAATTAATCTCAATGAGTGACAATGCTGACTGTCCCAGACATAGGACTATGATGAATTTTATCATAATATTGGAAGATACGAAGCATGTAATTAAGGCTGTTTGGAGAGCATGGAATCCAATATAGTCAGGTCATTAGTGTGGTGGAGTGGGTATCCAGGCAAACAGAAATCTGAAGAAAAACAAGTATTTCTAAAGCCTTCCTCATTACTGATGATTCACAAGGTCCTATAAAGTCCTTCAACTGACAGCAGTAGAGGTATTCTGAATCATCACCAATTTAGCTGAGAATAAAGCATGATCCTCTTATGGACCACTAAAATATGGTAGCCCTGCCCTGCCCCAGGCCACTGGTCACTCGGGCACAGTCACCACACGTTCTACCTTGCTGGAGTAACACTCATACCTGCAGAACTAGTGCAGTTCCTCCATGTACTACATCAGGAAGATGAGACTTCAAATGACAACAATTAATATGTAGGAATGGTCTCAAAGCTCTTCCATTTCCCTGGGTCCCCATGTCACGGGGCCATCAGGCCACCCCTGCACAGACAGCGCAGCGGAGGCTGCCATGGCCCGTGTTTTTTGCAGCTCAGGGGCTGCTGAGGGCGGTGGGGTGTCCGGGCTCCTGTGTGCTGTATTTTGTAACAAAGCCCTTCGCCAGCACTCTGCACACACAGACCCTGTAGCAGAGTGCAGGATGGAGCACCCGAGGGCACCTACGGCAGGGCAGCTGCTCAGAGACATTGGGCTCTCACTCCTTCTCTAGGGGTAAGCGCCTTCATTTGACAAAATTTGACAAGTAGTGCTACATTGCTGGGGAGACTGTAACTCCAGTGGTATTGCCCAGCTTCCCCTAATTCAGTCTGTATTGTGATGAGTGATGCTTTTGCGATGCCGTTTGGGACGTTCGGGTAGGCATTAGCATGCTGTATGAATGCAAGCGCGTTGCACAGTATATATCCTCTTTGGCTGACAGGGCAGTGCAGGCCAGTGCCTCACTTCAAGTACTTCTGAATGAACTTGGCAAGCACTGCCCAACTCCTGTGAAGTGCTCCTAATTAGAGATCACCTTTCTCCTTGCGTCCAGATCCTGGGAAGCACTCAGGCTCCCTGGCCTCTGATTTAAATGGGAAGAGAAGGCAGACTGGGGAGATCTTCCCTTCCCAGCACTGTGCGCTGCCTGGTGTGGCACAGATAAAAATCTTTCCACACGTAGGGCACATGAAGTAACTCTATTTTTATTAAAGGATTGCCTGAGCTGTGGGGGTGGAGAGGACAGTTAGGAGCAGGTTTAGGTTGCAAGATTTCATTCTGATGATGGTTTTGCTTAATGTCTATGCATATGTTTGTGTATGTAGGGATTTATATATATATAATTTTTTTTTTTAATGTATAACTTTTTTTTTTTTTTCAAACATAAGTGACCTGTCTTTAAACATCTTGCTTGGGGATAAGGCTGGGAAGGGAAGAGCAGGCACCAGAGCTGGCCATGGTGGGTGAGGACAGGACAGAGCACGTCTCTGCTTTCGTTGACTGCTGCTGCTGTCAGTCTGCTGACAGTCGTGTCACCAGCCTTGTTTGGCTTCTCGATTCTGTCTGTCTCGCATTATTATGATGTTAGGACTCAGAAGAATCAGTGATGTGTGATTAATGGAGAAAAGACATGTTTTAGTAATTCAGAGCCACCTCAAAGGCTTTCAGCAGTACAGGTTGTGTTCAGGCTTGGCAGTTCCTACCTGGGAAGTGAGTGAAGGGAGGACAGGCAGGAACAGTGATGCAAAATGTGGGGAAGACCATGGAGAGGTGGGTGTGTGGCTGGAGCAGGGTGAGAGTGTGTGGGAAGGAGAATACTCTGTGGGACGAGCTTGCCATCTCCTCCTCCCAGGAGGAGCCTCAGGTCTTCCTCCCACCAGCAGCAGCTGGAGTGGCTTTCCAGACCCCAGTGTGGGCAGAGGAGATGGACAGCAGGGCTGTGGTGGCTCTTACCTTTGTAGCAGGCTCCTGGCCCATGTGCCTGCCACCTTTGTACCTGCCTAGAGGCTGCTCTGACAAACCGGAGGGAGAGTCAAGGTCCGGGTGGAGAAGCTGGGAGTGGTCAATATGCAGCGCATTGACCTGCTAGGAGAAGCAGCCAAGGTCGAGTCCAGTATCTGCACAGCCTGGATCAGTGCCAGGACATCAGTGACACAGGAGTCCCAGGGAGGACACAGCCGGGTGACTGGCACGGGGCTGCTTGCTTTAGCCCAAGGGCAATGCCTTGCTGGAGCTGCTTTACTGCTTCCAGTTCAAAAGCCAGATAATCTGGACGTGGCTTTGGTGCAGTCCCTGTGCTCCCCCGCCTGCTGTAGATATGCCCTTAGATCTTGCTCTTAACGTTTTACAGCTGTTTTTGGCTTTTCACTTGCGGGTATAACAACTGCTGACAAAGCCCAAAACCTTAAGCTGTAGTTATCCTGAAAAATGACTCTGATCCAGGTTCTCCTCAGGTGGGTTGATATAAAGTTGCCGTATTGCAACTCCCTTTCACACTTCTGTGGCTGAGAGCAGGAAGCAGAGAACAGCTCAGCACTGCTCGGGGTTGCCCACGGCCGGTGGGATTCAGTGGTACGAGCCCCGTGGAATGGGCGAGCATCGCTGCTGTCGGTGCTGCAAGGGCAAGCCGAGCTCTGCGCCGCCTTTAAACACCCCCCGTCACTGGAAACATGAAAGAGTTGATTGTAGCCTGGTTATAGGGGCTTTCCAGGGTTAGCTGGAAAAGCCATCCTTTTTGTTCATAAACTAAATTTCAGTTATAGAAATGATGGTGTGAAAGTAAATGTAGATCCCTGCATGTGATTTTTACAGCAGCCATTTATTACTGTCGCACACAGAGGCCCTAATCCTACCTTTTCGTAGAAGAGTGCCCATACATAAACAGGACGATAAATCCAAAGATTGTAGAGGATGGAAACACACACTTGTCTTTGTGCAGATTTCCAGCGTTTCCTTTGGATGCTCCAGCACTGGCTGATGCCAGCGGGAAGGCAGCAAGCCGGACAGGGATCCATCTGATGTGCTTGGACATTCAGGCACCCCTTTGTCCTGGTACCATCGCCTTGACCTCCTGCTCTGGTCCCCTTGAGCGCTCCCCTCTTGTATTTGTGGGGCAGAGGGTATTGGCATGGCTCCTTCACCATGATCTCCGGACTGACCTGAGATGGGACCCACAGAGCCAGGCTGGTCCTAGCAGATGCTTGCCTAACTTTTATGAACTTTTCTGAAGAGTATTCTGTAACCTCCATGAAATACTGGTGTGTTTTTTGTTTTTTTTTTTTTCTCTTAATAGTCAGTGTTTATCCTGTTTGCTGAAAGTTTTCCTGGTTTTGACTGTACTTTCACAGCAGGCCATGAGCCTGGAGTGCAGAACAGAATGCGATAGGTATCTTCCTAAAGCAAGACTTTTGCTTTCCCTTCTGTGCTGCAAGTTAGGTACAAAAAGTAGAGATTTTGAATGCTTTAGTGAGAGAGATTTATCTGCAAGATTAACATACTCTCAGCTGGGACTTGTGAAACACTGTCTCTGTCTGGTTCGGGCTCAAGATTTTAGCCTGAATTGCCAATGGTCTGGATGGGTACTAGTGGTTATTTTAAATTCTGTCGTCCCAGTGATGCATTGCCAGTCTAGACTACCCGTATTAAAAAACAAAAATCCCACAAGAAGTTTCCTTCCATTATAACCCTGTTTAAAGAACTGAAAATTTTCCAAATTAAGAAAATAATAAAATCCCAATTCTCTCTATTCAGTGTCTGTGATGGAGAGGACAGAAGGTTCAGGATCTCAGGAGACCTTTGTGCCTACATTGACTCAGATGAAAACGTTCGGGTTCGGTGCCTTGCAAGTTTGTTTTCTCTGCTGTCATTTTAGAATTTGAGCATTCTGCAAACTCATATGCAGAAGATTTTCTAATAAATATATTATTTCATAAATATTTTAATAACAGTAATTATGCATTCATCAGAATGGAGATTTGTTTCAATGTCATTAAATTCAGCCTCGTAATTATATGCGTGTTATTTTTGCACAGAGTACAAACTGAGTGCAAGTGCTTTGTAAATGTATTGCAGCACTTGGTGACACAGGAGGAATTTACATCTTTGCAGGGCTGTCGTCTCCAACTATTGGCATGTTCAATATACCAAAAAGAACAGGACAGCAGGAAATTTTCTTCTATGAGAATGGAGGATTTAGGCCTTAAGAGCTGCAGTAGGCTTCTATTTCCAGCACCACCAGCAGATGAGCTCCTCAATACAAGATTAGAGATAAAATGCAAATTGTGCTATGCAGAGGTGCCAGTTGCGCCACAGCTGATGTGATCGTGCTGAAACCGTGCAGGTTGGGGGGGCACTCCGGGAGCCCTCCGGGTTGTGCATGCCGCAGCAGCCACCGCTGCTTGCTATTAAAGCAAGGGCTAGTAAAAATGCTGCCAAGGTTGACATAAATTTAGTTTTGAAATAAATTTATAAATTTTTGAAATATTATTTAGAAATATATAATAAATATAATTATATATTTATAATCTGTACCTTTTTTTTTTTGGAACACAAATTTATTTTAGACATCTTGAGATAGACAAGTTATTAAAAGTTCTGTTGTTGCCAAAGAAAGCTTGACTAGGCTGGCTTTACAGGTCTGAGGGCAAATTCCCTTTTCACTGTGAACATGGCCCTTTATCCTGGGAGAGCCATGCCTTTGCTGCTTTCAAAGTACTTCTGCTTCGTAAACGCAGCTTGGTGAGCTTCATCAACACCTTTGTTCTCGGTCATAGCAGAGACCACTGACATTTAAGCCCAGCAATACAAGGCTCCATGTAACATAGTTTAAACAGAGAGTAGATACAAGCATGTTGTGTAATTTAAAAGTGAAACAAAGGTCATCTTTTTTTCCAGGATGAACTCAACTGGCTGTAGATGTTTGGTAGATCTGCAATGCTCATCCCGAGTCGTGACAGTGTTTCCCATGTATCTCAGTACTTAATTGCCATGTTAAAAAATAAAATCCAAGGCAACTTGATTGAACCCCATGTGTCAGCCTGTATCGAGTATCTCAAGGACAACATGGAGTTTAGTATTCACTGTGTTACATTCTTCATCGATTGCCCAGCCTTCAGCATTTGAATTTTCTTTGACACTCAGGTCCATAACCACCTCTCTTGTGCTGTAACACGTATTCTGGCTGTGTCCAATGCTTGCTGCTGCTCTCCTCATAAAACTTCAAAGTTCAGACCTCCCATCTCTGCCGATGCAGCCAGAACAGCCTGTGTTGCTTCCTCACCTTCCTGTCCTTCCTATTGCATATAAAATGCAGTTGATAAAGGCCTCTTGGGAGTGTTATCAATGTTACCTTCCTTATCATGTCTTTCCCACTTGCTGTTTCCCTTGCGTTGTCTTTCCCTACCCACAGGGGTAACGTTTGCCACCCTGCCTGCCCTCACATGGGGATGTGCTGGGCTTCCCAGACACCACCCACCCATTCCTGGTTAGCGAGGTCTGAGGGAATAGCTGGGTTTATTCAATTTTAAAAAGTGATTCTGTATGGCTGGGGCCAAGTTCACCACTGATGGATGTAAGTGGAGTTCTGACAGCTTACACCAGCTGAGGCTGTGGCTTTCTTTTCTCTATATTTATTCCCTTTGGAAATGGATATATTCCTCAGTTCTGTGATCTTTGGGGTCAAGTATGCTGAGATGCGCTTACTGCGTGGTCATTCCTCATAGTCATCTCGTAATGAAGAGATGAATATGAAACAACCAGATACAGGTTAATCTAATGGATGGCTGAAAGCTAATATATTCTCCTGTTGTCTTGAATTTAATGACAGCTCGTAAGAGCTTAGAAAGCATCACCACCTGTTTTAAGTGTGCTAGTGCCTTGCTGCTATAGAGACAAGACTAAGTGCCCAGAGTTGTTTCCCGTGCTGATCCCATCAAGATGGAGTCCTAATAGGTAGGATCAAGGCCAATTCCTATTTAATAAAAGAATGACAGGAATAAATCAAAGTTAAAGGGAAAATGTCAACTCAGATTTGGCTGGAAGTTGTTATTTTTATAGAAATAAAATCCAGCCCTAATAGAGATGTTTTAGTGATTTTTAAAGAAGGTAATTTTGTGGTAGTACTTGAATGCACAGAAATTATATTGACAATAAAAATTAATTAAATGACATTTTGTGGTTTTGTACTTTTTCTATCTGACAGCAGTACAGAAAATCTCAAGAGTATTAGCAATGTAAAGGCAATTATCTTTTTAAGGTGTGTATACCACTATTACAGTGAAGAATTTTCAAAATTAGGAAAGGCTGTTTTGATGTCTTGAGTTCCCAGCAAGTCTGTGGCAGCTGGGAGCTGCCTGCCTGTTCCAGTGCTTGAAAACATTTCCTGTAGTAGAATGTTAGTGTCTTGGGTAAAGCGATTTGTGTACTGTACAGGGTTCTGGAGGGTGACGCAAAAATATTCATTTTCCATCTGCCTGCAGCAACCATGATGGCATCAGCCCTCAGGGAGTTCGAGCTTGCTTTCACTTCATTAGCTAAACCGACTAGGTGGGAATGGAGAAATGACTTGACTTCTTCAAGCTTTATGAGGATGTCCAGGGCTGCTGCATGTAATAATACCTTGAGATCTGTAGCACGTCTCCATGTGAGAGCGGGTGGGTGGCCTGCAGGGCTACAGTGCTGGAGCCCATTGAAGAGCAGCTTTCCATCTCTAGGAATATTTTTGTGGTATGGTAAACTGTGAAGGGCATTAAATCCATGAAGAAATGAAAGAAATCACAAATACATCTTTTCCCACCTGTGATAAATGTATTTTGCTAGAGAATCAGATTGTTATTAAAAAAGCCTCCAAAACCTGTGCTTATTTTCTCAGGAAGAATCTTCTTACATTTCAGAAGAAAATAAATACCTCTAAGCACAAAACCACTGAGGGATGAGGCTGATAACTGTTCTATAAAATGTCCCGCTTGAGACAAGGCAAGTTTTTGCTGCTCTCTCTAAGAAATCCATCTATGAGTGAAATAATAATTTTTTTATTCAAACACACGTGATATGACTACAGTTATGATGAATACACGTATGTGAAATAAAGTCCATATTTGTTTCTGAGCTTGCATCTATGCCGTGCTGTAACTCTGCACCTAATATTTACATATGTAATGCCTCTTTCCTGATCATCATAACCCGGCAGTTGATCCCGGCTCAAAACTCATCAGCCCCAGTGAAAGTGCCACATGCGGCATCAGAGCCGAGCCGCCAGCCATCGCACCACCGGCTTCGGAGCAGACCTGGGACCCCTCTTATGGATAATGGGGCACGTTCGCATGTCAGCAGGCTCGCAAATGCTGCAGCAGCAAGGTGGCTGAGGTATATCATTCATGCTCTAAACGATGAAAAAATGTGTAACAGTTTATCAAAAATATTAACTGTTCCACGGGGCGAACTAGCTGACTTGTGATACCTTTCTGCAGGAAATTATTATATACATTTTAATGCAGTGGTTTATTTATACATATTGCTTTGTTTTTCTTTTTGCTACTTTTTTAAAATTTATTTTTTTTAGCAATGAATGTGTGTGCTTTTCCCTCTTCCCTCCCTCCATTCTTCCTCACTCAGCTCCTAAGCAGTCTGGAAAATTGGTCTCACAGTTGACCCTAATCTCCAGGGTGAATTTTAGATAAGATGCTATTGGGTTCATGAAATGAAGGGTTTTTTTCTTGTGCCATTATAAAGGTATCATTGAGCTAGCAAAGCTAGCAAACTGTTTTTTTCATCTTTCCTACTGTTTTGTAGAGCATGTTAAATCTTATCACTTAAATTCTAACTATGGAATACATTAAAAATAACAAAAATATTGAGGTATGTTTTAAACACACAGCTAGGAGAAAACACGATCTTTCTCAATTGAACTGTGTGTGAACTATTCATTAATCTTTTTGTCGTATTTGTTGACTGAGATTTTTTTTTTCATGTGCTCCATAAAGACAAAAATTCCACTTGTTTAATTAAATAAAATTTCATTGATGTTTATGCTGCTTTACCTCTCAGATTTGTGCTTTACATTATGCCTGGTACCCTGAAAGTTTCCTGGTGGTACCATGGTTTGCTCCGAGGTGAGTTGGAGTCTGGGCTGTAGCACAGGTTTACTGCAGAATTACCTGGGGAAGGGTGGAAATGAACCCTGGGGTTTGGAGAGGTTGGGGATTTTCAGAGCCAGTAAGTGGAAATAAAAGTACATTTCCAGTTCCTCCCATTTGCATTTTAGCCCAGTCTGTGTCTGAAAACCCAAATCATTATATTGATTGTTACTATAAAACTTAATAAAACATTTGTTTTTTAACTGGTGATGGTCTTTTGGGGAGTGTTTCATTGGTGAAAATTAAAGTTACGGTGAATTGCTCAGACCCTTTGTTTGTGGTCATCCTTCTTACCGCGCCAATGCTCTTTGAGTGATGCTTTTCCCATGGTTTGTGTTGGCAGGGTCAGTTCCTTAATTTGCTTTGGGATGGCTAAATCCATGTTGCCTTTGGTTGCCCGTGGGCAACGTAGGGATGCTTTGGCCCTCTGCATTGGGAGTGTCTTCTCATGGTCGGTGGTGTTCCCCTGGTGATGGTACAGGACCTAGTGACTCCGCTGAAAACCTACCGCATGCCTTCCCATGAGCCTTTACGGAAAGTCTCTATGCTTAGTGAGTTATCTGGGATACTTATCTCAGGGAAGGGGCATATTCAGGTGAAATGACAGCCTGTCACTGCACAGAACAAAATACTCGTGTAAGCTACAGCAATTTTAAAAATAGAAACCAGGGAGAAAATGGACTTGAAGGTACACAGCACTCAGAGATATGGGAATTGGTCTTAATGGGCCTGGAGCTGTGCTAGGGATGGAGGGCTCTGAGCTCAGCCAGGGCAGCTAGCTGCAGGTGGGAGCAAACTTACTGCTCACATACGTTTCCCCTTACCAAATTTATTTTTATTCCTATTTTGGACAAAGAACTCCCTCGGACTTGAACTTTTCCTTGTTTGGCTGCTGAGAGAGCCTGCTGGCAGCTGCGCCGGGGGTGATGGCGGAATTAACTGCAAAAACACGGCTGCTCTGTAGGACTTGCTTTGCTTTGTAAAAATTTGCATCATATGAAACCTGTTGGGCCTAGATTAGGTAAAATCTGATTTCAAAGAGCAATACATGACCTGGCTCCCGCATCTAGCAGATGAGCACTTGGTATAAGCCTGGGAAAGATGGAGATGTGATTTATATCTATTCCTGCATGATCCTTGCTCTCTGTCATTTGAGCTTCTCAAATGAGTAGGATCCCCAGGGACCCTGCTCATCCCCAGGGACCAACCAAGGAACTCCCCCATCACCCGGGAATCCCTCCTGGGTGGTCAGACGAGTCTCGCTGGCTGTTTTCTGCAGCCAAGAGATCCATACTGCTGACGGCCGAGGCGAGCAGGTTCTCCGTGTTCCTTGTGCTCCGGTGTGGAGGAGCTCTCTGGAGCCTCTCAAACTCAAGGAGTTTATTGTCAGAAAAGCAAACAAAAGGAAGAAAAAAATACTTTTGCTCTCTGGGTCTTTTTCTTCCTCCTCACTTCCCACCCAGCACTCACATAAATTAAGAAAAACATGGTACAACTGGAATCTGTTTTCCTTAACAGTTGGCAAAGTGTAGTGCGTACTATTAAACCTGAATCCATTGGCAGATGCAAAAGGCATACTGCTTATCTTAATTTCAGGCATCACAGATATAAGAAAAAGACTTGGAAGATATTCTTTGGGGTTTTTTGACCTGTAAAATATACCCTGTCATAGAAATCAGTGTAACTCAGAACTTGTAGCGTATCAATCCTTCACCATGAGGACTGTCCTAAGTATGTGTGTCTGGAAAGAAGTCCAACGAGGTTTTGCCCTCATCGGGGGCTTCTAACTGCCAGTATAATACTAAAAAAAATACACAAATTATTGTAATGACAGTGCACAAGGAGCTTTTTTTTTTTTTTTTTTTTTTTTTTTTTGGAGATTGCCCTTAATGTAGGATTTTGCTCATCGTCTTTCAGAGATGAACACAAACTCTACCCATAAATAACCAACTCAACATTTTCTTCCACAGCTTTGAAAAGACAAAACCCCTGCCAGTAGTCTAACAGACTAATAAAGTGAAGTGTCTTGTCGTGCAAAAGAAAATCCTGTCTATTTTTAACGTGATTAACCTCTGACTTTTTAACATACCATTTCTTGGCTTGAGAATCCAAGTTGATCAGGAGAATGATACACGTTACTTTGGCAATTAGGGATTATTACCTGTATTGGATTTGGTTAGATGGATGTGCTGGTGTTGTCAACAGCTTCAACGTAATAGTAAATGGAAAGAACTGTGGTGAAATCTGTTTTCTGCATTGGCTAATATTTGCACCTGGAGTAGCTTTGGGCATGAACCAAAGGCGGTGTGGATGAACAGAGTTGTGAGTCTTAACCCCCAGCCTGCATGAGGATTAGTGCCTTTTTCTTTGCAGTACAAAGGGAATCAATAATATATTTAACTTCTGCGTAAGAAACCTCATCCCTGAAGTGTCAGAAGTAAAAACCTCGCTTTTGCAGCTTCAGAAATGCAGGTGGGTGTTATTGAACTGTGTTAGGACCAGCTCACTGATGTCAGTTTGAACTGCCAAGTGCTAAGCACTGTGAAAATCCAGCCCATCGAGATTTTGGGCATTGCTGGAATGGATCCTGAGGAGGCAAATATATTTTAGTTTTATGGTTGTTTTTTTGTTTTTTTGTTTTTTTTTTTTCCTTTGTGTTAAAATAAACTTCGGAGGTTAATTAGTTGATTCCCCCCTCCTCACCTTGCACTTTATCATTATGTATCTCCAAATGAGTTTTTAAATTCACACCTTGTTGACAAGAACATTATCCTGGGGAGTAGTGATCACAGCTTTGCTGGTAATGTGTCTAACCAACAGCATATATGAGGTCCTGGTGAGACAGGAGCGCTGCACTGGAAAAAGCAACAAATAAGAGCTATCTAGATAAAAGGAGAAATGAGATCATATGCTTTATTTAAGATGTGATCACACTCCTCAGAGTTTTGGGACTGGCATTTTTTGTAAAAAAGCCATCTACCCAGTCAGAAAAAAATACTTAAAACTTCTGATTTTTTTTAAAAAAACTTGCAGACATAAGCCTCCCCAAAAGGCTCAAAACTCAAAACCAGTGTGAAGTTTTAACACAATTATTTTAATGGAAGTGTAGATTCTCACAGTAACTCTGGCTACAGGAGCTAGGATTATTACAAAGTCACGCAAACACAACGACAATGGCAGTAAAATGACAAAGATCTAAATGTGCTGTTAGATGCTCAGGACATTTTTCAAGACTCCACTACAGCCTAATTTTGAAAAAAATATTTGTTTATAAGCAATTGTTAAATTTCGATTCAGTGGTTTTCAGTGCTTTGACAAGCGAAGGTAGGCTTGTTAAACATAAAGAGGTCTCATGGTCTCCAATTTGAAAATACTCAGTAATACAAAAAACCTGTTGAAATTTGATAAAAATCTTACATGGTAAAAAACTGTGCTGGCGTGGTGTATGAGGGAGAGCACGTAAGGATAATTCATGTGCTCTGGAGTCCCATCAGTGACCTCATCTGTGGAGCCATGCGAACCGATTGCGTTGATGGTTTTGCACTTTTTGACTCTCTCATATTTAGTTCACTAATCCTGCGCTTCAGCTGGTTATTTTGGCATGCCAAGTGTTTGATCCTCTTCAAACAGTTGACATCCTCTGAGTGCATTAATTCCTCTCTGGCACTGTGATGATAAAGTATCGATGAGAAAACTTGGAAGATTAAGATTTGAATTGAGTAAGAGTAGGACTTACCTTAATTAACGCGTGTTACTGTTTCTTATATGACAGTTTATCTGCTCTAATTAATGTTGTTCAAAGTACATTATAGATATGTGATTATAGACTTATCTAAAATAGCAATGAGATGGTGAGTAGCTGTCATGATCCAACAAAAGGTATGCTTAGATGGCAAGAGAATAAAGGCAGTTACCAGTATGGCTGTTATTTGCACCCTAGGAATTGAATGAGGTGACTGCTGGCTGCCGTTGACCTCTCTGTCCCTGAACTAAATGGAAACTGAACCAAGCAGCCTGGTGAATCTTTTTCAGTTTTGCCAGTTTTTATTGACTCCTGTAATTGTCCTAATGAGACACTGCATTTAAGTTGTCTAGTCTCTCCCACCCACAATTTTTTCCGTGGCTTTTCTGAAAGTCTATTTTTTACATGAGTTGTTCTCGTATGCAGTTCTTTACATTAACAGCTTTAAAACGACAGTTCTTCTATATCTTTTTTAAAATGTTCTCTTGGGAATTATGCTTCAAACAGGGAAATTGTATGTTTCATTATCAAAAAGGTTTCAGGCTTTATCAGAGTCTTTTTGTTATAGTTGTCATGGAGGTTTTTATTATTATTGTTAAATTGAATAATGGGGAGGAACCTGTTCTTAAGTCTTTGTACAAGAACTAGAATTTAAATCCAGATAAATCTGCTCTGTTTGTAAAAGTGACTTTTTAAGGTTAACTGCATTTAATTACAACCAAGCTTTGTTGCTTCATCTCAATTAGATAGCAAGGGGTTTTGCAGCTGTAATAAGGGAAGATTGAACCTGACTTTTAAATGTAGATTGAATACCTGATAGTTATTTTTCAGGGACTGTTATTTCTTGGTAATCAGAAGAAAGCCTCCCTTAACCTCTCAGGCCTGCTACAGGACCCTAGCAGGGATGAAATCTTTTGGTACCGGCATGGAAAGAGATGCTTCAGAAAGACCTGGAGGTGGACTTTTTTTATAGTAAGTACAAACCACTTTCTCTTGGGTGGGGAGTGAGATGCTCCCCAAGTCGGACCTGTCACCTTGTTCATGGTCCCTGACAAGGACAGGCTGGAGCAATGT
Source organism: Athene cunicularia (assembly GCF_003259725.1). Classification (NCBI taxonomy): domain Eukaryota; kingdom Metazoa; phylum Chordata; class Aves; order Strigiformes; family Strigidae; genus Athene; species Athene cunicularia. The sequence goes on from NW_020799116.1 coordinate 12,524,249, forward strand.
TACTGGCACTGCTCGCTCCTAAACGGGGGTGGATCAGTGATTTGAGCCAAATTACTGTGGACTGCTTTCTTCTGGCTTTACCTAGTTAATGCAGGCAGGGCTGGTGGTGCTGGAGCATCCTCACCCACAGTCACTGACGCTGTCGCCAGTTCCCGTCCCCTCTATGGGAGCGTGCTCTGCACCAGCACCTCAGCTGGAGTATCATGGAGCTGGAAAAAACACTACAGTGGAGATGGGATGCTAATTATTATTCTGCGTTAACTCAGTATTATTCATAGCCATCAAACATCCCTGGGACAGCAACAGCTCCCAATTTCTTGGGGCTGGGATGGAATCTGAATAAGCAATAAAGAGATGAAAAGCTTGGATCTGAGTGAGCTCTTGCAGCTGGGAGTCACCGCAGCAAGAAAAGCAGAGGCAGTGGAGTGTAACCTTTTTGAAATGTGGGTCAAATTCAGCAAATAGTTTTGAAATAGTTTTGTCTAAAAAAAAAATAAATCATTGCAGCATATTCAGGCTACCTCAGACTTTAGGGAGCTCCCAGTTCAGAGAAAGCACGAAATGTAAATACTTTATATAATGTTTACTGTGACCATCAGACTCATGCCTATGAAATGCACCATTTTTTCCTTCAGATGATGAAATTTGTTGACAATCGGGAATAAGAAGAGTCCCCCAGGATTGTTGTGGTGTTACGCTATGGGAACTTTCCTTGTAATTACCACAGTAAGGCAAATTGCAGTAGGCATTTTAAAAAAACAAGTTTCGATACTGACCTTTTCAAAGGCTTTGATGAAAGATGTGAAAAATTTGAATTCATTATATTTCTAATTTCCTGACATTAAAATAGGAAAGACTTTCTCAGTGTGCATCTTCTGAAATAGTTATCGTCAAATGTCCTAGTTTAACAAAGGTCCCTTGACTCTATGCATGCCAATGAACTTAACTATTGAATTTATAAATCAGCACTAATATATGCTCTACAAAAGGAAAGGATTTCTTTCTGTGTGTACATTGCTGTCATACAATTCATTACTGCGGTATAAATGCCTGAATGAATTTGGTCTAAAGGTGCATAAATACATTTAAATGGATTTAAAATTAGGACTATTAAAATAACTACACAAATCCCCTAAGAGCATTTTGGGGCAAAATTAAATTCAGGATGCACATAAAATATAAAAAAAAAATTCAAAATATATATATATATATGCGTTCAACATTGTTATAATTTGTTTTTTATTTAAAGTCATAAGAAAGCACAAAAGTAATTCTTAAAGCAATTTCTAGGACCATAGGGAAGGTAAACAAATGCATCTGAATATTGTTTACTCTTGAGAAGAATGGGCAGAATCCTGGTTTGGTGCCAGTTTGTATATTTTTCTGTGGGTGGAGTTGTTGGGGGGCGCTTATCATCAACTTGAAAGACCCTAACCAAAACCATTCTTCAAGGCTTTGTTTAAAAACACAATGAGATAGTCCCTGCTCTAAAGAATTTACCAGCTAAACAGAAAAAAAACAAAGGGATTGGAAGAAAGATGTATTATCTCCCTTTTGCAGATGGAAAACTGAGAGGCATAACAGATTAAGTGAATTGCCTCTGATCGTTTAAGACAATCTTTGAGAGCTGTGCAGTGAACTTCAATAATGTAAGCCCCTGTGAGAGCTGTGGCCACAAAAACATCCTTCCCCATCCAGATGATGGGAGAGAAGGGAGCATTCTCTGGTGGGACACAATTTTTTACCCTTTTTCCTTCTGTTTTCATTGGCATCCTCCACCCTGCTCCTAGCATCTTCAAGGAAAAAGTCTTCCTGTTGGAGGAATAGTGGATCGTGACAACTCTGGGGTTTTTTTCGCAGCATGTTGAGCTTTCTTGCTGCCAGGTGAATGTGTTGACGCTAAGCCAGGTAATAAATATTAACAGCAGGTAAAAAGGATAGTTCTTAAGTATCTCTCGCTGTTTACTGATGAAATTGGGTATAAAACTTGGATCAAAATATCAATAAAGGAGGATGTTAATGCCATTCCCCTCAGAAAAAAAAAAAAAAAGGGAAAGAAAAAAACATAACGTCCCAGAGTAGCAGTACAATGTACCCAAGGGGGCAGCAAGGGTGGAGCAGATGGGAAATGGGGATGAATTAAGGAGGCAGTGACACAGATGGGATCAATCAGGAGGTGAATGAGGAAGATGATAAATGAGGAGGTGGCTGGGTGGAGAAGGGAGAGAGGCAGAAGAGGATCAGCAGCAGGGAAGGGAGGACTGTTATGGGGAAAGAGAATGCTCTTGTTGGATGAGTGATAATACACACTGATTTGGGGTAATTGCTGTTGTTTCAAGATGAATATTCAGATACTGTAACATACTGTATTTATAGGATATGTTCTTTGAAAGGAATATCAGAATATAATCTCAGTGAAAAAGGCCCTTTAGCTTTCCTCTCAAGAGATATTTCTGGTGCTCTTAAAACAGAAGGTTGAAAGTCCTCCAAGAAAGTTCCTCTCTTACTTGAAGTACCTGAGACCTGAATTACTCCCCAGTAATTCCTGTGTGTCATCTGTTGGCTGTTAAGACCCCACACATCTGTATGTTAATCAGCCCTTTGGATGGACAAACGAAACTTCTATTCGATGCAATAGTCATCTTCTTGCACGCTGTTACGCAGCTTTGCCAGGACCTTGTTCTGGGCCTTGGGAGCTGGATGGAAGTTTTGGCAGTAATGAACTTAAGTGAGCAGGAGCAACAGAAATTCAGGTACTGCTTCTTTTTTTTAGTGGGGTATGAAGTGAACGACGTGTACCTTAAAAAAGGTTTTCACTTAAGAGGGAGAAAAGGAGCACGTTGGAGTTCATGCTGTGATTTTTCTACAGAGTATGATTTTAAATGCAGTTTTTGTAATGCATGACTTTATTTATTTTAAAAAAAGGCTGCATTATTAAATTTGGTTTTCTCTGTGCAAACAAACATGAATTATTTTGCTAGCTCAAGTGTCTTCTCAGTCACCCATAAATAAGAAAATGACTTGAAAGTGCAATTGATCAAAAATGATGCATTGGGTTTTTCCCTACAAGGAGGCCATTGAATTTGGAGTTCTGGCAGGTCATGAATTTCTCAGTCATCCACAGAAAGCCTTTCTCCTTCAAAACTGCATTTCATAATAATATCTTTGTTTTCTGCAAATGATGCAATAATTCAGATAAATCTGTGCTCATTGAGGAAAAATAGAAATGAATTGTATGTGACACGTAATGAATTTCCAGCCTATTCAGAGGGAAGAGGTAAACAGGTCTGACAGCTGGCTCCTGATTTCTCCCCAGTGAATAAGGGTCTGTCCAGTGGGTGCTGTGCCGGGCAGATGACAAATCTTTCCAAGTGCATTAAAAATAAACTGAGGTGATCCCGGAGAGGAACATCTGGGATGCTCTTGTCCTTTGCGCTGGCTTTTCTCTTTCAAGCACTCAAAGAGTTGGGATCACACATGCTGTGGGTGAGGATCCCAGGCCGTGGCTCGGCTGGGGGCGGAAGCTCTTGGGAGTTGGTGCTGGGGCTTATCTGCTCCCCATGTCCCCAGGGAAGAGGTGCTGGGCTGCTGCAGCTCAGCTGCATGAAGATGGGGTGCTGGCTCCAGCATGGCTTGTTCTTCTTGAGCTTCTGGGACTGCTATGTGGTGGGAAATAAGATCACAGAATTGTAGAATGGTTTGGGTTGGAAGGCACATTAAAGACCATCTAGTTTCAATCTCCTGCCGTGGGCCGGGACACCTTCTGCTAGATGAGGCTGCTCAAGATGGATGCTTTCTTGCCTAAGGGCTTCCAGCCTGTAGCAGGGGAAGGAAGGGACCTGCATCCTTAGGGTTTGGGGGGTTTTCTATCTTCAAGATGAGTTTGCTTCAAATTTTGTTGAAAACCCCTTATGTTTGCTTAAGAAATGGTATTGGGTTATTGTTTCTCAGAATTTTGCTTTAGGAAGATCTGTAGGGAATGGGCTCGGGATTGCCTGTGTCAGCCAGCGTGGGTTGGGTTTGTGTTGAATTGGCAACTTCCAAAGAGGGCAGGCGACTGTGGAATGCCCTGGCTTCTGTGCATTTCTGCCAGCCAAATTTTTGGCTAGACTGCCCTGAGAAAGCACTTACAGAATCATTGCCTTTAGCAGTAAATTATCTAAATATTGTTGCAAATCCATTTCACCCAGAAAGGACAGATTTCCAGACTGAGCTGTAATAGCTGCAGCCACAGTGATGCCAAACCAGTGCGCGTTGCCACCTCCTTGTCTGTCGACTGTTTTTTGCACCCTGCTGTTGTAGTCTGTCTTCTGCATTGTCTGAGGGTGCCTGAGGCCTGGAATTAGGAGCATCAAGAGAATTTTGACAAGATCAGGTATGCAGTTATAAGTAGATTATGAAATGTTGGCTGTAAAACTGAAGTTTAATAAATGGGTCAAACTTATTCCAGTTCAGGGAGCTAATGGAGCCGTATTCCCACTCAGAGAGCCCAGCACCAGTGCCATTTAACCTGGATGTTACTGGTGTTAGGACAGATGCACTGAAATTAATTTGATCTGTTTGACCTACATAGTTACACAAGGTGGAAATAATAAGAAATAAACAAGAAGATGAGACTGCATTAGAGCAAATCCTATTTTTGTCCTATTTTTTTTTTCTGCCTAGTGAATACTAATGTACAAATCAAAGGAATATGAAAGTGTTTTAAATAACCATCCTTGTTAGAGGCTGGAGAGAAGGGAAAGGCTTGTCACTATGCAATATAAAAGATGGAGGTGATCTTTACATGCAGTGGGGGAAGATAAGGACCGAACCACTATGGCCCTCCTCTTTCCTGAAGAAAGAAGCAAACCCTTCAGATGGTGTTCCAGACCTGGGGCAGTTAGACCTGCACAGCAGAAAAATATGCCTCCCTGGCTTTTAGCTGATGCTGGTTATCAAACTCTAAGCTGTATTTTAAAACACTATAAAAGAGAAATAATTATAAAGGTAACAGGGGATTTTTAAAAACCCAGGATAATTTGAAGGGCACCTGGGTACATATTTGTAACCGTATTATTTGGATTTTTTTCCATATGTGGAGGGGAGTTCATGCTGCTGGGGGGAAGGCAGTGGGCTGGGGAATGTCGCCTCCTGCTCCAAGGTGGTGGCAGGTTGTCCTGCTGGGAAGGTCCATGGGCAGTGCAACGGGCACGTGGCTCCAGGGGAGATGCTGGGCCAGGAGATGGATGCTGGCTTCATGCTAGACATTGCTTCACTGGACGTAGATATGAATGGGAAAATTCAGAGAAACAAAGGCAAATTAAATCAGCTGTGTGCTATTGTGTGTACATGCATGTGTGCTTAGGGAGGAAGGTGTGTTCATCAGCTGAAGAGGGGAGGAAGGAATGTATTTAAGGGTGAAGCCAGCCTGGATGCTGCATGGTCATCTGGGATGTCCCCAGCTGCGTGCTGGCATGTGCACTCGGTTCCACTTGTGTGCGGGAAGAGGAGAAATCTTTGATCTTCCTTGTTTAGATGGGAGAATGAACCAGAAAACTTGGATTCAGCTGTCCCCTTTGAAACAGCGACACCTCTGAGGACTCAGCTTCTAGGCTGGCTTGATTTGGGGGCTTTTTTTGTGAAGTTAAAACTAATCTTGGAGAGAGCAGGGAAAGCACCGCTAGAAAGGTATATTTGGATATTGTTATGTAACTGAATTTTGGAGAACCAAATGGATTAATGATGCTTTTTGAATGTTGTTGTCTACCTAGGATGCTGCGGTTTGAGAAACAAGTAGATGAATACAGGAATAAAGAGTTTTAATGAAAGGGATACGTTAAGTAAAAGAAATGGATCAGAAATGTCATGACTTACAGATAATGGTAGGGCAAAATCTTACACACAATTAAGCTAATGAGTCCAGGGTGGGCTTCTAACAAGAAAGGCAATGGTTAGAGAATAATCTCACCAAGTGCTGTAGAGCACAGAGAAGCTCCTGCTCAGGTGTCACTCTGCTAAGTGGGATGGCCTCCCAGGCTTGTGGCTCCTAGCATCTGATTTACTGATTTCTCTTGCTCTAAGGGGGGGGGAAGTTAAAAATCCAGTTTCAGCGTTCCCAGCTTCATTTACTTCTCAGGTTTCTGTGATGGTGAGACTTACTCAGCATTGCAGTTTCCATGCTGGGATGTGCATATGAGCTGACCCCGTTATAGCACTCAGATTTCTTATTCCCTCCCTGTTTCCGTGCTCCTTGCTCCCTTCCCAGGGTGTCTTCTCCAGCCCTGGTGCACACTTGCTTTCCACATCCCACAGCCATACTTCAGCCATTTTTTTTCCTTTTCCCCCACCCTTTCTCCCCATCAGTCCATTGCAATAAAGAAAGATTACTTAAATACTGTCTCTTAAGGATATCTCCTTATCCATTTTGAAGAAGACTGTGACTAATGTTTTCTAGAGACTTCAGGCTTTTCTGACTTCACAAGAAGGCAGTTTTCTTCATAGAGGAGAGAACCTCCACTGCAAGATTTTTCAAGTCTCTCGGGTTTCAAAGCTAACTGCGCCAGTCTAAAATTACCCCATTAAATATCAATTATCATAAATCCTCACAAGATGCTGTTCAGATTAAATATGCTCCTAGTGGGTCTTTCTGTCTGGAAATATAACCAAGTGAAGAAATGTTAAAATGAAATGAGTTGGATATTCCATGGGGTTTTTTTAGTGTTAACTTGGTGCCTTGGCTGAGTTTCTTGTGACTGTTTACATTAAAAAAAAAAAAAATCTAGTAAACTGTATAGGATGAAACGTTCTTATCTAAGCTTACACCACTGCATGTTCTTGGGCTCGTCTCCCCTTTCACACAGTGGTGGCCTGATCCAACGGGGATGGGCTGGGACTGAAGGCACATGCAAGCTAGGGAGAGTCAATTAATTCTGGCTCAGATTATTAAAGCTGCGTTAGCTCTTTTTGTGGAGGTCTCCTGCAGAACTGACTGTAGCTTGGTTTAGTTTAATTCACACTGGAAGTGGATGAAGCCTACTTCAGCCTTATTCTCAGTAAGTGTTTCTATGAAAGGCTGAATTGAGGCAATTTCATTTCTGAATTGACAGAATTAGTATTTGAGTTGCTGCCATGTGGACAAGTCCTAGATTGTTTTAGCAACTTTCAGATCACAGCAGAAGACTTGCTGATACGTGTGTGTGTTTTTAAGCTTTGCAAAACATGCTGTTTTAAAATGTGAAAGAATTTCATGTTAAGAGGTGAAGGAGAACAAAGGAGAGAGACATTAATCTTTTTTTCTTTACTGGTGACTGTTTCACCCATGTCTAGTAGTAGAAGCAGTGATGAATGCATGTAATGTTTTCCAGCTAATTTCTGGGTCATTTCTCCGGTAGCTTTTGAAAATGACTAAGCAGTATTTAATCCATTTCTGCAGATACACAAATCAGAAATTATGCTTTCCCTGAAGCAAGGCTGGGCACATATCCCGGATTGCTGGACTTTTCCAGCTTGTGCTGACTGCTGAAGCCCCCGTGCCCACGGGGGTAACGCGCTGTTGGGTGCGGGGGCACGCTGCCTGGGGAGCGATGCCGTGCTGGAGCTCTGGGAGGCACAGCAGCTATGTTGTACCTATAGGTATGTCTTTACAGGAGTGTAGCCTACAAGTGGAGGTCTTTTCTATAAACTTGACAAAATGTATGGCCACAGCCCATTCTTTTCCTGTCAAATGTTGTTATGGGGGAAGTGGGATATGTCAGACAGTTTTAAATTATTTTTTAGCTCCTTTTACTGTGAAATGGGAAAAATGGTGACTGGCTTCCCCCACCCCATTCCAGGTGCTTGGAAATCTAGTGATGAAAAGGTGTACTTTAGAACAGGGAGACTATTTTTTTAATATAATTTGCATGCACCTGTAGTGTAGATGATGATGCTTGTGTAGAAGAAATTCAAAGTCAGCAATTCAGTTCCAGCGCAGCTATTTTTCAATAGGAAGTAGCGTAAAATGTAATACATTTTAATAACTCAGATGATGTTGGCACGTGGTGGCAAACTACAGAGTTTGCACCCAAATTGTATCAGTATCTGCAGGGAGATCATGGAATTACATGGTCTCTTATTCCCCTGACTGTGTGCTACCCAAGGACTGTGCCATGGGGCTACGGGACTTCTGGCATGGTGCTGGATTAGCCGTCGAGACCTGCAGTGAGCAGTGGCTTCCAGGGTCACCTAAAGCACTCCGCTGTCTTTTTTGCTCTTTGTTTAAAAAACAAGTGCCTGATCCAGATGCTATGTTGTGGAAGCTTTAGCAACATCTGCCACTTTGGCAGCCTTCTCAGACAGTTGTGTCAATGGTTTCTGAACAGATTGGGTTTCACAATGGCTGATTTAATCTATTGGGCACTATTTTTCTTTCTGACTCATCTTTGAATAACTTTGTGCCAGTCTGAATTGATGGTAAACCCTCGTACAGTCCATATAAACAAATCTGTGCTTGTAGTGAAACAGGGCATCGACCTAAGAAATATGCATGCTGTTCACGCCCTGCAACAGAGATTTTTGCGGTTCCTTGATTACAGATGTATGTCTAGCTAAAAGTAATTTCAAAGACGAATGTTACTTGGTGATTAAAAAAATATATATACATAAAATAAACCCACATATTCCTTTTTCTTATTAATGCATTAATAATGCAGTACCACACATTATTTGGAAGACATGATTGTAATGTTCATCAGACTTCAGTGACAGACAGTAGCAGAGTCTTGGCCCTAAGCAGGATGCCGATTCAGATTTCAAACTGAGTTACAAAAAGAAGGGGACTGGACCTCCTTGGCTTGAGTTTTACTCTGCCCAACTGAGTCCTGTGGTCTTTATTTTGTGTTAGTAGCTTACTGCTATTCTTCATCAAAGCTGTCTAGGGCAAATCTGTTTTACAGAGTAAGTGAGAGGTCAGATACTCCTGTTTGGATCTGTATCACTGGCTCCAATTCAAGCAATCTTTAAAACAGGTAGGAAGGGGTAAATGCTCAATGCATTAAGTCTAGACTTGTATTTATACTTGACTGAAGTCGCTGAGTTTATATTAGGCTGAAGGGTATGATACAGATGCTAGTGAATCCAATAAATGTCAGTCTCCTCCGCTGGGCTTTGATTCGTGTTCTGCTCATCTGTTCCAGTAACAATATGGACAGCAGGAGCTGACACTGTTTGAATAGCACAGTTGCACTTTTGTGATAAACACCCATTCTCCTGGGTGACCGTTCAGCTGGCTGGTGTGGTGTTCTGTGTGCGAATTGTAACACCCTTTTCACAGCTATAGGTAACTGGAAAAGAAAATACTGTGGAAAAGGCTACAGACAAGCCAGCTGAATGAAAGGAGGAGACATTTGAATGTGTTCTGCTTAACTAAGACAATTAATGAAAGGCAAAGTTTGAAGTGAGAAAGCTTCTTTCATCTCTACCCATCATGTAGTGATTGTTTAATTCATTGGTCAAGCATTCCAGTATCTGTTATTTTCTGGAGATAATACGGGAAAGGGAAATGAATGATCCCAAGATGGCACTGTTTCAGGCTTGGATAGACCCAAGCTAGAGCTAGGAGGTTTGTGAACAGATCGTTGCTCTGCTTTAACAATCCTTGATGTGTTAGCACTTTTTTTTGCTTTGCACGTGAATTTAAATAACCTTATCAGCTCTAGCGTTGGTGGTTTTGGAGATTGTACAGTGGTGGGGCAGGTGTTGGCAGGTCCAGGCAGGTGGGAGACTCCTGGGGAGATCATGCCAGCCCTCCAAGGAACATCCATCTGCCGATGGAGGGTTATATAGATGGAGCATTTCACCTGCAGTTGTCCTGGAAAATAATTTTGCTTTAATTTTTCCAAGGCAGGACTTAACATTCAGCTTCTGTTTGGATCATTTCACACTCAGGCATACTATCTTTTCAGAGTAGCTGTAACTTTTATGAACTTCTCTGGGTGATGTAGAGTATCATAGCTAAGTTATCTTTTTTTCCTGAGTTACAGGGGAAACCAGGGTTCAGCCAGTTTTGTGATGCATACCTGTTTGTTTTTTTTTTTTCCACATCCTGTGAGATTTATGTTAAAAGACTGACTTGGTGAAATCTGCTGCACTGCAAGCTTTATGCTGCTCAACAGGCCAGACTAGATAAGTGTAATATCTCCTGAAACTATTTCTTCTATCCTTAATCTTTACAGTCCTGTTTTTCATGAAACCTGACATTTCTATATGGGTGAATCCATTTCTGGAAGTTAATACGCTTGTTTAATACACAGGGGTGCGGATTTCTGATGTCTGATAGGATGTCACAGAGCACAACTGGATGCCTTATGCATCTCATTTAAACTAACATATATGAGTGTTTGGTTTTACAGCCACATAAGATTAACGACTGGCTTGATAATATTCTTTAATTCTTATGATAAAGCTCATGCTACTGATGTTATACAGATGCTGACTAATTTGCAATATTGTCTGAAGGAATGATAAGTCACAGAACATGATCTGCAAGCATTCATGAGTGTATAAGCACTGATTTTATTTTTTGTTCCCTCTTTCACATTTGTGTAGATGACTTAAAAAAAAAAAAAAATTAGGACATGTATTTTGCTTGCTGTAAATGTAAATATAAATCCTCATCAGCAACTGTGTAATCCGGCAATGATCTCTCTTAAGTTGAAACAAATAATAAATTTTGTGAATAGAGCTGAGGATTGATGGTGTCATCCTTGCAGGCAGTTTATATGTAAAGAGTTTTATATTGACTATGCAAATCAGCATTGAAATAACACCAGAAGGGAGCAAAAGATAAAAGAGCCATTAAACCTTCCTGTGAATACTTATAAATCCACTACCCAAGTCTGCAGGCAGCCTCCCCTTCTTCCCACCATGGGTGAGCCGCCTGCCTTGTCCCAGAGATGGCTGTGACATGAGGAGGGGCTGAGGGTTACACCATCGTTTTTCCTTTGCTTGGGCAGTTAGCGAAGACTTGGGAGCTTCCAGAGACAGCTACATTAGGATGGTACATAGGTCAGTTATGTCCTTAATGTAATGCTTAATTATACAAAATGTCCTGAAAGGCCTTCTCAGCTGGTAGAGACAAACACAGGCTAAATGAAAAAGCTTCTGTGTACAGCTGCTACTCCAGTATATCAGTTCCTAAGCAGTCCCTCTTTCTGCCGTGTTCATGCTTGCAAATACGTGCTCTTATCTCTAGCATGTGCAGATTGCAGCCACCAGCCATGCCCCCTGCATTTGTGCTCAGGGAAATACATCTGGCTTTGCAGTTGAACTCTGATCTTCACTACGACTTGGTGTTTCAGAGAGTAGACCTGAGTCCCAAGCTGGTTTTCTGATAAAAGAATTTAATCATGCCTCTGTGTCTGCAAGAGTAATTGGTTCAGGTTCTGGATTGAAAAAGATCTATAGTTGACTTGGGATCCAACCCTTGCCTGCTGCATCTATTAACATGTCTCAGCATAGTATAAATCACTCTGTTTTGTTTAGAATCTTGCTTATGGTTCAAAAATAAATGATATACCGTAAAATGTACATGGGGTTGGTCCCTTGATCATCCTTCAAGTAAATTAATCTGAAAAATAATGAAAAATACTTGAAAAAAAACCCCAAACATCTACATCCCAAAGCACATTTTAATGAGTCTTTCTCAAGCACAAACAAATAAAACTCCACCCTCTCCTCTCTTTACAAGAAAAGCAACATCAAAGAAGAGGAGAAATTGTCAGAATAATTACAGAAAGCAGTGATGCTCTTCTCTTAGAAGAGTTTTAAGAATTCTGAATTTTAGAGCATGGTCCCCACTGTGGTTTGTCTGCGTGTGTACCAAAGGCTCTTGCCACTCCCTGGACCAGTTTACCTGTTCAGCTTGCCTCATGGACTCAGCAATTATAAAGAGAAGTGGTGTCGTTCACAGCAAGGATTCTTTTGTTACTTGAAGGGCCCTGCTGTACCTGACCTGAAACTCTTGCCAGGCAGGTGTCCTCCATGACCAACAAACAGAGATGAGCAGTTATTTTGGGCAGGAGCAGAGCACACTGTAAATGAAATCAAAGTGAACGTTGCAAATTGCAGAGCTCCTGAGTATTGAAAACTGGGTTACGGTATGTTTCAATGTTAGATTTTTTTTCTTGACTTGGATAGGTTTTGATTGCTATGGTGCTACATCTGGGGACCTCTTCTGGGTTATTAGCATACTGTTTGAGGATGGAGTCTGGAGTAATTAGTAGCAGATCACCAATATTATGAAACCGGAATAGGTGATGTGTCTCTTCTGAATTGATTTCTGTGGGCTACATCTTTGGTGCTGGTGTAACCTGGCGGGTGTCTTGCATTCAGCTGACACTGAGCTCAGTGCCGAGGACTCTGGAGTGCAGGAGCAGCGTCTGCCTCCTCTGCATGCCATAACCCTTCCTTAATAAGGACTGATGGTAGGGAAAGGATTAGGCATCAACTGTGCTAGAACAGCCTCTGGGTTTGATGTCAGCACATTGTTTCTCAACAGTCCAGTAATGACGTAAGCACTTGGATACCCGCTAGTGGGGAGGCAAGATTGGGAAACCCTCAGCCTATGCACCAGGCTAGCTGAAATGGTGGCCTTTGGGTGAAAAAGGGGGTGCTGGTGGGGGATGATGGGGCCCAACTGTTCCCCATGAGCACGGGTGTGAGCCATAAGAGCAGTCACTGCTCCAGGATGGTTTTAAGCTGTTTTCTGGGGTGTATGGTGACACACACCTTGCATTTCTCTATCTCCCCTGTACAAGGTTCGTGGGTTGGGTTGGTTTGGGCAAGCATGAAACCAGTGAGGCTCCAGTGAAGGGAGCAGTGGGGGACATGGGCAGGCTCATGCTCAGTCCTGAAAGCCTTTGGCAGGTTAATTCCCAAAGTGCCCATGCTACAGGTACAAAATCAGAATCACAGAATCATCTAGGTTGGAAAAGACCTTGAAGATCACCCAGTCCAAACCTTAACCTTACACTGACTGTTCCCGACTACACCAGATCCCTCAGCGCTATGTCAGTGTGACTCTTAAACCCCTCCAGGGATGGGGACTCCAACACTGCCCTGGGCAGCCCATTCCAACGCCCAACAACCCCTTCTGGAAAGAAATGCTTCCTGATATCCAGTCTAAACCTTCCCTGGAGCAACTTGAGGCCATTCCCTCTTGTCCTATTGCTTGTTACTTGGTTGAAGAGGCTCATCCCCATCTCTCTGCACCCTCATTTCAGGGAGCTGTAGAGGGCAATGAGGTCTCCCCTCAGCCTCCTCTTCTCCAGACTAAACCCCCCCAGTTCCCTCAGCTGCTCCCCATACGACCTGTGCTCCAGACACTGCACCAGCTCCGTTGCCCTTCTCTGGACACGCTCGAGTCATTCAATGTCCTTTTTGTAGTGAGGGGCCCAAAACTGAACCCAGTAAGCACTGGTGAGGCTGCACCTCGATGAGTACAGGGGTGAGATCCCTTCCCTGTCCCTGCTGGCCATGCTATTTCTGATACAAGCCAGGATACCGTTGGCTGCCTTGGCCAACTGGTCAAAATCCATCCAAGATACTGTGAAAAACCTCCGGTGAGCCAGATAAACTGTACCATGGTACTGAACCTAAAAAGTCTCCTGGGCCTGACTCTGCTACCCATCATATGCCTGGGTTTATTGTGGAAGTAATCCTTCTGCAGTTGGCAGGATTATTTGCGGAGTTAGCTGCTGTTCAGAGTAAATAAGTTATGAAATCTGGCTTGATGTTATCAAAGAGGATATTTCAAAGTCATATTTATAGATTCACAAGTATTATCTGAATAAACTTGTTGGTCTGCATCCCACTCACACCACAAGCCTTTGCTACTGCAGCGATAAACACAGGGCAGAAAAAGTACCAAGCAGAAAATCTGCAGGTAAATGAAGATTCATTAATAGAAGTGCGATTTTTCAATAGGCCTTTTTGTATGTTGGAAATGTGCTACTAATACTGTGATTGAAATGTCCCCTGGGAAAAAAAAGCTGACTATAATGGGACCGAAATTACACGGTGAAACCTTTGTTTCTTGCAGCAGCAGGATTTCACTTATTTCGGTGTTCCTTGCACTGCCCTCCTCTTTCTCATGTGGAGAGCTCTTACCCAAAGCACAAGTGCCAACAAGGAGGTAGGTCACTTTACCCAGAGCAAGTAAATCAGATGTTAGATCTTTGTTTCTCAGATGTTTTCACTAGAAGAAGCATAATTAATCAGTCCCAGCAGAATGACTGAAAGGCAGTTTTCCAGGCTGAATAACTGAAATGGTTTCTGTGGGACAAGCTTCCTCAAGTAAAATATTTAAAAAGCCAGTGACTTTAAGTGAGAATGTCACACCAAACGTGGTAGTATTTCTACCCTCGGTCCCACTTCTGCCTGCAAACTATAGATGCTTGTATGTCCTCGTGCATCAGCTGACAGCTGCTTGCTTATGGGAACGGTGCTGATTTGACATCAGACCACTTAAATTGCCTTAGTGGCTGGGTTGGAAGCCTCTAGCATTTTTTCATCACTCTCCCTCCATCTTCCTCACTCTTTCTCAATTAGACTGATACTGAATGTCATTGTAGTGTGTAAAAGTATACCAAACTGGACATCACACGAGCTAAAACATATACTAATGCTTGGTAAATATGACGTGTATTTGGGGAAGCAAGAAAAGGGAGGAGTTGCAAATGGGAGTAGCTGTAATCCTGTTCTGTGGCATAGTCTGATATATAACTTTTCGCTTCAAGATTGTGAGAGCTGATGGAAGAGTTATTTTTAGATTTAGGTGGATTTTTTGCGTCAAGCCTGTAGGCATTAGGCAGTTTCTTTACTATGCATTGACTGTATGCCAACATATAGAGGACAAACAGGGTTGCAGGGCCAGTGGACCACCCTGAGATAGCTGGAAGAAAAAGACTTGGCAATTAAAATACTTACTGGCAAAGGGCTAAAGTATAGAGGAAAACTGAATGGCTGTGGGAAAAATAAAAGTTAATGGAAAGTAATTTGGCAACTTAATCTGAAGGTTGGCAGGAATCCAAGTGGATAATAATTTGATTTCAGCTGCTTTTGTGTACTTAGTCATTCAGATACCCTGCAGAAAGTCTCACCAAGCTCAGCTGGCTTAAGATAAAGCTGGCAGCTTGTGTCTTGAGCTGGTCAGTCCGGGGTGCATGCAAGGCTACTGCTTCAAGCAGTTCACTGGGGGACAAACTAAGGTTTGATGGAATTTACAGTGATGTATTGCTGTAAAATCTTGCTTTGCAGGGACATTTGATTTCCTATCATCATCTTGTTGTAACAACTTTCAGCTTAGGCGGTCTACATGTGTATCTCCTCCTCCTCATCTCTGTATTTCTAGCACAATTTGTTAGAGCCACGGTGACAGTTAGACAGGCATCATATCCCTCCATGTGAGTGGTGTCTCCATTAAGATAATGAGAAAAGTCTGACCTAGCACTCAACGTTTCTACACATAACGCAAACTTAATCTAACTACCAGCTATTTCTGTGCCTTCTGAATGTGCTAAATTCTCTTGCAGTGTAATTAAATTGCTAGGGTGCAATTGTTTTGCCCTTTCTTCAAGTTCGTGTCGGCATCCTTGTGCAAAAGCTTGTTGCTTTGTCACATGGCTTTGCTGTCAGGATACCTTTAGACGTTCACTAGTTATGGGGATGACCTGATCTGGGGTGTGCTGGTCTCTGGGTGCTGAGGACGTGCACATCAGCTGGGCTGCTTGGCTAAACCTCAGTGTGGAGTTCGTCTGTTGTACGTGTTGAGGTGTTATTCTTACCTGTTGAGAAACACCCGAGTGGGACACTGGTAGTGAAGAAAAATGCCATTATTATATATAAATTGTGTCTTTAGAAGTATTTTTTCAAATAGTAATGCAGTTAAAGGCTCTTCCCGTGTCACTTCAAGATTTTCTTTACCATATATGGGCGGTTTATGACTGGTTTTATTTTCACTATGTAATTATTCTAATGCGTTCTGTGTTCTGTATACATGGACCCTGAAGACTGGTTTAAAAAAATAAAATAGAAAAATGGAGATCCCTGTTCAGCTTCTAACATAGGATTTCCAAGTAATCAGAAATTCTCCAAAATGTGCATGGGGCCTATATTAGTCAGACGTTTAGGTGCATCCCCTTCTATTTGCATGGACAAGCACCTGCTGGATACTCCGAAATGCTGTGGAAGGAAACATCTTTTTCAGCTACCAGCAGCAGAGGTTGGTGAATCTTGGGTGCTTGGGAAAACATTATGTGCCTGAATAGCTGTGCTCCTCCTGAGGCAGCTGAGCTGTAACTTGAGCCGTTGGCAGTGCTCAGTGTATGTTGCTGTAGCCATCTGGGACAAGACTCTGGATGTATGGCTCAAAGTCTTTGGTGCTCCTAATTGTTTATTAAATGTTTTATGGACCCCTCTGTCCAAGCTAATGTCACTAGCAAGATGAGGGAGGGAATTTCAAGAAATAGGCTCTCCCTTCTCCTAATGCATCTCTTCATGCTTTATAAGCCTCTCATTTCTTGGCATCAAATTGCCCTTCACAATGGTGAGTGATACGCGGTAGTGAGGGAAATGTGGCTGTTGATAGCTGAAAATAAAGTGTCAGGAGTGAAATATTAACTCCATTGTAATGTATTATCTAATTAGTGTAACTTGCTGCAAACTTGTAACTGTCTCAAATGCACTGCTCTCAAATGAGCCCCAAATCAGTGCTTATCTCAGCAGTAAACTTACTTAATATTAATATACCAAGGACTTGAAGTCTGTATGTGTGACTCACCCTATCTATTTGGGATATGGAGCATAAGTCTCTGCATTTCTTAGTTTTAACTGTGCTTTGTCAGCCGTGCTATCGGATTTGAAGATTGGAAAATGCTTTTATGCGAGTATTTAATTTTTGAGGGGAAAGAGTTTGCAGATTTTGGCAACTAATTACCCTAGTTGGTTTAAATTAATAACGGGAAGATGTACCATTATGACAGTAGCAGTGGAAATAAATTACTTGCACTGCTTCCAAAGCAGAATGCTTTTCCTGACGAGCCCAGGCTAATGCCTGTGCATCTCAGAAAAGTGCATTTTATTCTCTAGGATTCAACCTTCTGAAGCCAGGAAGAAGGAAAGTGGCATTGCCTTTCTCGTGGCTCTAAAGATTAAACCTTTCTTTAAGACCTGAGGCAGCTCTTCCAGAATGCAGGGCAGTGAAAAAGCTCCCCATAAGTAGCTTAGCCTTTAATACTAGATGGAAGGGCTGATAACAGCAACTGGTGATCAAAGCTGCCACCAGTCTCTCAGGGCTGTATTTACCAATCTCCCCTCACACCGCTCAGAGTTACCCATGCATATTATATTTCTGTGGCATTACAAAAAGCGGGATACACATTTTAAATCTGGAGTTTTAATTAATTAATGCCCCCACACCCATCAATTTAACTTGGAAGTTTGTACTGTTATTTTTCTTGTCCCGAGAATTGAATGCTCCAAGCAGAAGAGGTTTTTCCAGACAGTTACAACAGCTGTCTGGTGGTGTTCATAACAATGACAAGGAGTGAAAAGGTGTGCTCCCGACACTCAGATGGCTTGGGGCCAGTGCAAACAGTCCAGCAATTCCTGCAAACTTTCTAAATCCATTTATTGAGGCAATATAGGAAAGTAAGGACCTGTTTTCCTCAAGTGGTAGGAAATGTCAACTAAAAAAATGGAAATGATGGGCTGAAGATCCGCACCCACCCCAGATAACTTCTCTTGAGCTTCACATGAAGATCCATCCTTTGTTTTGCGTTTCTAGGCACATTTCTTTCAACTTGTGTTGCAGGGCTCTGTAACTGACAGCAGTCCAGAAGCCCATTCAGGTAATGAGAAGAGAGTGTGGAGAGACCCCGATTTCCCTTTGGTCAATCCATGCTTGGTGTTCCCATGATGCTGCTTGTCCTTCAGGCTTTGGGAAATGTTCTCAGGAGGGTTTGCTCTGCAGTGTTACCAGGACTTATAATAGGTGAGACGGGACAGCCTGTAGATCCCCAGATCTTTCTCTTTGCCCTCTTTGAAGGATGGCATGACATCTGTTCTGGTCATCAAGGCCTTCTCCTGTAGCTGCAACCTTTCTGTGTTGGAGTACTAGAAAATTGTCACTTTTTCTTTAAGCAGTCAGGAATCTCAGTACCTTAATAGTGCAAGAAAATAATTATTTTCAAGCATAATCATTCAGATTTAAACTGCTTCCTTCTCTTTTGCAGTCATCAGTCAGAGTAGTACATTTCCAAGGTTAACTGTAAAGGAAAAAAAATTTAATATCAAAACTCTTGTGGTATGAGCACACTTGTTCATTTTTGCATCATTTATCTATAAAGCTTGCAATATCTTCTACTAAGAAAACTTCACTGATGTATATAGATCACTGAATTTTGGTCCAGTTTGAATGTTTGTGGACAACAAGATCCATCAGTGGCCCTGTTTTCTTCTTGCTGAACTACATCTTGGTATCAGTGTGGCCAAATACTTCTGTTGCAGGACTTTGTCCTAATGGAGGCTTTCCACTGCCTTGCTCTTTATATTGAGCATTTAGTGCTATGGAGACAGGTGAGCCTGTGAGAAAAAGGAGATGAGTTATCTGGTCTCTGATATTTGCCAGTCTCAGTATTGTAGAACTTCACACAGTTGCATATGTTGCAGATCCGTAACCTGCTAGCCTAAGATATAAACCCCCAAACAGTGCTAAAACAGTCTGTCATGCATCGTGTAATGATGTATACCCTAACCTTGCAAAAGATATCGTTACTCTGTGGTGATTAGCGAAAAAGACACACTGCAGAAAAAAAATGTTTTACTCTTGTATCAAGAAAGCTGTGAAGTCTAATGTAAATTATCTATGTGAGATCAGTGGGGAAAAAAGGGGTAGTTAAATTATATTTTTCTGACAGAAATTCATCAAAGCCCACTTTATTGGGCTTCTCTCTTTGAAGATTTCTCTTCCTAACCAAAGCTAATTTCTATCCCATGTTTTCAGTGTTGTAGAAAAATCTCAGTTTCTTATGTCTTTTTAAGAGAAGTTGGATAAAGGCAAAGCATGAAATAAAATTAGCAATGTATGATTTATAATTTTAAAAATCTATTTAATGTAGATTTTAGTCTATTGACTAAGTTCAAGGGCATTGAGCAGTTCTGGACTGAGACACATTTTAGGTCAAGAGTTGCAAATGAACAAACGTAAATAATTTACACTGTCTTGACCCGTGACTGTTAAGTAAATAGTGCCACCTCCACAGGCAAGTAAATATGGCCATGTTGTGGATGTTCTGTCACCATTGGTCTTTGAGCTGGCAGGCTCCAAGATTCTGACTCACATTTTTTACATCTACAGTATCTTGTTTGTTACATCTTAGTACGCGGTGCGTGAAGACTTCAACAGCCCATATGCTTCTGAGTATACAGTGCATACATGGTACCAGTTCATCCCTTGCCACAGGCCCTCACCAGTTGGGTTTCGGATACATGCAATTGTTGGCCAGTCAAGTCGTTTCTTAGTAACAAACACTTGGTGTTTTGCTTGATCACTTGGTTGGGTGATCTGTGCCACAGAGGAAGTCACCTAAGAAATTTCTGTGTGAACCACTAGCTAGCACTGTAAGAGTTACTGTTATGGATCACATAATTCATGCAGGTTGTCATTACTATGTTGGATATATACCCCCTTAACACAGCAATAGAAATATGCTCTCCGATGTGCCAAAAATGAAGTTGTGCCAGTCTTTCATGTTGGCGTCTGCGGTGTTGGTCCTGCAGCCAGAGAGCTGGGGGGACTCTGGCAGGAGGCAGCAGTAGCACAAGCACCCTTTGGTGTCAGGCAGGTGCTCCCAGCAGCTTCTGTAAGGAAAAGAAGGCAGACTCCCTGGTCAAATATTTTTGCCAATACTTTTTTACAGGTGGAGAAAAAAAGTCTTTTCTATTTTAAAATGAGGGGAAAGCCAGGTGAAGCAGAAGACAAAGCAAAACATGCAGCTCTTACAGGAAAAATTTGTAGGGGAAGGATGCTTCTGATCCAGAAATTGAAAAGAATAAGAATCCATTCTTCTAACTAAAAAGCTGCATGAGAGTCCATGAACATCAGAAATCATTGTATTCTTCCTGGGTGTTCTGGTTCTTGAAATTCTTGCTGATGAATTGGAGATTATTTTTTGGCCTTCCTGAATTTCTTGCACTGTAGACATCCATACCAATGATAAACTGTCACATAATTTTTTCCCAGTTGTCAAGTGCTTGGGGCAACAGTCTAGATGCATCCAGTACCTCATTCTTTGTGATCTGGAAGTCCAGAAAGTTGCACAGACAGATAGCCAGCATGTAAGAGGTTGAATCATTGCTTCTCACTCAGATTTTTGTGGATCAGATTTTCATTCCATCCGCTGTCAGATACCCTCCATGCACGTGTCGGGTTTCTGCATTCTGCAAGCCTGGCTGGCAACCCAAACAGATCCCTGCTTTAAAACCTCTTGATTTAAGAAAAGTAATTCTGTGTACTTAAAAATAAACCCCAAATAAATCTGTATTTTAATATGCTAGAGGTATATGCCTATCTCTGTTAACAGCTAACGATGCATGTTTTAGATAGTTCAAACCCAGTAACATTTACGTGCTCTTTGGAAGAAGAGGGTGGCTCTGAAGTGATGCAGCTTTTGTTATTTTTGTCATCTCTGTTAAGCCAAGCCGCTCCAGCTTTGGATAGAGTATTTAAATGCTAACAGTTGTAGTTTTAGTGACTTCACATTTCAATCAATAGCAAACCAGTATAGCAAGAAAGTATTTTAGATTCCAAGCTTTTGCTGTTATCTTTCATATGATCACAGTAGTCATTCAAGGCTCCTTGGCAGCTCTCTGAAGAACAGATGTATTTACTGGAGTGTCTCCTGCTAAATCTCAGCTCAAAGGAGTTGAAGTTATCTTCTGCAGAACTTTCCCTCTGAATCATATATTCTTCTGTGTGCATGTGTAAGGTGGGTGTTGTAAATTGTTCTCTCTTGGACTTCAGTATGGAGGTAGCTATGGTGTTTTTTTTTTTTAATTTTGGGGGAAGTGATCTTTACATGTGAATTTCCTTATATCGCATTGCAGTTATTTAGTGTTGGCAAAGCACTTTGAGTTCTCTCTGCTGAAGAGACTATTAGATCTAAAATGCATTATTGTTCACTTTTGTAAATGACAGAAATATAAAGTGCTACTTTGGCAGAAAGAACACTTTGAAATATTAGATTTATTGAAAATTGTTGTGTGTCCTACTAGTAAGTCAGTTCTAGCAATGAAATCAGTAGGGCCAATATCTGTTTGCATTATTGTTGCTGCAGGCTGAGCGCTAAATAGATCTGCGTTGCCTGTAGAAGCAATCTGGTGGTTGAGATTAACTGTAGGTCCTCTGCTGCTGTGAGCAGCTTTCTTAAAAGAGGTTTTGTTGTTGGTGCTAGAAATCAAATTGATCCAAACATGAGCATTCGTAATGTGTCTGACTGCTCTCCGTAAGCTCTACTCACTTTCCAAACGACTGAAAGTTTCATGTGTTGATGAAGCTGCTGCAGGATGGGAGAGTTCCACTGGAGGGGCAACACTCCAGCAAGAGGGACTCAGTCTGCCACTAGAGCTTCTCTTTTTGTTCCTCCTTTTTCTGTCTTTTCCTGGCTTACTCTCAAATCAGCCTCAATAAATAAATTTTGTTCTTCAAAATGATTGTCTCTGTTCAGAGTGGGCAGCCCTTGACTAGTGGTTGGGTCTTATCAGCTGGTTTTGGATCCTGAGAACATTCTTACCCTGTGGAGCAATTTCAGAATCATCCTTCAGCTGTAACGCTGTCAGGTGGTCTTTGAGAAGGATTTTAGGCAAGCAGTTTTAATTTTAGTCAGGAACTTTATAATTATTTCCATAGTGTGCTAGGGTTGCATCTTAGAGTCATGTTATCAAACACAAAATACTTGTACGTTGTGTTCATAGGATTTCAGATTAGCTGTAATGTAAACCGTCCCGTTTTGAAAGATAATTTTTGAAAGTAACTTTATTGATTTAGAGTAATGTTACAAAAAAGTGACTTGTCTCTTTCCAGAACGACTGACTTACACTCTATACTCTAAGTGACTCCAACATTGTATACTCTGGAATATCTCTTACTTCTACATGAAATCCAAAGACTAGAAAATAGAGTGGTGGAGTGTGTTGGCTGGCTTTTTTCACTAGAGGTTGGCTAGGCGCTATTAAAATATTAGGGTACATTACTAATTTAGTTATTGTTAATTATTGGAAAATTTAAGAGGGTTGGCTGATTTCCTAAGTAACAGAAACAACTAATGGTTGGGTTGATTCTTCCCCTTGCTGTCAGGCAATTCTGTGTTCGCTGCAGCCAGAGATTGCGTGGGAGAATGAAGACTGCAGGACACGAGCATTGATTCTCCAGGAAGGCTGACAGTAGCTGTTGTGTAATATGTCCTGATCTCATGCATGTCACAAGTTCCTGTGTCACTTCCATTTATTTTCGGTGCTTGTTGTTTCCACAGTGAATTAGTATGCAGAATGCTTTAGGTTTCATGAAATATTTCTCTCCACTTCTTTGAACTCTTTAATGAAAGTGTTTGCTACATCAGCTATATGTTGTACTTGGAATTTGAAACCTCTGTTTGTTTCTTTCAAAGTGTCAGAGCGTGCCTTGCAATATGTGCAGGCTTGTGAGCAAGGTGTTTGGGGGAAGAAAGATAATCTGGAACAGTGGCCACATTTTCTGCAGGATTACTGACAAATGGGCGGGTTCTTGGCAGCTTTTACTTCTATGAATGCACTGAAGGACCGCAAAGCTGCCCCAGGTGCTCTGTCAGCCCCTCCTTGCTCCTGCCTGGAACCTTGCTACTGTACAGCCAGTGTTTCTTCCTCCAATAACTTTCCAGGGTTTTTCTCCACAGAGCTTCAGCTAAATGTGTAGTAAGGCTACTACAGGCAGACCTGATTCTCCACAGCCGTGGAGGGGTGCTAGAGGCCAGCCTGGTGATCTGGTGTGACAAGCCACAGGGGCAGCTCTGCTGGGACTACGACTGTGTTAGAAAACCTACCATGGAACTGGAGGAACTGCTCTCCAAACCACATTAAGGGGAGGAGGAGGAGGGAAGAATATGTTCCTACTTCTGCTAAAGCTGTCAGTGGCTTTCATGGCAGGCACTCCACTGTTCCAGTTGGGATGGTGTCCTGTATTTTTCATGTATGTGCTTTGTCTCACGACTGTTCCGTCTCACAGTAAACTCATCATCACCTTGAAATCTGAACTCTCCCAGACTGTAATGCGCTTACTGCTCAAGGTGTCCGAACTCTGCTATTGCAGACTAACAGGGAGCCTGTGCAGGTACCTGGAGTGCCAGGCTGTGGCAGGATATGGGTGACTAGAACAACAGTGTTCCCTGTTTCAGGTACATACTTGGTTTTGCACGCTATCCATGTGCTCCTTAATTTCTTTTTCCTCCTCATTCCTCCATTCCCAGTCTTTGCGCTCAGCCTTGGAATAAGAAGCCCACAGCCAGAAGGAGGGTGAGGCAAGGCAGGGTGTCTGACTGCATGTCAGAGGATGTGGCTTATGCAAACCTTCTTTAGCAAGTTTACCCTTTGATCTGTCTGAGGCTACGATGTAAAAAATCTTACTGTAGGGCTTGCCATGTAAGCAGAGAAACAGGAACAGACAAGGATAGAGGAGGACTTGCCTAGCTATTTCTTAGCCTTCGGGACTTTAATGTGCACCCTTGAACACCATGGGATTTTTACTTGTTTATTGACTTCAGTGAGAGTAGACCAGGCTTCCACATATATTTGATTTAGTAATGTCATTTTTGAAGACAGGTAGAGACCTTCCACCTTGAAACACAGCTTGCTGTGGCTGTCAAGACTTATGGCAGCTCCCTTTACTAAAATTATGCTGAAAGAATAAAATGAAATTTATTGCATATTTAATTGGAATTTCACTGCTCTTGTCCATCTGATAATGAATTGGTCTTCAGCACAAGAAAAAAATAAAAATAGAAAAGATTCTCTTGCAGAACCCAGTTATTGCTGACGGTAATTATAGGCCATATATTCAGTTAATAGGAGTTTGAACTGTGTTTCCAAGTGCATAGCTTGATAAAAGTGTTTTGTACACTCAGGGAAAGAGCCCTGAGTCAATTTCTGGACCTCAGGGGCTCCCAGGGTTTTTACTAGAAAATAATCGCGATCAGCACCCAGAGGTGTTGGGAAAGGATGTCATTGTCCCCACGGATGCTCTGAGGGGACGGGGGATGTTCTGTTGCCCCCTTTGCAGCCAGGTAGGTGGTGGAGAAGGTCTTTACTTGGGTCTTGGTCCTGCAGGTTTTGCAGCAGATGCAGCCACAGGAATCTGTGCTGAATACAACATAATATGAACTTTAATCACACTTAGTTGTTGTTTACCAAGAACTTAATGCCAGTGGTTTGAATATTCAAGCAACATCTGGAATGAAAATTTTGGTAATGTTAATGTGTATTATAAATCCCCTTGTCAGCTAGTTTCAATTTGTTGTCCTTTTAGTTTGAAATGACCTCTGTTTTTCCAGAAAGCCGCCTCCTTACTTTGCATATATACAAAATTTTAACCCGGTGTGTTTGTAGAGACCAGATGTTCCTAGTGATGTCTGGATGATGCCCTGTTTGTTTCCCAACTCATCAGTGGGCATGTTGTTGATGAAAAGAATATAAAGAGGTGAAACTATAGGGGCTGCCTGGGATCTAATAAATCATGTAATTCATCCACTCTTTAAGAAGGTGAAGGTGCAGCTTGTTCTTGCTGTCCTATTTGCAAATGGGGAAAGGAAAAGTGGGGAGCCTGAGGAAACCAACCGGATTTTGGTGCTGCTTCTCTCTGTTTGTATCCCTGTATTCTCTTCTCCCTCAGGAATGACCATCTTTCACTTGAATTTGGTGTTGGTCAGAATTCAGTCTCCCTGTATCTGTTTGTTTAAAATCTCATTGTTGAATGAGCCCTTGATGTCATGTTGTCCTTCTCAGATGGATGAGAAGCTTTTCTGTTATGGATACTCCAACACAATAGCCTGCACTCTGCAGGGAGGAGGAAAAAAATAGTCCCCTAGGAACTTTTTACTTATTAAAAAAACAATTGCAAGGAAGGAGAACCACTGAAAACAGTAATCATTCATTGCTTTGACAGAGCTCCCCTTGTTTGGGAACTGCAGTACATCCTTACACTAAAGGCGTTGTCATCTGCAAGAATAATGTAGTCTTTCTAACCCCCAGAAAAGAAACAATTACTGCAGAATAGATATTATACACACACTTAAGCAGCCCAGGTGACCTTCCTTGGCAAAACAAGCACAGCTAAAATACAGCAGTGATGTTGTTTCTGTAGAAGCAGAAAGTGTTCCCCTTGTAGCAGCCTGCGGGGTAGGGTTGAGCTGGGCTGGGCAGGCACCTGCTCAGGGGCTGCGGCGATGTGGTGGGATGCTGTCTGCGTGTCTGCCCAGAGGCAGAGGGGATCTGTGGCGATGCGGTCGGTGGGGCTGCCTCCCGCATCGGAAGATCCATTCTGGCATTCTCTTTGGGCTTAAAATCTTTTCCAATCTCTTTGTTTCTCTTTAATTTCCAGGCACTGGGGCTTGTTTTCCAGGCTTAGGTCAGTGTGGTGCTGAGGGTCGCGGGTTATTTCTGAAAACTCACATCGGACGAATTGCAAGGGCTGTGCAGGGCAGGCCCTGGCGAAACGTGGTTGCTACCAGCGCCCTGCTGCCACTGCAGTCATCCCCTAAACTTCTCTTTTTTTGAAGGAAATGCTCTGATATGACCATAGTCCTTAACCAGAAGTGACTTAGGGCTGAGCGAGCAATAAATTGTGTGGGCAATTGGCCATTCTGCTCTTGCATCACAAAAGTCAACCCCCGCCCCCAATCCGTTTCCTTAGATTTTAGCACTGATTTGTTTTCAAACACAGAGATTACTTTAAAAAAATACAAACATAGACAATGACAGGTGTTTTTCTGTCTCATATTGGAAGTTCCTTCTGTCAAGGTTTTTGGGCAAGAGCTGAAAAAGACTAAAGCATGCTGGAAGTTGGAAATGGTAACACCTTCATTCTTCCTCTACAATTAATTTAAAACCTTCTCTCCTTTTCCCCCCACCAAGAAATTTTTGTGTATTATTAACAAATACAAGGTGAACATACATTTGAAACAATAACAGGAATGCTTTCCAGCCCTGAATTAAATTAAATGTATGAAAGCTGCCTTATTTTGGAATATAATTCATTGGTAATTATATCATACAGGCAAAGCACCAATCGCTTCCTCCTGATATCCTTTCTCAGCTGTAGCACTCCAGTGGACAGCAAATGCACTTAAGGGATTATGCGGTAAAAGTTTTCTGAATGTGACCACAATACTTCAGCAGAGCAACACAACCTCTCCAGTACTCTTTTGACCAATTTAAATTGTCACTCTGAAAGAATCCTCAAATTCCATTTCTAAATAATTGTTTACAACCAGTGGCTGCTGTTTACCCAGACAGAAGCTCCTATTTCCTCTGTTCAAATTGCATTGCAAAATAATGACTTGGTATCATACTGTTGTCAGTAATGGAAGGAACTGTCTCCCTTGAAGGTGCCATGCACACCAAGAGCAAGAGCATCCTTTGGTCATCTCAGAGGGCAGAATTTCTGCTGATTTTATTTAAGTACCTTGATTGCAGGTCCAGGACTGGACGGACATTCAACCTGAAGGTATTTGGGCACTGGCACAGTGGAGGGTTGCAATGTCAGGCTTCCTTGGAGGTGAAAGTTTCACTCCAAATCCTCAAAAGTTTAAAAAAAAAAAAAAAAAAAAGTGGTCAAAAGTAACAATAAAAGTTGCAGGAGATAAGTGTCCTGCATCCAACAGCACTGAAAACCACACTTTATTTGACTTATATGCTTGTAGGGTACTGACTTTATCTTCTTTTGCTAGCAGTCAGCCTCTCCTCAGGGCTGCAAAGTGCATCCTTGCCACTACATGGAAATTGTATTCTCTACTAGTGCTGCATGTATATAATCAAACCAAATTTTAAAACTTGGACAAATGAGATTCGAGGCACTTTAAAAACATTTCTATAGATGAATGTAAATGTTTTTTGTTATTTCCTGTTAGCTTTCACTATTTTGTTGACTGTAAGTCCATTCTCATCAGTAGAGGGTAGTAACTTCATGTTGTACTGACAATGAAATTATTTTTAACATTCATTTAGTTCTGCAAGAGAAAGATTTTCCAGGCTTAGCTAGTAGCTTTGCATCATCTTTTCTGAAATTTAGATCCTCTGTGGGCGCAAAACAAGGAAAAGAATAATTATGGTCAAGTCAGGGGTTTAGTTTAGTTTATCCTTGTATCAGGCAAATATCTCTTCTGAAGCAGCTGACCAGCAGTAACCTAAAATAGTCTGAACTATCTTGTGCTTATTTTTACAGAGTAGACCATGTTGGAAAATGCTTTACTTCTGTGGCTAAATCCTTTCAGATGGGTAATTCTGGTGTAAAGCTGGATCTGAGCTCTGTGGATCTTTCTGCTGACGTTATGTTGTGCATGGTTATGTGACATTGTTGTGGATGTTTACTTGCCCTCCTGTGACTTCCCTGATGGGGGGGGGGGTGTTGTAGGTGCTCGTGGCTGCATGCTTAATAGGCGCAGTGTGTCTGCTGAGGCTGGCACAGGGGCAAACTCCATCTGCCAAGCTCTAAGACGTGCTCATGGATAACATTTTGCCTGTATCCCTAAACGAGGCGTTGCTGGGAGCACAGGATGCGAGGTGAGGGCTCTGGTCTAGTTTCTGTCGTCTGAGAGTAGATCGCTAACCGAGTCAGTCACTAACATCTGAAGAAGGTGAATTTCCAACTCTATCTTGTCCTCCTCTTCCATATGAGAAATAGGAAAAAAAAGTATCAGAACAGGTTGGGCTGCATCTAATTAAAATCCATTTGTTCTTACAGCCTCAGGAGCTGACTCCAGAGTTTTAAGTGTGTTAAACATTCAGAAGTGATGAGTTATGGTAGGTACAGGGGTGTATATTGAGAGTGCTCTAGCAAAGGCAATGTCTTCAGCTTGAAAAATTTACACCAATCTTGCCCTATGATTCATCGATTTAAATCAATTTTCAAAGGAACATCTGCAAGAATTAAAGGATTATAAAAATGAATGAGTAATTTTTCTCAATCCATTGTTGATATGACTAGAAAAGGGGGGATGATTTACGCCCTGACAATCTATAATTCTACTTGTTAATAGGCTGGGTGAAATCCTTCATATTTATGACAAGGGATAACAGGGCTCTCCAGTGAATTAGCACAAACCTGGAATGAATCTACTGCAGGTGGCAGCGTAGATGAGGATTTATAAGGACCTGATCAAGGAATTTTCTGGAAAGATTTGCAATGACACACTTAAGTTTGTGCACATTTCCCTAAGCTTCTGCTTAAAAATAAAAGATTATATAAATTAATTGACAGCTATTGCATCATAATCATGTGAAGGATGTAGTAATACTAATATTATGGAATTCAAATTTAAGAACGGGGCGACAACTTTTAGTAGATAAATAAGGCCAATTGTATTAATTAAGGCCAGCCGTAACTGTAGTTATTTGTTAGGCACACTCAAAGGAGCATACGGAAATTTGTCCAATAGGCAGTTGTCACCAGTGAGTTAATTATGCATAATGGAAAAAGGAGTACATCTTACAAGAATAAGAGATCATCAAGGGAGACTTTGATATATGATTAAAAACATAAAAGAATTTGAGAAAATTAGCAGGTGCCTAAGAAAGGGAATAAATAACGATCAAAAAGTAGAGCCTAGCAAAACCAGATCGCTCTGGGGAAGTCTGCAGACTTGATGTGTTGCCTGTCCCCATAATGGGCAAAACCGGGGCAAATGAGGGGCATAGTGTGAAAAGCAAGGGGTAGTCTTCTAAAATTTAAGTTTGTGGTGAGAGAGCAAATGGTGATAAATTATTAGTTTGAAAAGGCAAAAAGTTGGATTAATTTATCTATATGCAAATGACCTGTGTTTGCCATTAAGCAAATAGACTCCTAATGGTCCCAACAGTTTCCCAGCAGTCTTAGTTGGATTTATCTGGAGCAAGGCAAGACATGGATGGATGGATGGTTTGAAAATGTTTAAAGTGGATTGGCACGGATTCTCTTCTTGAAGTAATCTCCTGTCAGAATTGGATCAGTGAAAGTATCCACGGGTGCCACTATCCAGAGAGATGTGTGAAGTATAGTCTGATGAGTTGATAATGTAGTTTTCTAGAGGCTTAAACTTACCTGAAACATAGAAACTTACCTGAAACATAGTCGGGTTGTCCTTGTTACCACCCTGTGGTCAGAAACGAGGTTTCTGCTTATGTCTTGAGACCTGTGTTTTGAGGTATGGGGTGGTCTAAGGACCAAGAACGAACCCTAAGGACTGGAAAGCTGCCTTGAACCTGCTTCTGACAGTGCTTCCCTTGCCTCTGCCCTAACACAACCCGTGCTGGAGGCTGGGATCAGCAATGACACAGGGCCTGTGTACCAGCTCTACAGTGGCCGGAGATCCATGCGAAGGCAGGATCCCTCTGTTCTGCTGCAGTGGCCCAGAGGGGATTTGATGTGACTGGGGGTTGATCCTTGCATCTCCTCTTTTCCTTTAGATTCTCTTTTCCAGTTTTAGCAGTCATGAATGGTTGTACTGGAAGTGTGGCCGTGGTTCCTGTGTTCCTTGCTTGAAAAAAAAAAAAAAAAAAAAAAAATTAAGAAAAAAGTATTTAGCGAGCTGTAGAGCATGTAGGATGGAGAAGTCTCTTCATAAAATAACAATGGTTCTATAAAGCAATTAGATAATTTGCTGATGTCCTAAGCTGCAGAGGCACAATTTAAGAGTTTTTATGAGTTGTAGGAAAACAAAAGATTAAATTGTACACCACTAATATTTAATTTGGGACCCTTTTGTTTTAGTTACAGTGCACTCGATGTTATTTTGCAGCTTCATTGCCATCTTTGTTGTTGGGGGACAAAGATGAGAATATATATAAAGCTTTAAATGAAGGGAGAAGTACAGAAAATTGTGTATGTTTGACTCGGTTTTGCTTAAAAAGGTTTTATAATAATTCTCCAGGAAGTTGAGATTGTGAACAGGATTTACTCCAAAGAAATGCTATGTCTGTCTGTCTCGCATGCACGTGCGCTCACTTTCATTTACTCTCCTTGTGAGGATAACGGGAGGAGGTGGTAGCATCTGTTCAGGGTTTTTAAATAGGCATTTGTCTGCTCTGTTTCGTTAATACTCTTTTTGTGAATGTCTGGAGCAATTATTCTGGTTCTGTTCTGGATGTTCAGAAGTTGAAGACTTCCAGGGCATTTTTAAAATCTGCACTGTAACCACCAGTGCACATGAAATAACTAAGTTTCTGACATAAGGTCTTGTTGCAAGAGAAAGGTTGGTGTGAGGCAAAGCAGATGTTGTATATTTTATTGTTATACTATTTTACGAGGCGGAGACAAATGGCTGTGCAAACCCCAGCTCTTTGACACCACACGTGTGGTGAGAACCATTAGCTAGAAAGTCTCAGTGTCCACGTGGGCCATGTCTCTGAAATTGCTGGGAACGCTTCTTTTGATTAAAAGAGTGGAAATCTGAGGCTAACAAGTCACCTGGGATGTGCAACCCTTGTGTAGTGCCCAAATGGGGGAATCTCCAGTTTATTTCACTCAGCATCCAAACAGCCTTTCGAAGTCCCAGATACAAAGGCAAAGTTCTTAGACCAGGACAATATTAGATTGTAAGATGGTCCAGTGTCACAACAGACTGTCAGTGCAAACTCAGAGGCAGCATTGACTGTGCAGTACCTGTCATCGCTCTGTGAATTACGGCTGCAGGTCGCCATACCCATGGCAAGGCTTCCGCTGCAGTAATGGATATTGATGAAAAACTCTCTTGTATTAGACCAAGTGTGAAAAATCAGCTTTCTGTAGGAAAAAGATCACATTCAAGTTTCATGTTATTGCTTTTCATGGAAAAAGAAGTCCATAAACCTAGATGTATTCCCGGAGTAGCATCTTTAGGCTACGTTTTATTTGGTTTGACGCAAAGTGATGCTGTTTGGCAGAGGAGTGGAGCCTTTCCCGCAGTCACCAGCTCAGGCTCTGCTCCCCCAGGAGCCATGGCACTGGCACAGCCTGTGCCCCAGCCAGGGGGACATCGCCACCAACCCAACACCTCCCTGCTCTGGGATGGGGACAGCCCCTCAGAAGGCCAAAGGGGCCAGGGAGCGCTGGTACTGGGAGCATTTCAGGGGGACTCCTGGGCTGCTTACAGCTCGAGGCAGGGCGATTTTTGCAGAGGGACATTTTACAACAAAGTGTGTGTGTGTCACTGAGCTTCTTTCCTGGAAAGCATTGAAGTTCCTGCCTGTGTGATTCATTCTTTCACAAACCTGCTCTGCCCATTGTAGAATTGGGAACTGTCTTTCATTAGAGTAGTGCCATGATTTTTTTTTTTTTTAGTGATAGTTTGGATTTGCAGGATTTGCTGAGCAAAGGCAAAGGTTATGGTTTTCGTAAGGAAACGCAGATTTGTACCGAAGCTTCGGGCCTTCAGAGGGACACCAGAAACTGCACTCCCAGCGCCAGGTTCCCACCAGTAAAATACAGGTGCTCATGCACTTAACTCCCTGCATTTACACAGCAAACTACTTCATTTCTAGTTTCTTATCAGTTATGTTTGCTTCACTGCAATCTCACTTGCTTGTCAACATCTTAGGACTGGAACATTCTAGTCCCTTACAAGGGTTTTATCTTAACTGAAGTGTAAGACATTTCATAACCGTTTGATTTCCCTAAATTGATAGGGCACCACTTTATATCCTAATGAATGTTCCTTTAGTCTTTAGGATGTGATGCAGAATGCGTTTAAATGCTTTCACGAGGCTTGGGAGAGATGGGGGCTTCTTATAGGAAAAAAAGCCCAACTGTAGAGGACTAAAGACAGGGGCATTCTAGCAGAATATATAGTTTTTAGTAAAAAACAGAAACAGGGGTTTTGCATATCTACTGTGTGAATAGCAATCTATTATAAGAATTGAAAGTAATAAAATACCAATGTTAATCACTATGTGTAAATTCTCTGCCTTAATTTTGTGCATAATAGGCAATACATGGCAATACCAATTATCCTGTATTCTCCGTTTGCAGAGGTAGCACTAAAGATAATGATGATGTTCCTCATTGCAAATTCTATTATCTCTAAAAAGAAACAGTTAATTAACCCCATAAAACCATTAGTAGATCATTCTTAGTATTTAAGAGACATCTGGGTTCTGAGAGAGATACTTTTGCCAGTAGAAGCCGGCAAGATTAGCTTCAGGTTGCTCAGAGAAGATGGCTTCATATGGGCAAATAGTAAACAGCAAAGTTAAATAATGTGTTAATGATCAGCTTTAGGTAGGAAGGATTCTCTCGAAAGGTGTAGTCATAGCCAGAAATCCAAGTGAAACGCAGCATATTTATGTGATACTGTGGCATCCGTTTACGGTAGTGCTGTAATATAGTAAATCTTCATGCGAGTTAGTGCCCCTTCAGAATAACACATTCCTCTGGTGGAAGATTATCTTTGAGTCAACATAAACGATGCAAGTGCTGCATACTTAATGTTTTTTGACAGTGTGGAGTGTGAAGGCTCCTTATACTTATTCACTGAAAAGAAAGAAGCATTTTATGTTCAAGATAACTTTAATTTTACCTAAACAGATGACTTACCTCGAGGGTTAATTCATATCAAACAATCAAAGAGGAGGATTTCATAATTATTTCTTTCGGGTGATGAATAAGACTGCCCCAAAAAGCAGCTATGCAAAAGCCAAGAAAGGCAAACTGTAAAAATACAGTGGGCAATGTTGATTTTATGAGTAAAATAGAGATAGTGGACACTATATATATTCTTTTAAGATTATACTTGCAGTTCTTCCAAATAGCAATTTAAAAATAATATAGTTGGCTCAAGGTCTCTATGTTGCAACACTGGGGCAATGGCTTGTGGGTTTCCCAGGAAGGTTTCACATACACCCCAGTGAGCCCAGTTCCTCCAAAACCACCTGTGTGCCACCATCTTGGCCCCCCTTCCCCAGCCCTGCACCTCCAGTCTGTGTCCCCTCATCCTCTTAGCTCGTATTCTGATCCCATTATATTTTTCTTCTGCATGGGAAGTCAGGCATTCTAGATGTCAATTTGAACTGATTTTTTTTTTTTCCTTTCCTTTTTTCTGTAAAGCTGCCATCAACTATTTATAAATGATTATATAGATGCTGGAGGAAATTAATCTGCTAACCAGATAAAGAGAGTAATATGTGGCTCATTTACTCTTCTCTTTTCCTGGCTTTCTCCAAAATCAATTGGACTCTGCCTACTGATGCCTGCTTAATTCCCAGATGTTTCTGAGTGGATCAGATATGTCATTCTGAAGTTATTACAGTCCATCAAAAAAAAAAAAAAAAAAAAGGCAATTTCTCAAGGTTAGGTGATCGTTAGGGCCTGACATGACTTAAATTTTTTAATGCATTGTAGGGAAATAAGAATTTCTGTAAAATTGAACAGAGATCTTAAATCCAAGTGAACCTTCTAACTTGTGTGTAGTACCCACTCTCTGTAAAGAATTCTAAATCTATAGATTTTTGGAATAATGCATAGAATATTTTTATTTATCAACTAAATCCCTCTAAATTTTTCAGGTTTTGCACTTAATACTGATGATCCTCCTCTTGAGGCCAGCTCTCCTGGTCTCTTCCTCCTTCCCTTCCAGTCCCTGCATCTGTCACTAAAGCTTTGTCCTTGGGCCACTCCTGGTTTATTACTACTTGATATTATTGTGCAATTTAATTAAGTTTTAGTGTTAGTAACTTCTCCTTGGAAGAGTCTTGACTCAGCATGTTCAGACTTAACCTCTCCGTGAATATTCAATCTTTCCTCCTCATCTGCCTTGTCAGCTTTTGTTCATGAATAATCTCCCAGTTTTAACAGAACAAGAACTAAACATCCAAAAATGGTTGCTCCAGCAAGTCTGACTGTTCCCTGTTCAAAGTAATTCAATGACCTTCATTTATTTTCTATATTATATTTACATTGGGTTTTGCCTTGGGTTTTGCCTTCGGGGGACTTCTCGGTTTAACTGTGACCTGTTCTTGGCTCCCTTCAAGTTTTCCATCTCCCTCTCATTCCTCCACTGCCCTGTTTAAGAGTGTCTATCTGTTCCCCCTGGTTTTCTCCTCCTCCTTCCACCCTTGCTATGGTCCTGCCAAGCAATGTCAAACTGAAGGCAGTTCAAGCTTTTTGAGTTCGGCAAACCGCTATCCAAAATGATTAGTAATTATCAAAAGTCACAAAAAGTATATAAATTACAGATCTACGTGCATTTACAAGGAACTGCTCTGTCCTGTGAGACAACAGGTTGATGAGAAGAGAGAGAAAATGAGAGCATGGGACTATTCAGGTCAGCATAAAGCTTTCTGTTTCTTATAATATCCGCCTGTTTTCCACCCGTCTGCACAGACAAATACCAGGGAGTGGAGCTCAGAATAGGACACGCAGATCCTATCCATCTGCTCCAAGTCATTATAAAACTCTTCCTCCTACACAGGGAGGAGGAAAAAAAAAAAAAAGTCGTAAAGGGTTCACGAAGGAAAGAAGCCCTGAGTGTGAGCACTCTGCAGGCAGGTCGGTGGCTTTGGTGCTCGTCTCACCTATGGACACAGCACCGTGAGAAGAGGAGAAGTTCTCACGTTGAATCTCTATGAGGAGAAGGACTAATCGAGCGCTGTAGAAACCAGCAGCAAAATTGGGAAATGGTTCCCCCACAGCTTGCAGGGAGGCAAAGCAACGCCTGTGTCACTTCCCTGCAGCAGATGAAAGCAGGGACACAAACCATATGATAAGCCACAGGAGCAGCGCTGGTGCTAGGCTCTCCTCACACCCTCCCATCGCATGGGGTTTTCAAAATCACTGTCAAAACAGTGCTTAAAGACAGCAGAACTGGTACTGCAACTGGTAATCTAATGATGGCCGAGGCTGGCACCTCCGGAGGCTTTGCACACCAGTATCACAGTCCTCAAGCGCTGTACCTAACGTGCGTGTAAGCAAATTTCTCTTAGACTTTTTTCTTCTGATGCAAACATAATTAATGCTAGTAATCTTTCTACCTCATCGGTTTGGGCAGGTTTTTTTTTTTTAGCTAGTAAATCCCCTGGTGTATGAATTGTGACTTTTATTGATGTTTTCAGAGTATCTAATGTCATGGGGACTCATTGAGCTGTAGATATCATCATATTTTTATCATCCACAATAATGTTTGTTTATTGAAAAGCTGCCTTCTATAGCCAAACTGGAGATTACTTTCACTACATTTTGGGGGGAGAAATTTTTACTTTATTTGGGCTTTAATCTATTGACTTTGTCTTTAGAATGCTGGCCTGTATATTCTGTTCAATTTATGTTGATTGAGCCCTTTAAAAATTAAAATAATGTTTAAAAAATGAGTATTAGAAGCAGTAGAAAAAAGAATGAATGTTACCAGAAAAACAATAGCCATCTGGATATTTCTGCTCT
Organism: Athene cunicularia; assembly: GCF_003259725.1. Lineage (NCBI taxonomy): Eukaryota > Metazoa > Chordata > Aves > Strigiformes > Strigidae > Athene > Athene cunicularia. The sequence continues at coordinate 12,559,893 of NW_020799116.1, forward strand.
ACCACCTGTGTACGGTTTATATGGCCTATTCATTAGAGAAAGACCCAGCTTCTGTCTTTCTCCACTTCAAGATGATGGTAAAAAACTGTTTAACTCCAATGCTTCTTTTACTGCACAAAGCCTAGAAATAAATTACTATTTTAGTGTTCATGCGTAAAATGTTCTGTATCTTATAATCTGAAAGAAGGAAATATCCATATAGGGGAATGACTGAGTTGTATTGAGCATCTGTTAGAGTGTTTCTGATGTGAAAAGCATATGGAAATGCACTGGATAGGTCATGTTTTCCATTTAAAGAAAAATAAATCTCAATGTGTATTTTTTTTTTCTCTGATTGCATGGTGAAGAGCAGGAGAAAGCAATATGGGAGAAGGGTTGAAAAGGTAATGCTAGACTGGGTCTGAGGTAGTGAAGGATGATTACTGGGGCAGCAGAAGGTGGGAAGGATGGAAAAGCAGAGTCCTGCTGTGTGAGTGGAGGGGGACGTGGCAAATTGGGATGAGGGGAGCTGAGGTCAGAGCGGTTTTGGAAGAGCTGACGCTGTGGTCTTGGGGAGCAACGTCACCCCATCAAGGGGATTGGCTGTGGGGTTTTTTTTCCTCCTGTTCTGGCTTTATGCTCTGAAGGTGACATCCTGGTATTTTGACCGCTGTAGTAACGAGCTGCTTTAGGTCTTCAGAAAGCATTTTTTCATTCTCCAGAGTGGATATGAAAGCACATCCCAAAGTGTGCAGCCCGGCAGAGCGGTTACCTGTTTGCTACCCAGTGGTGGTGCACAGGCGTAACTGTTCCTCCTCCAGCGTGCTTTTCTTCTCGCTGGTCTGTGTCCTGGGGCTCCTGCACGCACTGAGAGCAGTCGGTGCCTCCAAATTTCTGCTTTGCCCTCCCAGCTTTCCTCACTTCATAGCTCATCTCGCCCCCGAATAGAAAGGACTAACTAGGTCACCCCGGCATGGTGATGCAAGCTGACATAACCGGATGCGTCTGGGTGCAGGAGTCGTGGTGCATCAGGAGTCCCCGGTGCTGGGACTGATGCTGGGTGAGCCCTGCCTGCTGGGAGCATGGCCCCAGGCTTGCTGTGGCAGGAGCCAGGAGAGAAAATGTGGCCAAATTACCTGTTCTCACTCTTGCAGCTTGAGTGTGACCGAAGTATAAAATAAAATCAAAATCATGCTTTTCTTCACGAGCTAGGAAGGAAGGGGCACGCTAAGATTTAAAGCATCCTGTGTGAGGTTTCAGTGTTTGTACTCTAATCTGGGGACAGGTCAGGAGTCAGGCCATATACACTACATTGAAGAGGATATAATTGAAGTGAAATTTACAAAAAAAACCCAACAAACCCACATTTTCATTGTCTCAGACTTTGAAATCCTTCCCTATCTGACCTATTCCAACAGTATTTTCATTTAAACTGGCAAGAGTGTATCTCCACTGTGATAGGACTCAGCACCAATAAGGAGTCCAGCCTATGATATTTTTTTCTCTAGTATTAATGAAGTGTGATTAAGGTTTACCAGAAATCTTGTTATTGCAGAAATCCTTCACAAGGGAGATGCCTTCTGTGTTTGCTGGTGGGTATTTATACTAAATATTTGGAAATTAAAATGATACTTACTTTAGAACAGCATGACACTTGTACCCATACTCTCTAAGGGTACAGATGAGTTCAGATATGTAGAGAAATAACCTAATTTTCAAAATGGTGTGCATGTAAGATATTTTGTCCTCTGTTTTAACTTTCCGCATTATATTATCTAGAAGGTAGAGAATCACTTGGCTGGCATTTGGTCAGCAAACTGCTTCCCTGAGTTGTACCTTCCTTTCAGCAGTATTACAAACATACATTATGTTTATGCAAACGTCAAGGAAAAATCCTCTCCCTGCTTGAATTGTCTCAAGCAGTGGAATAGTGCTGGTATGAGTGGGTTTTGCTCAAGTCCAGGATGGGTTGAAAGACAAACCAGCTTTGGGGAAAAAAAGGTGTTATTTCTCCCCTCTTGTTTTCAATCAGGAAAAAGAAACCCAACTTATCAATTTTAATGTGTCAGGTTTCGGAAGACAGATTTGGTGATGGAGCAGAAGTGTCAGTTGTCTTTGGACAACTGTCTGGAGGAGTTGGCTGTGCGCTGCAGTCAGTCACGAAGTTCAGTAGAGGTTTTCAACTTGTGAATGTGCAAGAGCAGGTGACAGCAGCTAGGTTATGTCCCTGTCAAATTAGAGAGCCCAGAATACTGATAAGCCATCAAGTCGTTAAAGCCCTTTTCAAATGGAGTCACTTCAAATGAATGGAAATTAATGGAAAGGGATAATGGAAATCACTGGCTTCAACAGAGATATAATGTATTTAGTTTACATGTGTCTTAATGGAAATTGATGATCCTCATTTTGAATTTAATGGAATTCCTGCAGTCTTATTGCAGTGTAATAGAAAATAATATTCTATAATTGAAAATCAATTCAGATAATTCCTATTAATAATTAACACTCCTATCTCAGAATCGTCTAACATCTATAATTTAGTGCAAGGGGAAGTAGTACATCTGACAGTGAGGTGAGGCTCAGTTCTGGAGTTCAGGTGTGCTGTCTGCTGAAAAAAGGAGCTGAGCTGATCTTCCCTAGGCTGGCAGCGAGCAGCTCCCTTCATGTGACCTGAAGTGACTAGGCTCCATGGTGTAGTCACCAACTCCGAGAGCTGTTCCAGCGGAGTTGCATCTGGCCTTTTGCCCTACATTAAGTAAAACGGAGTGCATTTGTATGCTATGTGCATTTAGGTGCCAGATCAAGAAAAACCCACTCAGAGCTGCTCTACCTCAGTGATTAATGTCAGCACAGATTGCATGAACTGAATTAAATGTGGATTTAAAATGAAGTGTAGACTAAGGTACCTCTTCCTCCCCTTATTCTGCAAAAATCCCGGCATTACCATCAGGCAGACTCTTGCTATATCTTGTGTCCAGTTCTGTGCTTCTCCACTTAAACTTAGGTGGATTGAGGACCCAAGCTTCTGCCGAGGGTGGTGGGGCAAGCCAAGGTCATAGCCCGTTGCATTCCCAATGCTCTAGAGCCAAGGGTTGGGAAAGAATGAAGAATTACTCTTCATGTTTCATTTTTCTGAGTTTAAAAGGAAGATGTTAATCATCTATAGTGACTAGATTTCTCCAGGCCCTTGTAGGGCTCAAGCATTGCATCCTCAACTAAACATCTAAAAGAAACCCCTGACCTGCCTCATTTTTTTTCCATTGACTGTTGAGGGGAGCCTTGCTCAGCCCCAGCTATCTATGCCAGACGAATTGAACGCTAGTCAAGATAAAGCCTGTCCTATTCCTTGTCTGTACTTCTGCATCTCTTATAAGCTCTTTTAAGTGTCTAAAGCGATTTGCTTTCTCTAGTGACGCCGAAGTGGCAACATGAGTTGCAAACCTTTCTGCCTGTGACCAGACAAGACACCAGTGCAGCCTTCACCACCTCTGCAGCCCATGTGGACTGGCTAGAAGGGCAATTTTCACTTGCAATATGGTTATCTTGTAAACTTAGTAGGGGAAAAAGCTTTTCTGGCTGTGTGCTGAGGTCCACTGTTGCACTTGATTCCTTGATTCCTCTTCCGAAAACTGTATTATAAAAATAACAGAATCCTTCAGTTTCCCACCGCCTGTTTATTCTTTTCACATAATATATGGGGTAGGGCAGACAATGTATGTCATCGTCCAGATCAAAAATGTAGCTCTGTTTGGAGCATTATGCGAGGCCCACTGAAGCCCTGGGAGTTTGCTTTGTAGGAGAGAGTACAGCACTTGACTGGATTTCGCTGCTAATTTCCCAATTCAGTGAACAATTGTGTTCCTGAAGAGAATGGCAGTATGAAACGCATTTCAGCTGATAAGCAATGGCACTATATTGCAACTATTTTAATTGAGAAGCTTTTTCATTCAGGAGACTTGTACATTAGCAGCATTTAACAGTACAAGCACCCATTTTCCATTTCATTTTCAAACTACCAATTCTAAATAATTAAAAAATAATTCCCCTGAATGCAACTTTTGTCCTTTTTTACAATGAGATTATTAAGCAGTGTCACTTCAACAGTACTCCCTAATTATACATTCAGGTCCATAGAAATCCTCCTTTCTTTTTAATTACTCTTTGACATTTGATCTACAGAATTTTATGGCTACCAGTCAGTGTTTTTTCTTTTCCCCCATTTCCTCCATTAAAATGATATACTGAATTGCTCGTCTCAAACTTTTGGTGTTCTTGACTTTTAGAATGGCTATAGAGTAAAATCCTTCTGCTTTTATACTTGAGCTTGAGAGACTTAAATATTGTATGTAGGTCTACTTCAGCAGCCAAGTCTAGATAACTCTTTGTTCTTCTAAAGCTGAAGTTGGTTTACATCATTTAGGCTGCTCTACTCAAGGGAAGAAATATTGATCTTGGCCCATCAGGAGATGGGGATCTGTATCTGGATTGCCTGTGTTTTATCAGTGGTGGTAGCTGGTATGGAAGTTTATAAATGATGAAAAAAGCTAGGGATGATTATAGTTTTACTTAGTGAATTCTAACTTCTTCACGAGAAAAAAATAATAACCTGGTTCACAACTGACTGATGTATGTAAAACTGTCATCACTGTTTCTTGTAGGCTCACACCCAGTGGGGGGGTTGCTTCGGCTCAGGACACTCAACGCAAGAGCTGCTTTGGTCTGAGTAGTGGATCCAAGAAAGGACTCGGGCGTTTATGAAATCAGTGTCACGCGACCAATGCTCAGACACGGGGGTGAAATCCTCGGTGGCTGGGGTCCCTGTGGCGCTCTTGCGGTGAGTTTGGACTGTGGGCTATGCTGAACAGGGCTCTCGTGCTGCCAGCCTGCACCTGCCCAGGGCTGCTCGTTGTGTCCAGTTACTGCTTAATGTGAAAGTAGCTTGTGGGCAGGGAATAGGACCTTGTATTTCTCTAGGGAGGTGAGCAGAGTGTTTTCCAGTCTTCATATCTTGCTTTCTTTTGCGTTCTCTGTTTATGAGCACATCCGCAGTTATTTTATGCAAGGGGTGTGCTGAATCCCCCCACAGCCTGGGAGTGGGTGCAGGGCTCTTGCCTCCAAACAGGCTGCTCTGGCCCCAGCTCCATCACTCCAGCTCAAGCAGCTCAGGGAACTTCACAGCTGAAACGCACAAAGGTGTCTCCATGATGAGGCAGTAGCTGAAAGGCGATTTGCAGGCAGGCAGCCTTAGATGTTGGTTCCTAAATACCACTGAAGTTTTGTTCTTTTTTTTTTTTTTTTTTTTTAAAGGACTTAGCCTGGAATTTAACAAGAGCTTGCTATTGAGCTTCCTGGTATCAGGGAATTATTTATGAATTCCAAGTTAAATGTTTCTTCTGTATCCCCAGACAGTTATTTCACACACCTTCCTCCTGTTTCAAGCAGCAAGTGGCATTAATTTCATTGTGAAACCTCAATTTCAGGAGGTACTACTTAGCATAGTTTGTTGTTTTTAAATGAATAAGATGCATTATATGTTTGATCAGCGTGAAGAAGGATATGATCTTAATGAATGAGATAATTTGAGGTTTCTTGCCCCAGCTGATGTAGATAATTTTGTCAGCCTGAAATGTATGCCCTGTTTTGTATTGTTTTACCACTTGTTTAATCCAAAGGCACACAGACATTATGAGAGCATTTTTGCATGTGTGTGCTTAATATAGTCTCTGTAACACAGCATCATGTGCGGGATCCTTGAAGTAGGACAGCATCAAACACTGGAGAGAGTGTGACAAGCTTGCTGCAGACTAGCATCTGTATAATATCTCTTTAAATGCCTATCTGAAAATATAAAATAAACCATTCTGAGTAGAAAACTGACATTCCCTGAAAAACGGGGGGGGT
>NW_020799116.1:12565822-12611388 GCF_003259725.1 Athene cunicularia
GGGGGGGGCGGAGAATAATTGAAATAAAAGCATAACATCTGCTTTGAAATATTCACCACAGTAAAAGGAAGAGTAACTGTAGAAACTTCAGAGGGAAATGATTCAGTAGGAAGTTTCAAAGACTCTATTTGATGCTAAAGTTATAAACTTTTTTCCCTCGAGGATGCTGTTGAGGTAGCTGCGTATTATATCATCCCTTATTATTTCTCTGTTGTGCGCTGTAACTGTATATAGTTGCACGCAAGTCTGTGCACCCACACTAATATTTTCTGTAGGAAGTGTGGGCAGTGTAACTTACCTTGGATGTATCTCCTAATGTTTATGTGTTGCATATTCATATTACATATTTACGAACATTAAAGGTGATTTCTGAAAACCACACATTTCTGCACTGCCTTTCACCTCGGTTTGTCTCTTGTACCAGCGGTACATGCCGGCAAGGAGCCAGATTTATTAGTCTCTTAAAACACATTTCTCAGTGGTAGAAAGAATAACCAGAGAGACAGGATCCAACCCACTACAATGAAATGAAGTCAACTCCTCTTCTTCCCCCTGCCCCCATTATGTAACTGAATTTAAATAATCTACAAAAGCAAATAGAAACAACTCAATAGAGTTGTTTTTAGAGTTTTGCAAGTATCAGCTGACACGGGCTGTGTAGCAGTCACATAGAGTATCACCAGTCCCTTGTGCAGAGTATCACTAGTCCCTTGTGCAGAAGATGGCTCTTCCCTGGGAAGCTGTGACCCACGGGAGGCTGAATGTGAGACCTGTGGTGGCAGCTGAAAAGCTGCTGGTTCTTCGTGGGTATTTAGGCTTCATCTTCTCTCTTCTTGATCCTAACTGGACTGGAGGAGCTGTTAGTGCTTTGTATTCACTCAGTGAAACCTTGGAGCATGGTTTATAGCTCAAAAGCATGTTTTGAGGGGCTTCACAAGGTTGTATTTTGATTCATGCATTGCATATCTGAAAACTGCTGTGGATAACTTATAGGGGATTGATGGGGCCTCTGCAATAGAAATTCTGTAAAGAACCAACTTGGAGCATCATGAGAACACAGGCCTTGCGAGCTGGTGTGTCCTGTGGTACCATGGCAGGGATAGCATGTTCTCTGTCACTTTTGAAACAAATGAATGCCTCTGGCAAGGAGTACAGTAGAAAGCAAATGGATTCAATTTTAAGCAAGCTGTTTATTATACTGGTTTTGGGTATACATTTTCTGATAAAACACTGTTTAGAGAAAACTGCCATTTTGAACTCTATTTTTTCCTGAAGTGGATTCAGGTAAAGAAACACCTTCATTATCATGTAAGTTAGTAATAGATTTTCCTCTTTAAGTTGTGCTGAGCTGAAGTGTGTAATAATACTGCTACATTGGAATGATTTTCCCTAGGTAGGAAAAATAAGCTGGTTTTCTATTTATAATATAATTTTCTTATGTGTAAGCTACAAAGTGTAATAAGCGGTCAGTAATTCCAAATGAGCTCTTGGCTTTATCTCCAGCTGTTGCATGCAGGTTAAAATAATAGTAGCAGTAGTAGTAATAATAAACATCATAGAATGTATCATAGACGTATCATAGAATGGTTTGGGTTGGAAGGGACCTTAAAGCCCATCCAGTCCCACCCCCCTGCCCTGGGCAGGGCCACCTTCCACCAGCCCAGGTTGCCCAAAGCCCCGTCCAACCTGGCCTTGAACCCTTCCAGGGAGGGGGCAGCCACAGCTGCTCTGGGCAACCTGTGCCAGGGCCTCACCCCCCTCACAGGGAAGAATTTCTTCCTTCCTTCTAATCTAAATTTAAACCCATTACCCCTCATCCTAACCCTACACCCCCTGATGCAGAGTCCCTCCCCCCTTTCCTGTAGCCCCTTTCAGTACTGGGGGGCCGCTCTAAGGTCTCCCCGGAGCCTTCTCTTCTCCAGGCTGAACACCCCCAACTCTCTCAGCCTGTCCTCACAGGGAGGTGCTCCAGCCTTCTGATCATCTTTGTGGCACAAATACTTGAAAAAAATTTGGCACTTGACTCTTTGCTGCTCTTACCCATTTCATCTGCAGTCCCTTTGCCCCATTTGTCAATGACAGTCTTGTCATTCATGCCAAATTGCAATCTGTCATTCCACTCAATTATAAGTTATATATTATAGTGTAATATAATAGTAATAATCATCATCTGCTAGAGAGGTAGTAACCACAGCCTTTCCTCCATCCTTCATCCCATAGTGTACCTCTTCCCAAAAGCTGCCTCTAGTTGAGTGTTTTCCATCCTGACCAGCTGCGATGCTGAACAGCCAGTTGGAAAAATTAAAGTTGCTTTTTCTTACTAGAGAATTGTCTTTCCCTTTAATTGTAATGATGGGACTTTTACACTCATGATCAGAAATCCAGATGTGATGCACAAGTGTTTTGTTTACTTGAGGCAACAGCGGCTGCTGTAGAGAGACGGCTGCTTGGGAGGCAGTGTTTTAAGTGCTGACACTGATGAGGCAAAGCAGGACAGAAAACCATCCTGGAAGATAAATGTAGGAGAATAAAGGTCTTTTGGATATGCTTTCTCTGCAGTGCATCCATTTGCTGAAGCAGAATCAGCCAGAAGAAACTTATGATCAAAGTGTGTGTGTGAGAAGACAATGAAAGTAAAATGGGAGATTAAATGTATTAGGCACAGTACGAAAAGGAGCGATGAAGGGCTCTGAAGTTGGATGAAACCAGCAAAGCAAAGGCACTGAGATAAATGGAAAGATGAAACAGGCAGCTACCATGAGGGAGAAAAGGGCTCACTGGTGTACATTTTGGGGAAAAGCAGGGCAGACAAATTTAAACTTGTTTAAATAAAAGGAGGCACATAAAAGTAGTATGTAAGCCCTGCAAATATTCATGTAAACTATGAAAAAAAATCATCATTAACTGCAAATAGTAAATAAGCAAGATCAGGATATAGTAGATACAGTTGAACTGCTGAGGGTCAGCATCAATAGGCAAGTGTAATACCTGGAGGCAGACAAAACCCATGGGGATGAGTTCGTCACCTAAAGGACAAGTATTTGTGAACAATGGGACCTTTCAGGCCAGTAAGGCACAGCTCTGAAATCGGTGGAGTCGATCTGGCTTATGAGAATATCTGCCAGCGCAGCATATGCTGCGTTATAATAACTCATTTATGCAGGTGCACTGAGCACCCAGTCTGGCAAAGGAAAGCAAAATCAGTTTTACACATGAGCAAGGGGAGCAAAATCTGGATGAGGCAGTAATAATGATCTTAATCCTGGGACTGCTGCATAAGGTGATGAAACACCATATTGGGGTGGGTTAAAAGGATCAACATGCTGACACCATAAATACTTCTGGTAACTGGCAGTGCACAGCTAGCTCACCAGGGGGGAGATTTTTTTTTCCATTTAATCTTAAAATGTATATTTATTTTTTTCATGAATTTGGTTTCTTATCGCTGTTGCCTTCCTATGGTGTTAAGCAATTCTAGCCAGTCTTACGTTACTGTAGCAAAGGTACTCTTGGGACACTTTCTCAATAATAGCACAAAACAGCTGGAGGAGTAATTTTTTTAGGGAATGGATGCGGGCACAGGAGCCTGCTGGGAGGGAGGGAAGGAGGCGCTATGAGTCTTCAGCTATGCCAGTGGCTTGTCTCAGCCTTTCAGATTTAAAATAACACACATGTTCTGTGTTCATAGCTACAAAGGATGTGATTAAGAAAGGGTAGGTCAGAAATACTGAAGTTTTATACTGTACAACTTTTCTGCCATGGAAGTATTTAAATGGCGTTTTGTTGTCTGTGATGAATCCGTCACCCCAGGAGGAGCAGATCGCCTGAGCTCAGCTCTGGGAATATTAAAAAAAGCTCTGCCACAGGTGTATATATTGCAATCTTCTCTCACTTGCTAGGCAGACATTGCCACGTATGGGAGCTAAATGGGTAAAAAATTAGCCACCTGTTTATTCCCTCCACTCTGCGTACTTCCAGTAGGAGTATCACTGCCTGAACACAGCCAGAGTGACTGGAGCTGAATCTAATAATGGCTCCAAAGATTTTATTAACTATCTTTTTCCTTGATGATGGAGAAAAATGTGTGATTCTTAACTGACAAGAGTTTTATGTGCTAACTCCATGATCATGTCTTCACCTCCCCCTTGTGCCCCCGGACTTCCAGCATCACACGGGGACTGTGGGATGCACTTGCCACTTGTGGAAGAGGGCTGGTCCTCTGCTAAGCTGCTGCTCATCTGCGAATGCCGGCAGTACTGCCTGTCATCATGGATTAATCCATAAAAGCACCAATGCAAAATGCTGTCGTTTTCCCAGCAATCTGCTTATCGATTGCTGTGTGTTGCAAGAGGATTAAAGCACATGTGGGAGAGGGGGCCTGAGCATGGGAGGGGCAGGGATGTACAGCCCAGGCACCTTCCCAGCAGCGAGGAAAAACACCTGTCTAATCTGTGGCAGAAATTGTTTTCTTACTTCACTCTCATCTAAGAGATCTTTTTAGAGATTAATGTGGCCTGCATCTCAATGCATGTAACCCTCGTATTTCTACTTATAAAATTTAAATTAGTCATTCTTGAACATCTTCAAGTAGACTGATGACTCATCAGCTGTTGAACTGGATAAAGTGTTTGGAAAAAAAATGTACTTGTTGAGGAATGATTTTTAAAATGCATTCTTTACAACATAATTATCATGTTTGATGTATTTTCCACTTTCTGTGGAAAATGTCATGCCTTTCTAAACTTAATCCACTCTTACTTGAAAACCATATAAAAATATAATCAAAATGGATGTCACAACCAGTGACCAAAAATCTCAGGTGCATTCTGTTTTGTAAATGAAAAAGGCTTATAGCTATTTATCATCTTTTTCATATTGGAAAAAAGTTACTGTGGGAAGTGAAATTAAGAGAGAGTGCAAATTAAAGGGATGTTTTGGTCAAGTGTTTTGAAATCAAAATGTCTCTCTTTCATGAATATAGATGTGGGTATTCATTCTGCTGAGATGCTCCTGACAGGTCGGAGCACTCTTCTCCTCCACCTCCCGTTCCCCATGTGAGGGTCTGTCATGCTGGCAGCCCCCGGGGGCTTGGGAAGGGCAATAGGTCTCTTCCTTGCACTTGGATGATATAAAAATGTTTTCTTAGTGCTTTTGGTAAGATTCATCCACAGGTTTAAGGCTTGTGTTTTGTTACCTTTTTCATATCTATATTTTTCCCTTGGTGAGGGTAGCTATTGATTTCAGACTATTTCAATTCTAGGGGGATAGTAAAACAGGAAGGAGCTTTGCTGTTGATATATCAACCTATAATCTGTAAATCAATGAAAAACTTTATTTAATGGTTTGAAAACTAAATGAATTCAATCTAATTAACTCTGTAAACTGTTAAAGATATTTATGAGAATTAAATTTTAATATGTATTTCCTGAAGGCAAGATAAAACTTCTTCTCTCTTAGGCAAAGATTGCATCCCCTGTTTGTTTGCCCCCAACTCAAAATATATTTTTTGGGAGGAAGTAAGAAGAGGGTGGAGACAGCTTGGAACACTGTCTCTACCTTATCACTATGTCGTTCTTAGGAGGATGGTTATACTATTATGTTCTAAACAAGAGAGCCTCATCTTTTGTGAAAATCTGTTTTAATGTATGCATCTCCTTTCTTACGTGCACCTGTAGCCACCTCCTCCCAGTTCAGCCCATCTCCTTAGCACTGGAGCAACTCCTCCTCAGTTACATCTCGGTCAGGGCTGCAGGGATGAGATTGTCACTGCATGCCAGCGGGGCAGGCTCTGCTGCCTGTGTGGGTTGAGGCTAGAGGGAAATAACGATCCCCTCCAATCTGTTAGTTTTTCTTCCTTTGTCATTTGCTCTCATGCCTGAATTCCTGCTCCTGTTTGACCCTGCTTGTTTTGGGTTTGTGAGAGTCCACTCAGAACACTTTTTTTGGTGTTGGAAAATAATGAATTCCTTCAGTGCTTCGAGATCCATAAATGAGAAATGTTACTCAACAACAAAATTATTGTTTAAGTTTCAGAGGAAGAGTTTCATTACCCCTCAAAAAAAGGTTACATGATGTATTTAAATTTTTACTGTAAAATACAGGGTTTGTCAAACAAAGATTCCAATGTTTCAGAATGAGCTTTACTCCTGGGTGTATGCAGAGTGCTGGCAGAGGCATGGCTCTCCTGGCAGCCCTTTGGTTTGTCCTCGCAGGTGATGGAGCAGTGACACCAAGGAGTCACAAGGGGACATGTTGCAAAGCATCAGTAGGCCAGGCCTTTCTGTGAAGAGCCATGGGTTTTCCTCTCTTACAGAGCATTAAGTTGCTTAGTCCCTCCTTCCTGAGGCCTGTGAGCTTTCAGACCAGCTAATCCCTGACTAGATTAACGGAGGGAGTATAAAATACTGTGAGAGATGCAGTTCTGGCAGCCTCCGATCAGCTGTGTGCGGTCCAGGTGTTCAAAGGGACGGGGTGAGTGTGGTGCTGCGGCGCTTTGAGCTGGGAGGCTCTTCTGAGCCCTTGGAGACATTAGTCCCTCATTTTCTCTGTGGCTTCAGGCTGAGCCGTGTCTTGCAGTGCATAACGCTTGCAAGTACATATGTTTATATAATATGCAGCCATAATGTATTTATAGTTTTTGTCACTGTACAGTCAAGCATCTGTTCTCAACTGTGACATAATTTATCCTTCGATGGAGATTTGGGTGGGTTTGTTCTGAATCAGTGAGCACACAGCCAAGATCTCAGTCACATTATGTGCAAACGTATTTTCAGTATTTTACCTTTGGGGAGCGCAGCAGCCTATGTAAAACCCAGCACAGCAGCTCTGCTCTGATGGGTGCTGAAGTCTGTTATTTGTTGTATTTGCCTGACACCAGCTGCAGTCCTGTCTTGCTGCCTTTACAAATGAAATTATATTTCATGTCTTGAAAACACAGCGTGGGAGCCTCTTTCTAAATGGTTTCTTATTCTTTATTTATTTCTGTTTTCTTTTCCTAAATACACGTTGTTCCACAGTTGGGTGAAGAAACTCCTCCTGATTCCATTTGTCCCCACAGGGTAGCCCCTTAGCAGAAGATTACTCAGTGTGTTGCTGTTGTTTTGAAAACAGTTGGATCTGTTTTGTTAATTAAGAGAAGTCTTCAGCCACGCGGAGTCCCACACTGGGCAGCTCACGCCTCTGGGGCTGTGTTTGTGCCGGCAGTGCCTTGGGAGAGCCAGGGCTGGGCTGGGAGGGATGTCACGAACCTCTGCTTAATGGAGGAGGAAAAAACGGAGCCTGGAGTTTGACTTAATACAGAGACCAGCTTCTTCAGGAACCTGGAGGTGAAGTGAGAAATGGAGCAGGGGATGTGATAATTCCTTGTTCTCATGGCTCATTGTGCCTTTGCTTTGGCTCTCCATTTCCCATCCAGTTGGTAGAAATATGGGATAAATGGATGGGAAGGGCTGTGCAGGCACTCATGCCACGAGGATGGGAACCTTGCAAGTATCAGCACCCAGAGGAGGTCTGTGCATAGGTTTTCGTTACATACACGCAATATCTTTCAAGGCAATTTGAAAAAACAACTTGGGTATAATGTGCTAAAGGACGAGACACATTGTCATCCCCATCTTTTAATACCAATCTTCTGTTTGTCACTCTGTTGAGGGTATCTCATGTCATGGGGCTGTGGATTGGCTCCAATACAGAGACACATCTGGCACAGCTGCCATGCTTGAAGGCAAACCAGACAAAGCTTTGCCCACTTTTCCATTTACCTCACCAGCTACTCAACTTCAGTGTCTTTCACATTTCTTCTTGTACATGGTCAAGGAATGAGGCAGTATTTATTAGGAACTGCAGCAGGACCGGAGCGAGCTGCTCTGTGGGGTGATCTCCTGAGCACAAATGAGTAAGTGCCTGTCCCAGTAAGCATCGGTGGGAAACACATCACAGGAGTGTAGAATCACCGAAGCTCTTGCGTAACTAGAACCTCCATTTTTCCATCACACAGCATCCTTGTTGATAAACACGAGGTCATGTTGGGGCTGCTGCTTCAAGGGAGAACAACTAATTACTGTATGTTTTACAGCTCTGCAGTGATGGCGTGTACTACGGAGGTGGTGTGCTTCTTTTCAGCTGGCCATTTCAGGGTGTCTCACCCATGATGGTATTTTTTTTTTTAGTAAGATTAATGCAGCTATAGATGACCCATATCAAGTTTGCTTGTTGGAGGAAACAAATTATTCCTCCTTTCCTGAGTTACAGATTTTAAAAAAATAATAATAAAAAAAAAAATATTGCCACACTTTTTAGGGAAAAGCCAATGAGAAAGACCTTCCAGATTTGTGAATCCATCAGTCATTCACCAGTGCCAGAAATCTGTAGCACATAACCTTTCTTGCCAGTTTTACTGCTTAATCTACCGCTGGCTATGGCTACTGGAGACTACCTATCTGTTAGGTGCTAAAAGTGAGGTAGCATGAATTTTCAGCCTTCCCACAATTAGATCTGGAAAAAGCATTACCTCCTTAAGGCTTTGCTGTGTGGGGTTTTTTTGGTTTTTTTTCATCTCCTGCTTTGGAAACATGTGGTAATACACAATACTCTTCTCCCAGTTGTTAAGGTGTTGAATTTTTCAGGCTGCACACCTTGCTCAGGACTGTCAGAGTGCTGAGAAGCCACTTCCACTTCTAGATTTCTGTTCCTTGTTTGAAGTGTTGTCTAAAAGATTCAGCTGGGGGAAAATGTGCAATTCCTTGCATTTCTGAGCTCTCCTAGCTGAATCTCTCATCTCAGTTATTCACCTCGGGTTGCTTTTGGATTTTCTTTGAGTTTTGCAATTAAATATATATCAAAAGCCTCTTCTTATTCTGATGTATCTTAGAGCTTGTGTGTTCAAGCATTGCTGCTTTCCCTGGTGTAGCTGGCAGAGTTAAGCCACTGGTTTTGTAAACCACTTCAGCAGTTGGCTTTGCCTGAGTTGCTCTCCCTGCTGCAGAACATTCATAATGTATCTTCTGCATTTTTCAGCATCAGTGCCCAGCTCCACACACAAGTGTAAGGGATGAGAACGGTGACTAGTGACTTAAATGTGACAGCCACAGAGCCCTGTTCCTGTGGGACACGTGCGATCTGTCTCTGTCCCTGGAACAAACCTTCTGAAAGCGACTGATGGAGGGACAGAGCTGAGAGACTGGCTGCTGGTCCCAGCCACTGCCAGCCCAGGGACCTCCATGCCTCTTCTGAGACCAACTGGCTGCTCTTTGGTCTCCCATTTCCCCCCAGGAATGTCTCACATTTCCTTCCAGGAATAACAGCGTAGTAGTGTCCCGGGTCCTGGGCTATGTGTGCTGTTAATTTTTCAAACTCCATTTCTATTTTTTACTTGTCTTTCCCCTGCCTACAACAATATCTCAGTCAGGGACAGCTGCTGGTTTTCTTTAAATCACATAGGGTAGAGTAACCAAATACTTGATGTAATTGTAGTTGTGGGTTTGGCTCGATCAAGTAGCTGAGCACATCTTTAATTTTGTGTGGTTCGTTGCAGTGAACTTCAGTGTGATTCTTATGTATTTAAACCGTGATTTCTCAAGGTGCTTGAAGTGTATGTAAGTACTTTGGGTATTAATTGTGTTTCCGGTACTTCAGTAGCAACAGTGAATTTTGAAAGAAGAATCCAGCCAGCATATGACAGAATTCTTTTGATAACAATAATTTTTATATATTAGAATTATTTTAACATTATTACTTAATCTAAATCTGGGCTGGAAATGACTGAATCTAAAGCTGGCATCTAGTTGTGCTTATGGGGGCAAGTGGAACCTCGTACCTTGCTGAGTTTTGAGGGAGATTGTAGTGTGAGATTTGTAATAAAACAGGTTTATTGGCTTATTAAATTTATTGAGCAGAGAGAATTGGTACCAAATGGAGATTTCTGGCAACTCACCTTGCTAACTTTAATTCCTTTGTTTGCACAAGAGCAAATAATGTGTTTGCAATACATCTAATTTCTTATCTCGAGGTCAGAATGTAGGGGACAGGCTCTTCTCAATCCACAGGTCTGACGAGGAAGCCATGCCTTCAGAGTCTGAGGAGAAAAATGCTGTTTAACTTAAGTAATTTGCTTATCTCCCATGAGACAGTATGCTATGTTAAGGCAGAACACAGTGCGGATCACAGTCATGATGCAAGTTTGTGGACAGCAAAAGCTGACTTGCACATTCTTTATATTGAAACCATAAAATTTTATGATGAGCATCAGCTTGCTTCCATTGCTGTGTCCTGAAGCACGTGGGATACCTGGCGAGATCTGAGCCCGCTCTGGGATGTCCCAGAGCCTGTGACGGGTTTAACCCTGGGCTCTGACAGCACGGCAGTAATGCTGCTGCTCTATAGGCTTCCGCTGGGATCTAACACCTTTGACCGAGGGATTTGCTGTGAATAAAACCTCTGCCTGAAGTGGCCTCTCTGGGTGCCCTTGGCTTGGTTCAGAGGTGTGGATGCTGCCTTCCCTTTCCCCCAGTGGGTCCCCTGGGCTCCCTGCACCCATTCCTCAGCTGGGGCATCTGTCCTCACCCAGGACACCTGTAAAACAGGACGTCTTGGCTAAAACCTCCTTTCAGTCTGGCTTGTTGTGAATAACCCAGCTTTTATGGTCTCTGTATCAACTACGTGTTTTATTTTAAGTGTTTTTTTTGTTTAAAAAGTGCATTTTAGTGATAAGTAGATTGTTCTCATTTTCTCCTAATGATAGAGTACGATAATATTGTTAAATTTCCTTTCTCATTTATGCAACATCATTTTGAAATCGGATCTGAAAACATCTTTTTCCTTGCCTTCAAATCTTTATTTTCCCTTCCCTTTGATACTTGGGTTTTATTAACTGTATCATTTAATTACATGTACGGCATTTTCCGATAGAACTTTTGTGAAAGAGGGTTTTTACAGCAGCTTTGTCTTGCACTGTAAATGAAATATAATTTTCTGTTCTCCAAGCTTAATTCAGCATTTAAATGCACAATGCCTCATTCCCACACCTTGCACAATTAGCTGCTGCATACAGCCTCTGATTTTAGAAGATAGGCACCCATGTACCTTCGGGCACGTTGATGCTGTGTGGATAAGGGACACTGGTTTCCATTCCTGCCGTTCTCCTCGCCGCGCTGGCTGCAGGCGTCCGTGAGACGGATTCGCCATGCCTCCCTCCTGACTCTCTGAAATGACAGGGCTTTGTTACAGGTGCTGTATTTCACTTGGGCTGCTGAAAAAACTCGTGTTAGTGGCTAGGAAAGATGGCAAATTGATGGCTCTGTTAAGGCCGTGCAAGAGATGGAATAAATTTCTGAAGTGTTCTTGGACAGGAGGTTTGACTCTGCCCTGCAAGGTGGGGGTCAGCCCCCAGTCAAGGGTGCTGGCGTGGAGGTGGGAGCGGGGCTGGAATCTGCCTCAAAAGAGTCATCACTGAACTCTTTTGAGGATGGGGGATTGGTGTCAGGCTGGCTGGGGCCAGGGTGGCACGACTCCCACAGCTAACAAATGCTCCAGAGTCCTGTGACCACTAAAAAAAGGATGATAAATAATTTCCTTTAATGAGAATTACTCCCATGGCTGCAATGGGCTTGCAGTGAGGCATGAGGGTGATTTTTCATGGGTGGATGCTGAAGGGAAGGAGGCTTTGACCTCCTGGTGCTCCAGAGCATCACCTGGGGAGATAGAGCTCCCCCATCCCTTGAGGCAGGAAGGTGACAGGGCACAGGTGTCTCCACTGTGGCACAGGAATGTGGAGGAGGGGAATCTTTCTACATTTTTTGACTACTGTTAATTTTCTGGCTTATTTTATGCTCTAGATTTCTTTGTGATCCCTTTGAAAAAAAAGAGCAACTGCTTTTTAATAGTTTCAGCAATTAAAATCACTCTGTTATCTGAAGAGAAAGCGGTCATAGACATTTCATATTCTCAGGTGGCATGTCTGTTGGAAGAGCTCCCTGCGAGGGCTGGTTGCTATAGAAGTCCTCACAGAGTGGCATATTTATGGAGAAACTTGCAGGGGTTCCTAATTGTCTGTGAAATTTCGACAGCCGGGCCCTTGCGCAGCCTGTGTGTCCCAGTTTGCATCAAACCATTACAATTCGAAGCAGTCCCACTCTTGAAGATGCTCTGTGTGAAGGTGGAAAATTTCATCCTCTTCGTCACCCGAGGTACAGTCTGAAACCTGTCACAGGTGAAGTTCAGCTTGTGTTTAAGCTGTAGAAGGGATAAAGAATTAATTTATATAGGTACTTAAAAGATCTTAAATAAGGTTGGCTATCGGATAGGTTTGCATTTAAAAATGGGAAGGATTATGAGTCTGATATTTATGACAGTATACAAGAAGCTAGATCAATGCTATAATACACCCTCATTATAAACAGGAGCCAGTTTTGAAGCTCTGTTTTGAATTATAGATGTAACTTCCTACTGAATGATAGGCAATAATCATGAAGATGAAAAGAAAACAAAGAAAATGGCATCAGTTAAATATGTGGAGCATATACTGAGTAGGTACTTGTGAGTGTGGAGCCGAAATCTGTGACTGATGGCTCTGGTAATTAAACATTCACAGGTGTGTGTACGTACACGTTGTGGTTTAAAAAAAAAGTGGTTAAATATCTGTAAATCCAAGAGCTCCCCAGGAGTAAAGCAGCCTCACTGGGAGGAGTTCGGACAAGACTGGAGGCAGATGGGTGCTGACGAGGATGTAGAAACAAACCATGAGTACCAGCATGCTGCGGGACTCGCTCTGGGCTTGGGCTGAGTATCCGTGGCCCTGGCGCCCCACCTCAGCACTACCCTGAGCTGCTGCTCCTTCCCATGGAACTCTGGAGGGAAGCTACCACCTCACCACCTGCGCTTCAGGGAGACTTGAAAACCAAGAAGGGTCCTTGTGACACCTCGCTGCCATCCCCAGCCCTGTGCAGCACCTGAGCGCTGGGAGGTAGCTCAGGGATGGGGGGACCCACCTGCCTGGTGGCACTTGGGCCCTTTGGCACTGAATGTGGCGAAGGATAAGACGATCTGGCTACAGGCAGCTGGTGAAGAGGGAGAGAGATGGTGGCAGCAGGTAACTGGAGAGTAGATGGGAGGTTTTTTGTGGGGGAATGAGGATGCGGCACGGATTTAGAGTGAGGATGCACGGAGGAAACCAGGAACTGCCCAGGACCTGTGGGGCTCAGTTGGTGCCTCTGCCCAGAGCCACACAAATAGTCACAACAGCCTCAAAGTTAAGTGCTCTTTCCTCCAGCAATCTCGGTGAATGCTACAGACTTGAGAGTCCGAAATGCTCCTTGCAGAGGAGAGGGCAGGAAGGTCTGACAGCTCCCTTCTCTATCAGTGCAAAAGGTGGAAGAGACATTGTTTAAAGCATCTGTTTCTGTATTTCTGAAGCTGTTGCTGGATTCATTCCAGATGAATCTAAATTGGAAGGTGTTGCAAGTGCCAGATGGAGCAGGGATATGTAACAGAGAAATATGAAAGGCTTGGAAATATAGGCAGTATCTTTAAAGATAAATCCAGAAGAAGAAAAGTTTAACAGGCCTTGAGGGGAAGAAATGAAAGACCTGGTCCTCGGTGGAAAAGAGACATAAAAGGACCCATGACAAAGGATACAGTTAGCTATAAAGCAGGTCAGAACATTTTCAGTACTGTTTTTTGGTCTAAATATGGCTGGTTTACTGTCGTTGAACACTTTTGTTCTATTTGATCCTATTACTACTGCTACAGCTTTGATGAATAAGAAAAGTGAGAAACTAACTCATTTTTCTGGCTCAGCCCTGGCCCTGACCTGGGAAGCTCTGCTCCCCATCCTCAACCCTTCATGCACTATGTGCTACTCCTCCCTGCTCGTTCCAAATCGGGCAACGTAGGGACTTGAGCATCTCTCCACTGTTTCACCTACTGTTTCATCTGTTGGGCTGACAATTTTGTTTCAAAACTGGTATTTGGTTATAATTCCTTATGAGAAGATGCAAACCATGTTGTCTTTTTGGATGACAGGAAAATTGCAATTTCTGTGAAAGACCATCATTGTTCCTTGTTAGTTATTGTAAATTGGACCTGCGAATGCATGTCAATAGGGGGTATGTGCATTGCCACACTGAGATGAGCATAGATGATGATACTGTATTTATAAATAGCTCCTCCTTGGAGGTCTTGTTTGGTCAGGTTCACCGAAACGCCAAACTTAATCTCTATCTCATCCATATCCACTGACGCCACCTCCTACAATTCTTCTGCATGATGCCATTTCTGCTGGAACTGATGTCCTTTATATTTAGGGTGACATGAAGAATACTTGTGAGAGGTACTTTATTTAAAAAAAAAAAAAAAAAAAAAAAAAAAAAAAAAAAAAAGGAAGCAAATGAAACCTGCTGCTTGAGGGGTACAACAGGGCTTGTTCTGAAGTGGTCTTTTCACATTGCCACACTTAATTTGTTTTGAAATAACCCTTTGAATTATTTTTTGCTCCTTTTTGACTGTGTATGTATGTGAGGTGATAAATTCATTAAATTATTAATACAGAGGATGAGAAAAGCCTGTGTGAATAACTGAAGTACATCACTTGGTGCTTTCTAATCTTGTACAGGAACACATTTGTACAAACAGTTCGTAACTCTCAATGAAGTCAGTCACTTGGTGTCAAGGTGTTGTGTTTCTCTGACTGTTGTCTCAAGGCAGAGCTGAACACCTGGGGTGCTTGGGGGGAGCCTTGCTGGGTCCAGCTGGGACAGGTCTCCTTTCTGTATGCACAGGAGATGGTTTTCCAACATGGGCATCACCTGGCCATGAGCAGCTTGCCATGGGGTGGGATGTTCAGGTGGTGGTGCTGAACCTCGTTGGGTCCGAGTCTGTTCTGGACACGAGAGCTCAAGGGAGTCGGAAGGGCTGTGATCTACATGGAAGTGTTGTGTACCATCTGGTAATGGACCTCAGCGTGGGTTGGTGACTACCTGCAGCACGTATTTCAGAAAGTGAAAAGATGTTAGATTTTCAGCAATTTTCAACTTGTACTTCTCTCTGGTGGGCAGAGTGGGGTCAAAAAGTGACCTTGTGGCCATGGGACAGGTGCCCTAGCATAGAGCTGCTGTGTGCCTACATGCTGTTCTTGGGTTTCCAGTGTTGTAGAGGTTTCCTTGTCGTTTTCAAACACCAAACTTCAGATGTATTTTAGGATATACTTTCTGTTTGTTCTATGTAATAGAACAAATGCCATTTGAAATAGTACTGTGTACTCCAAAAATAAGGTTTCCATTTAAGATGAAAAAGATGGTCTCATCTCATCAGCAATGCTTCCATCCGTATGTTTTGGGCAGCATTCTACAGCGGTTGTTATCCAAGAGAAGACGACTGCTTCACAGAAACACTTACAATGATGGTTACTGCAATAGATAAATCTGGGTTTTAGCAAGTGCAGGAGATGTACATTAAAATTCTGAGTTACGTACTTTAGTGCACATCACAACAGAATTTAGCTCTAATTTGATATTCATCCTGGATGAAAGTCATTAATAGTAATTATCTCTAGGAAGAATTTTTATGATTCTATTCCAATTTTCAGTGAGTGTCCCTTCTGGAAACAAAACTCCTTCTGAAATGTACTGAGACTGGTTTTCACCCAAATTATTATCTGCTAAATTCTTCTTTGTTGGTATTACCATAGAAATCCTGGTGCTGTCATAGAGACTATATTTTCGTTTTTGCTTTCTTTTTATATTGCATGTAATAATGTGTCCAATATTTGCACATGAATTTGTTAATACCACCAAGGGAATAAATGTATTGTGATTCAGACAATAATTGTAAAACTTTATATTGTGGCTGCATTTACAGAAAGCAAAGAGCAACACAGTGCCCTGTTGTGCTGCTCCGGGAATGTCAGCAAAGCTTCAGAGCAGTGAGTGGACTTTGGCCACAGGCATGACCCATCCATAGTTGGTTCCCAGGAGTTTTTAACTCCATCTGCAATGCTCATCCTGACAGAAAATTGTTGTGGTCTGACCAGCAGGTGGAAGCAGAGAAAAAAGCCTCTCAAAGTCTCTGCATCTTTCCATGCTGTTCACAGAGAAGCTGTTTTCTTCTAAAATTGCAAACCATTAGGGGATATAAAATACTGTATAATTTCAGTGAGTCTTGCATCTGGTCCATAACAACCCGATCTGTGTGAATTTATTTTTTTTTTAAACAGCTTCCCCCATCGTTGATCTTTACCAGTGGGGTTTTTATTTTGTTTCGTTCCTACTTTTATGCATCATAAGCAACAGGAAAGCAAATAGGTGCTTAGACCCTATGTTTTGTGTTGTTATTTATTAAATTGAGTTGCTGTTTCCCTGAAATATAAAAGATTTTTGTTAAGCATCTGGCATGATGTTAGGTACGTAGGTTCAACGTTTAGTCAAGTCTACTGTGGTAAAAGAGTTGGCAGTATCAAGATCAGATTTAGTTGTTTTCTTTGTTGAGAGCTAAATTTTTGTCGCTCTGATTTGTATGTCAGATGCTTGGTGATGTCTCATAGTGCTGTGAATCTCATAAATTATGCATATGTATAGGTACTAGTTATTTAAATCATGATGGACACTTCTAAAGCAGTGGCCTTCTTCAGTTTGGAAATAGAAGTGGTACTTTACTGTTGTTCTGAATCAGTATAACTTGATAACGTAATCTAAATGTATACCATGATTCTTTTTCCCCAGGAAATGACTTAATTTCTTTGTAATTGCTGTAGATTTAGATTTATAATTTCCAAGTATTGGCAGTGTTTGCAGAGAGGGGGAGAAAAAAAATCTATTACAACAGGAAAGAAATGCAAAAATGTAATGCTATATGCATAATAAAAGTACATTTAAGCTTTAACATGTCATATAATCAATCAGCCATTTCATATACTGATGCCTTCCTGAGCTCAAACACTTTAAAGGGGAGTATCAATGTGAAATCTAGAAAGAGAATAAAAATCCCAAATCTGGAATCAGTTCATTGGTTTAACGAGTCTTTCCATCTTTCTCAGTGTTATGTGCTCCATACTAGAGAATTTAGGAACAGGAGATGACAAACTTCTCTGCATTCAGATTGTGATGAAGGAAGCTCCGTGTATATTTTAGGACAGAAAGGCCGTCTACATTAACGTTTTGGGTAAAGAGCCAGTGTGACAGTGACACAAGCAGAAAGGCATTGACCCTTGCTGTTTAAGGTGAGATAAAATACCAGGTCATAGATCGTACCATTCTGATGAATGGTTATAAAAGCATCTTTGAAAACTGGATGGGATATTTTTACCTAGGGAATGAGCACTTTTTTAATTCTTAAAATATTTATAGATTTTTATTATATAGGGGAAAAAAGTTTCTAACCTTGTCAGTGTCATCTGAGGCACGATAGAGCTCTACTAACAGTTGTTCTCGTTCTCTTAATAAGAGTGATCTTCATATCAATCCTCGGTTTATGAATTGTAATAGAGCTGCTGTAACAGTAGTAATTGGTGAAATTAGTTTGGATGGTTGCATTAATATTCATGCATTCCTGCAACAGCACTGAGCTAATTAGTATCTCTTCCTTCTCTATTATGGTGGAAAAATGGGATAGAATAAATCTCAGAGGTTAACTTTTGTGCTGAATGTGGCCAGAAGTCTGAGATGAAAAATGTTTCTGTCAGCGCATGCTGAAGTTGCATCATTACTGGAAATGAGAATTGCTGCTGCATTCGAGGCCAGGTTGGGTTGTCCGTGGGAGCCCTACAAGTTCGTGGATATGAAAAGGATATGGAAGCTTGCTTCTGGGGAAACATGAAGTCACGTTGTTTGCTGTAATTATTCCGCAGTAAGCAGGAGAGAGCGGCTGGGAATCTGCGGGGAATACTCCTCCGCATTGGCCTAGATATGGAATAGGTGGTCCAGAAGATTATGCTTTTTTCCCATCTCTAATTTCCATAGTCTTAGGAGATACCAATGTAAGAACTGAAATTTTCCTGCCTAGTTTAATGCGTGTTGCTGTAATATTTTTTTTTTTTTTCTTCTCATTGAGAACTATAAAATGAACATAGTGAAGTTTCTTCCTTCTGTCAGGGAACAGCAGAAAGGGGACAGAGTCATCCCTTATTGCATTACTTAGTGTTTTGTTGCTTTGCTTTGCTGTGTTTTGTGATGTGTCTGTAGATGAGGTGCTCCAAAGCAGAGGGTTTGGGGACACACTGCTGGGAAAGAGTGGCGTGTTGCACACAAAACCTGTGGGTCCCCAGGGGAGGTTCCGGTGGTCCCCTGTCTTAAGGAACCTATGCAATAAGTGTCCCATCTCCCAGTATGGAGCTCATGCTATATTCCCCACAGGCAGGCAGGAGGCCCTGCTCCCGCCAGGCCAGCCCCACTGTCCCGTCCCTGTGGCACAGGTCAGGATGTGTTCCCATCTGTCACATCCACGTTCCTCACGGCTGCGCTCGTATCTGGGATACCTTCAGCAGGCTGTAGGGATGAAGAGAAACTTGTCAAGAGATCTGCAAGGTTTTTGCCATCTTATTAAGGAAAAAAAAAAATCTGTTGAGATGGAAGGTAAAAGAGCAAATACAGGTAATACCCCAGTCTGTTCCTTCAATCTGGTAAAAAAATAAAAGGTGCAGCAGAGTGGGGGAAGGAAGTGATCTGAAGACCATTTGTCTCTTCTGTGACACTCCAGTGCTGTGCCAGGCACCTTTCTTTAGAGTGTTAGATTGATTTGCCATTTCCCTGTGGCTTGGATACTTGGAGTAGCAGACAGCCTTCTCATCTGTACCTGGTGTGCACTGTGTCAGACACGCTGTCCTGGGTTTGCAGGTGATTAAAAAAATGCAGTACCAAGGTTGCAGTGACTGTTTCCCTGAGTCTGGATCTCTGCACCAGTTAATCTAAACTCTGTATAGGATTGCTCTTGATTATCATAGAATTGTAGAATGGTTTGGGTTGAAAGGACCTTAAAGGCTTTATAGTTCCCACCCCCCTGCCCTGGGCAGGGCCACCTTCCACCAGCCCAGGTTGCCCAAAGCCCCGTCCAACCTGGCCTTGAACCCTTCCAGGGAGGGGGCAGCCACAGCTGCTCTGGGCAACCTGTGCCAGGGCCTCACCCCCCTCACAGGGAAGAGTTTCTTCCTCACATCTAATCTGTAACCCCTTTAAGTACTGGGAGGCCGCTCTAAGGTCTCCCCGGAGCCTTCTCTTCTCCAGGCTGAACACCCCCAACTCTCTCAGCCTGTCCTCACAGGGAGGTGCTCCAGCCCCCCCCATCATCTTTGTGTCCTCCTCTGGACCCACTCGAGCAGGTCCGTGTCCTTCTGATGTTGGTGCCCCCAGAGCTGGACACAGCACTGCAGGGGGGGCTCATGAGAGCAGAGCAGAGGGGGAGAATCCCCTCCCCTGCTGGCTACGCTCCTTATGCTGCGCTCTTTTCTCTACTTTCCCCCAACTCCACTGGGGTAAGGTGTGGCAGTCAAAGATTCCACTGGAGCCAGGATCAGGCTGAGAAGAAAGACTCCCCAAGGACATATGAGCATTCACCAGTACTGGGATTCATACACAGGCAATTCTTGTAAATTCTTTTTTCTTCTTTTCTCTTTTCTTGTCACGAAGGGGAAGCTATGTGCTTCACTCAATCTCTTTCACAAACAAATGAATAAATAAAATAAAGCCATAAATGAATAGAGCATTTCTCTTGAAAGCTTGAAAGGAAGAAATAAGGAGAAAATGCTATTAGTTCTATTTTTAAAAACTTGAGAGCTGCTGAGATACCATGGTGATGGAATCGGTGTAAGCACCTAGATAGATACAAATCTCCTGCATGTCTGGAATATAACGTAAACGGACCAGGACAGTATGCGAGTGGAAAGTATTTCTGTTTATCTAGTTTCCCTTCAGCTTTCTGTTATTAAACATGGTGATTTCCAAGCTGTCAGCATGGATGTTAAAATCTTCTGGCATTTCTGGCTGTGAAGAAGTCCGCAGGATAACAAAACTGGCAAATAAAGCAGCTCCACGCATGTATTTCCAAGTGCGGTGAGTGCTGAGCGCTCTCCCAGCAGCCCCAGTGAGTGGAAGGCACTGGAGAGCGATGCAGAGGGAACCCACCAGCTGCAAACCATGCAGCCCAGGGGGGCTGCTGGCACCCGTGCCAGCTACAGTGAGTCTCCTGCCCTGTGCCCGCATCTGTGATGACAAGAGACAATCTTAGTGGATTGTCTTAGACATTCATTGTCTTAGACATTAGTCTTGGCTGCTGAGGAGCTCCACAAAATTCACCAAAAAACCTGGTGAACACCTTGGTACGCAATGCAAAGGGGAGTTTTGGGGGATAGCTGAAGTGCCAGCATCCTTGGCAAGGGATGCGAGGCTGCCCTGCTGTGGCTGGCTGCTGAGGGAGTCCCTGGGCACAGGGTCGAGCTGCTGCCCCCCCCCCCATCCTCCTTGACTGACAGCTGTCATTCTTGAGGTATTAACAGTAACATTCCTGCCATTTAATGCCTGCCAGTGAAATGTCAGCTAGCTGCAATGCATAACTAAGGATACTCCCAGAGCACTGTTATTTAGGAGGGTGGAAAAAAAAAAAAATTAAAGAAAGAGGCTTGAGTCATTCAGTTGTGACCATATAATGACTCTGTATACAAATTAGATGGATTCACATAGTGCTTATCTAAATTAGGTTGCCATTTTACAATGCTAATTTTCCTGTTGGTTGCTTGTGATACCAGTACACAGCATTTCAAAAATTCCCGTGCTTCTCAGCTCTGAAAATGTGGCGTGATGCAGTGCCTCAGTAAACTGCAGGGTTAGCATAACCTGCTGAGCTTCGGCGACAAAACGCTGGCTTGATCCTTTTGAACTGCTTGTAAGGTTGATAACTGTGACTGCAGTAATTAGTAGCAAGTCTGCAGATCTTGATGAAGTATTCACAAGGGGCTTGTTCCTTTGCGCTGTTCTTTTACCCTCCAGAGGAATAAATAACTGGAGGGAAGGGAATTGGAAAAAAAAAAAAAAGTAATGAAGAAGGAAATAAAACCCCCTATGCTTATTTCAAGAGATGACACCTAGGAATCTGATAGACACTTGCAAGATCTAAGTGTAAAGAGGTGGCATTTAAAAAGCTACCAGCATCCTGATAAAGATGCTGTTGTGCGATGGAGTCAGAGCAGGAGGTGCAACAAAGGAACAGAAGTCGTATGCTGAGCGTTTGAAAAAATATCTGGGTTTTTATTTGTCACTCATGTTTTATTACAGCTTATCACACAGAAATAAGAATGTCCCAGTTTACTTTATGTCTGGGAAAGCTCACATTGTGAACACTGACATTTAGTATTCGTGTAGATACTTTTTTCATTCAAAATTCCCAAAATGCTTTCAAGTGGAGAGTAAAGACGACGACTCCTTTCCTCATGTGTCCTCTTCCTGTCTTTTTTGCCCTCCTCTCTTCTTCTCTCCCCTCATTTTGTGGAATTGGGACTGGAAGGGCCAATCTGTTCTTGCAGTGAGCTCAACCACTGTGATGGCTTTAGGCTTCTGTAAACATGGGTCATGGAGCTTGTCTAATTTGTGTCAGCGCGGATGATGTGCTGAGCGTTGCCCTAATGGTCAGGGACTAATAGGGAAATTCACATCCCATCATCACCATCAAAATGAGCTCTTCTTCCTACGGACCTTCCGGCACTGTTTAATTTGTTCTGGTGATAGCTGATGAAGATCTGTTATATTCAGTTGTTCAAAATTATCTGACACCCAACATTTTGCATAAACTTTCTTTTAGAAATATCTCTTCTATGAGAAGTAAAACAAATATAGTGATTAGGGTATAAACTGCACCTGCCTAAACATGAGGTGATCTCCAATGTCATGATGCTCATTTTCATATGATAAATACAGATGCATGGTTATTTGCAGAGCACCATTCACTGCAGTATTAATTCTGTGCATCAGATCTTCAGGCTGCATGACGTGGTAGAGCTCTACTGAAGCCAATGACAGTTTTCATCAGCTGAGGATGTGATGCTCTACATAAAATTTTTATTTCATGAAAGGGAAAATAATATGGTATCATATAATTTCTTCTTGCCTGCAACTTTTCCCCTGCTCTGCCTCCATATTTCACTTACTTCACGTGGTTCCTGAAAGTAAACAGGTTGCTTTGCTCTGTTGGCTTGGTGCTTTAACACCTTGCAGAATCAAACCCTAAATAACAATAGGCACAAGGACTTCCAGCATTAGCAGCCTGTTACATAGAGTGGAGATCTTGAAATATTTAGTGCTTTCGAGAAATGAGTTCTGTACCTTTTATCTTTGGAGCTTTTCAGGGTCAGAGTGATCTCTTTCATCTTGACAAAGCTCGCTTGCCCTGTGCAGGGATCAGCTAAAAAAATCTTATGCAAAATTTCAAGATGTAACTGCTAGCAAAATCCCCACAACTCAGAGTCAAACACAGAAAGAAAGGTTACAGAGATACAGGAATGCCCTGGGAACCCATTAGTTTGATCTCGGAGAGCTTAAATCCACCTTGTAGGCATAAGGATGAACCAGTCAAGAAGCCCATCCAGTGCCAGAGAGAGCCCAAGTTGTCAGTTTGTTGAAGGAAAAGATGTTCCAGATTTTGGTATGTGGGTCATCGAGGTACCATTCAAATTTCCAGAGTACCTGCATCGTTCCTGCTAATGGAACTGCAAGAATAAAGCTATCACCTTTGTTTTGAAACTATCTGGGTAAAAGTGACTTTATTTGCACTCGTTTTTTAATTTCAAAGTGTAAACAAGCCCAGCTATATGCAACTATGACAGTGTGTAACAGGTCAAATCTATTGTAACAATTCTGCTATTGGGAGAGAAAACAAACTAGACCCAATTTACTTTAGGCATGCACTTTGCATAGACATTTTCTTTGATTAACGATTGCATGTAATATCCCATATATTGAATACTGACAGCAATTTACACCAAATTGCACACGTGAAACTTCAAAAGGACACTTGTTAGAGAATGTAATCCTATTTTAATGACTGAAAATTATGTTAATAATGGACTAACACTGGCCAGTTCAGCAAGGGTAAGAGAAAGGCAGATGAGGACTAGCAAAGGTTGTTTTGTTAATTGAAAATGGCTATCGGTACATTTTACTTAGGATTAGTTTCATCACAGACATGGATAAGCATTTTCTCGAAGGATAAGAAATTCTCTGTACCATTTGATGCTTCAGGCACTTAAAAATGTTGGTCATCTATGTGATTTTATAGGATGGCCTAAAATTACCTGGTGGAGAAGTGTTTCTGTTTGGGCAAATTGCTGCCCCAGATTGTACGTATTGCCCTCTTTTAAAGAGAAGCTTTTAAGCAGTTGAAAGTTTGTATTTGGTTCAAGGAAAATCATACTTACACAGGGCTGTTAAAGAGGATGAATAATGATAAAAACAATCACATGAAGAACATAAGAGATTTCTGCAATTTTCCATAATCCTTCAAGCAACTCAGTTTACCAGCACTCCTTTGACTCGAGGGATTAGTTCCTCTCTGTGATGTATTGCCACATGAGAGATGAGGAAGACAGTTACGCCTGTTCCATCACCCAGTACTTAACCAGCCGCACTGGTTCTGGCTCACAGATGTCGGAGCTAGGGCGTCCTGCTGTGATGCAGGCTGAAGCACCAGATAAGTTCAGAAGGGAGCCCTGTGTGCAGTTGCATTGCATATGAGAGTATTGCAAAATTATTTTCACTTGGAGGTGAAACAATTTAGAAATTTATAAGTTCCCATCAGGAGGAGAGGGAGGGATGGATGGATGGATGGATGGATGGATGGATGGATGGATGGATGGATGGATGGGTCACTGAAGAAAAGTATTGTGTTGGGTGATACGACAAGGGGTAATGGTTTTAAACTGACAGAGGGCAGATTTAGATAAGGAAGAAATTCTCCCCTGTGAGGGTGGTGAGGCCCTGGCACAGGTTGCCCAGAGAAGCTGTGGCTGCCCCCTCCCTGGAAGGGTTCAAGGCCAGGTTGGACGGGGCTTTGGGCAACCTGGGCTGGTGGAAGGTGGCCCTGCCCGGGGCAGGGGGGTGGGACTGGATGGGCTTTAAGGTCCTTCCAACCCAAACCATTCTGTGATTAAATGGGTTACAACAGTAAAATTGCAGTACGGCTGCCTTAATGGCAATAGGCTTTTCCTGTGGCCTGGCTGGTACTGGCGACCCAGGGGAAGTTTTGGGGTGTCTGTGGATTGGGGACTACGGTGTCAGTGAAATGGGCACCTTGTGCCTGGCTTTGCCACTGGCAGCTTCACCACATCAGGGAGCCGAGTTCAGGGAGCTGGACAAAACTGATCCTCCCCTCTTTCTATTTTGGTGATGTTGTTTATCTTTTTTAAAAAAAGACTGATTCAAGCCGTGCAGCTTTTTCTGAACGTTTCTTGTTGCACATGAGTTCACTGCAGGCTTCTTTCCTTGCCTTTGCCTTGGTCTTGCTGCCACATGAGGGAAGGAGTTGGTGGCCTCTGTGGTGTGGTTTTCATCAGGGTGCTGAAAGACAGAGCTGTTAGACTTTTTTTTTTTTTTTTCTGCATGTGTCTAATAACATGGCCCTTAGAAAGTAATTTGGATTAATTAGAATGTCTGGGCACTTTTGTGATAAAGACATGCCAAGTAATTATCCAGTGTCCAGAATAATCTACTGAGCTTGTAAAGTTTAAGTCTGAAAATTATTCTCCCCTAAGTATTTGTCTTTCTAGCTGTATTTCTGTTATTAAATTTGTTTTCCCACAAGTTAGATAACGAGAAATGTAATTATTTAGCTGGCAAACTTAATGTTGAGGTGAAGAAAACCAGTGAAGGTAAAAGTGTGATTGCCTTGTGTTTTTCCTGTAATAATACATAAATATTTATATATATGTAGAATTATGTTGTGATGATGCACTTTGTAAAAGGCCAGAGATGAAATATAAGGAAATAAAAGGTACAGATATTCATTGAAACTTCACTGTGTCCTATAATTCTTGTATATGTAGTTGAAGAAATGTCAACTGCAGATTTCTCCCATAATTATAATCCTTCTCACTTATATCTCTTCTTGCCGCATTTCCTCACTATCCTTTATGCCTAAATCTGTGTCCTGAAGGACCTTGTTCAGTTTCTTATGCTCAGAGGACACAACAGGCCTTTTTTACTCATGATAATGTTTATTTTGGATTAAAGAAAATATGAAATCAAAGGCAGTCTAAATATAATCATGCAGTCTCCCTGGTGAAACCAATCCTCACACCCAGGGTCAGCCCAGTGTCCCTACAGAAGTGTCTCAAACTTTCCAAAGGAATATTAAATGCCTCCCATGACCATCTTATCTCAAAGGAGTGAAGTTTTGACCTTGTGGGCAATGGAACGGGTAGCAAAGCAATCTGTACGGTCTGGCACTCTTCTCAGTGGTCTCTGCCTCTCTCTCTGTGTCCTAAGGACACGCTGCTCATCCTTGGGGGATAAGCAGGTGATGCCTTGTCTTTGAAGCCAGGGAAAACCAGTTTCAGATGCCAGTCAGGCAGTGGGAGTGCACAGGCAGCGTATGAGGGTCTCCCACCCCAGAGGAGCTCTTGGGAGAAGGCGGAAACTGCAAAGGTCAGTATGTTGGTTGCACCTCACTGGGGAGGGTGCCTGGGAGAAAAGGCTGGTGTGCTCTGGGACTGCAGGGCACCTGGCTCTGCTGGGGAATGGGACCCAAGGTGTTTGGGGATGAGTTTGAAGATGATAGGTTTAAGGAAAAGCCATCTGGAGTGCAGTTGTGTGAGTATTCCCAAAGGAAGCGAAGGGTAAAGCTCTCAGGGCCAGGGAGAAGGAAGACCAGGTTGGGGATATGATGAGAGATGACATTCCCAAGGAAAATGGTCCTCAAGATCAGGTCTGATTTTCTACCTGATGCAATCTGTGTCAGCTCGTGCTGGAAAGCTGTAGCTCACCGGGAGAATATCCTTTAGGAAGACACCCAGCCTCGCTGCAGTGCTTTCAGGTGACAGGAAGTTTATTGCCACAGGCTGGAGTTTTTCAGTGCCTGCGGTTTTCCCATCTTCACTCTTTGGGTTGTGGAGCAGCAGGGATGCAGCTGCACTGTGAACCTGGAGGGAGGTGGGGATGAAAGCAGGGGATGGCTGAGCATGGTGGGGGCTGCAGCCCCCCCGGGGATGGCTGGGAGCATGGGGTGGGCTTCCCGAGATGCTGGCACCAGGACCCTGGCTCTGCTTCCCATCGCCTGCCACTGCCAACCTTACCCGTCGGATCCTGCTCCAGCTATTTCATTCGGAAAACGCTAAAACTGTGAAAGCTGACAACTGAAAACAAGTGCAAGTTTGCTTGAAACCAGCATCTTTCACCCAGTTACGTTTCAGAGCTCTGAAATAGATATCACCTTTCAGTAAGACAAGTTGGGGGACCGGCATCATGCTCGTATTGTTCTCATGCAGTTTGTAGTTCAAGGTTAGTCCTGGCTGTAGTTTATGTAGCTCATCTGTTTACAGTGAACCTTCTTACATTAACTCTCTCTTGCTGTGGGTCAAGAGCAAGATTTTTCCTCTGGTAGAGTTGTCATTGCAGCAGCAAGTGATAACTTTTAACAGAGCGATACAAATAATTTATCAAGGGTTTTGTTACAGAGGAACAACTCTAATGTCCCAGACTACCGCTTTAGCACTAATAAACACATCTGAACAAAAGACTTGTAAGCGCTGTTCTTAAATGGAGACTTTGCTCTACTAGATAATTGAAATTGAGAATGCATTTGTATCATATCTTTACTAAAACTGTATATAGAAGTTTCCTATTTACCACACCGCTTGTAAGGCTTATGAGATAAAAACAGGTAGTTGTGTTCTTCCCCACACGGAGTATATTTTGCTATAGGAAACAGTTCTTTGCTGTTTACACTGGCTGCTGTTGAAACTCAGTGCATCTTAGATGCTCTGAAATGCTCTTCTGAATTTCACATTGTAAAAGAAGGTAATATGTGTCAGTTTAAAAACAAACAAACAAACAAACAAACAAAAAAAAGGACAAGTTAGATTTTTATCCTTATTTAGGCCATAACTCATCTCTAGCAGTTGTAGGAATCAATTTACCACAGGTAGGAAAACTCACGCTGTACGTTGCAGACCTGGGATAATCTGCTCTATGGATTCAGTCTCATCCTGATTGCTACCACTATTAGACATTTGTGTAATATCCATAATGCTAATTGGTAGCCCTGACGTGTTTTCTTATTCCTCTTCTCCCCACGCGTGGTGCTGTGTGCAGGTGCGAGCGCTCCTGGGCTCCCCCGGCAGCGTGCTGGGGCATCGCAGGATCGTGGGGAGACCCTCCAGCTTAAAGGGAATTTACGCCACTTGACGTCACTGGTGCAACACTTGCAGAAGCGATGCTGTTCCGTAACCGCAGGCTGATGTTTTGGTGTGGGGAGGTATATCGCTTTGTTCGTAAGTGAGGATTAGTTTTATAGCTCTGGATTCATCATTTCCAGTTACTTAACCACAGTTTCACCCTGGGCATCATGTGTAGTTGGGGCAGAGAGAGCCATTTCCAGGATAGAAGGTTAAAAGTGAAAAAACCCGATAGAAGCATGTAGTATGAATGACCAGAACTGAAGCAAGAGATTCAAATAGGAGCTTACACGTATTCTTTTTAACCCACAGTTTTGTTCTTGCCTTTTAATAATGTGCCAATCCAAAACAAAATAGCTTTTTAAGTCTCAGCTTAAAGAGAACCATTTAGGCAATCACAGTATGGTAGCATGTTAAAAATGTAGTTTTCTGTATTATTTGACACATTTTAAAATGCAAGAATACCTCCAATATTACGTGGAAGGAAAGAGTCAAACTCCAGAAACTCTGTTTAAAACACCATTCTCCTGCTTCAAATGCAGCTGATACGTGTGTGGGGTTTCCGTAGAGGATCTAGGGGAAGGGAACTGGAGAAGGTCTCGGTCTGAAAGACTTTTTGTTAAAATGAAGACCACTTGGAGACGTTATGATGAGTGTAGATTCCTAATTTTGCAATATCTTATCAGCGAAAGTCTTTCACAAGGACAATTTTGCTCATCATGATATTCAGCTCCTTGCCGGAAGTTTAACTTTACAGTGAAATTGTAAATAAACATTTAATGTAGATAAATCTTAATTGGCAGATTTTAGATGTGTTATTCTGTAAAGACAAGAAAGCCATAGGCTTTATTCTCCTTGACTATAAGACACTTTGCTATATTGAAAATTTAGGAATAAATATTCAAATCACAGCCTCATTTTCCACAACATAAACACGGATGCTCGCCTAGAAATGCAATTATGAGATATACTCAAATACTAACTCAACAGCTTTCATTTAGTCTAATAACTAAGCTTTGAAGAATGATTGTTTCACATTGTACCACACTGCAATTTGTTTCCACTGTAGTGAGCTTGTGTGTGTCTGTGTTTGCGTATTACTTTCAGAAAACTATGTTATGCTATTGAGCTTTTCTATATTTCAGCCTGTCTGCTGAATAAGTATTTACTGTTGTTGTCTTTATCGGGCTACTTTCAAAATCAATGAGATTTATACTTGCAGATTAAAAACCTTTTAAAATATGCATAGACAATATAAGGTTCAATTATATGTTTGCGATGAATGGAGCAATGTGTACACATAAATAAAACATAAAAGCTGCTTTGCTGTGTTTATCTTCTGGTTCTGATTTATTTTCAAAATAATTAGAATTTGTGAGTCCGTATTTGGATGTGTGAGCTCCAATCACTGCGAGCATATTTATGCTTATATATCTGCTTGGTGTACATACATCACTCTGTTAATGGTGACTGACTGACTTCTCAGATTTTGGAAATGCAGGTGGTGTATGGGAGCGGTATACATAAGAGGAGAAGAAAACAAACCTACCTACTGCTGCCATGTCCCATAACTGAGTGTAGGGCGCACACAGACTCTGGTTCTCTGCTCAACATTTCTTTGAATGGTTGAAGTGACTCTTCTGAGAAGGCCTTGCTTGATGTAGGAAGCAGGCTTCAGTCCTCAAGGGATTATTTTTTAGCATCTAGAAGACCTTGAAGCATGTGTTCTGTGTAAGAGGCAGCCGTGACTCCCTCTGCTTCATTGTGCGAGACTTGGGAAGTCTTGATGTCAGCCTCTTCAAAATGCGAGGCTACCTAAGACAGCATCCTTTCCCATTCCCAAGTGCCTGATGGGTTAGATAACCATTAATCTTCTTTTTAGCAATGTGGTACAAACGCATTTGCGTTTTTGACACAAGTTATTTTGTTATCTGTAGCATTTAATGGTTTCTACCCTTTGAGACACCACTGTCTGTTTTATCTGCCGGAGATACCACTTTCTTAGGCTGTGACAGAAGTAAACAACCCCAAAAGAAGATTCAGAATTATGACTCTTTTAAACTTGTTCTCTCTCTTTCATAGAGTAGTTTTGTAATTATGTTTTATGTTTTAGACATTGTGGTGTGTCATGGGATAAAAGTGTGACACAAGATCCATGTATGTTATTTGTAGGCTGAATTTGAATCACAGCATGAGGTTGAAAAGACTGTTGCTGCATAAGCAGCTTTGTTGTACCATATGATTACAAAAATGTGGCCATTAGAAAGGTTATAGGGTCCCTGTACTCCCATCACCTTACGTGAGTTCAGCTAAAAATTGGCTTGAAGTATTAGCTCATAATAGACAAGATCCTTTGATGCTTTGTTAAGATTTCAAATTACCTCTAGCAGAGTACCATCTATTATTTTGATGCTGCTCTCAAGCTTTTGTTCTATCAGGGCTGGAGTTAAAATATGAAGAGCTGTGCATTCTTGCATTGCAACGGATGGGCAATCACTGCTGATATTTTAACTGATGTATCCTAGGAGGAATATTCTAGTTAGTATTGTCAAATCAGTGAATATGCACTGGTATGTATAAATGTGCTGTGCTGGTCATATCTCATCCAACAAGATCTGCAAACCACCAGAGCTTTATCGCCTTGCTAGTTTATGAGCAAGCCAGCGGAAATTCTGAAGTTAAAATATTTCACGTAAAAACATTAAGTGCTGAAGTTTCAGGATGGTACATGTTCCTTTGTCTTTATTGTCAGTAATCTCTCTTGTGCAGTAGGTGAATATTTTTGTTTGCAAGTGGGAGCTGAAAGAGGTTCTCTATGTCTGGATGTGTGTGTTGTGTCAGGAGGCGATAACTTTGGCTTCTGTCCGTATGTCAGGGAGGATGGACCCAGCCTGCACGGGGGAAGGAGCTTGTGCCTCTGCCTGCCTGCATCAGGGGATGTGGAAATGTATCTCTGCAAAGGGATGGGGGAGTTTGAAGTCCATATATATCTAGGGCTAGGAATAATAATAAAAAACATTAAATTTCAAATTAATAGTATTAAATCAAAATATACATAAACCAAGAAATTAAAATGTAAGGAGTATAAATAAAAAATAATTTTATTTCTGAGAAGTGAGCACTTAGAAGTCATCCTCATAATCACATAAACTCAGCTTTATGCCCAAAGAGGAAACACACAAACCAGGCAAGTGTGTGTCTAAAAACCTTTTTCAATTTCACTGTAAATTCAAATAATGATTTCTGGTAATTTTAAAAAATTTCTTCCAAGGAATGTTTGAAACAAAAAAAAGTCCCAAGGTATGGCAATTTATTGGAAAAAAATTAGTAACTCGGATGATAACAGTTGTTCTTGTAAACACCAATGATACCTGCAAACAAAAAGAACCTATTTTTATGTTGTTGCGGATGTGCTGTAACACAACAGCTAAGAAATGTTAAAGAACATCACGTCTTTTGATACACAGAGGAACATGTTTTTAACTCTCAAAGGAGTAGTCTTCAATATGTATGAAGCTTTTGTGTCCAAACTACAGCATAGACCGAGATTTTTATTTAAGTAATTCTCTATAGGACACAAAGTGAAAGAACAGTTGAATTCCACTTGGTCCTCACCTATTTCTAAAACATGTGCAATATTGACAGTGCTGTTGAAATCCCGTTCTGCCTTCCTCAAAGGTGTTCTATTTTTGTAGTAGCGGTACAGTGGGAGCTGTGCTTTTTGGCACAGCTTGGTCAAAAGGTTTGAATGAATTATTTTTAAGAATCAGAAACTTTTTGAATTGGTTCATAGGACCTTCTCAAAGGAACTTGATTATAAAGAATGCTCTTTGCCCATGGGAAAGGTTATTAGACTGTTAACTGCAGAAAAGGCACTTTACTGGAGCTGTAAATCTCAAAACCTTCAGCAAAGTAGGTTATATCTATATTGGTGCTTCATGACTTTGCTTCTCCATTTGTAGTAGGTCTTTGAGCAGATCTTTGGTGGC
The DNA here is from genome assembly GCF_003259725.1 of Athene cunicularia. Classification (NCBI taxonomy): domain Eukaryota; kingdom Metazoa; phylum Chordata; class Aves; order Strigiformes; family Strigidae; genus Athene; species Athene cunicularia. The sequence goes on from NW_020799116.1 coordinate 12,597,167, forward strand.
TAAGTGTTTCATATGAAGGTAATGTCGGTGGTCTTGCCTCAGGGACAAAAACCTGGAATTGCAATCCATGCTTTATACTACCTACTCCGCTCTTGTACCTCCTCCTACAGGATAATAGATCAGTATGGCAGATACAACTTTTTATTTCTCTAGTTTATTGAGTCAAGTGCTTTAACTGTCTTGGGGCAGTGTGGAAGATCCAGGATTAGTGCTCCAGTCGAGTGAGAGCTGGTTGAAGTGCAGGCAGGCACAAGGCACAACCTTGCTCGGAGAGGAAGGCATTGTCAGGGAAAAGGTTTTTAAAAAAATTTGGTTATGCCTGTGTAGGAAGAGAAGTGAGCCTGTAGGTTCATTATAAATTGACTCAGTGCTGTAGACCTTAGCCCCTTGGAAGATGTCCAGTGAGGCAGGTATCTGTCTTCATGTGCCTGGGCACCCTCATGCACAGATTAGACAAAAGAAAGTTCTAAAGATGAAAGTATAAATGGAGAATACTTAATCCACAATATGTAAAATTTTGCAACCGGTGATAGGACAGTATTATTTACAGCCTTATAAGGAGAGAAGATGCTTATTCTCATGCTAAGACTAATTTTCATTTAAATTGTCGATCTATTCAAGGATCTTTTAGCATTTAAAATCTAAGAGATCACCTTCTATTTTGCAGCTGTAAAAGCCAAGCTATGCCATAAGCTCATCGTTGTCACAAGGAGACCTGGTTCTAGGCACAGGTCATCAAGATGGAATATCCATATATTTCGTATTTATGGACACCTCTTGTTTTACTATGTTTTTATAATCTTTTTCTTCCTTTTTTTTTATGTCTGAGTTGCTAAAATGCTATGTGGACAGTACTAATTGCTGTAATTATTGTTCCCTTAATTGCTACAATTATTTTTTTACTGGAACAATTCATATGAGTACTTTCTTATTCCAGAAAAGGAAGTGGGAAAGGCCTTGTAGATATGGAAAATACTCCTAGCTTACCAATAGTATTCAGGATGTCATTCCAGCTTAATGCTATGACAGTTATGCTAGGGATGAAGGTTACGTGCCTGGAAATGGGCTCTTTCATATGCCCTTTTCAGGTTTGAAATAAATTTAAAAATATATCATGTATTCAATTATAAAGGCAGCGACAGTTGTATCTTCTATTTAAGAAAACCAAAGTAGCATTGGAGGTGTTTGTTTCAATGATAGTTTGCATCCATTACAGTATTGGTAATCAAGGAGTTGTGAATTTTAAAAGGTCTTTTTTACCAGATCCATTCCTACACAACAACCCATGTTGCTCCATCTTGTCGGGATGTCAAATCAGCGATGCATCGCTCTCATAACAGCTCTGTTAAGGTCTATTACTGCACTATTCAATTACAGGGAGTCCTTTAACAGGACTGGCCTTCCCTCTTAATTTCCACCCAACAATCTGCATGGAGTTTCTGATGTTTATTCATTATGTATTGAAACTGAAGTCTGTGCTGCACAGCAAGACAATTCAGTGAAATGAAATTACAGATAACTTCTCCCTGTAGTTCCCCATGTTTTGTTAGTTCATTACCCTTCCTGACACTACTTTATTCTCCTATCACACTGTCAGTCTTGAATTATCTGGTACTGAGAGGTCCACACAGCAGTGACCTCATCCAGTTTTTCATTGATGATTTGTCAAGAATGCCTATAGTTCTTCATAAATATGGAATTTTGCCATCCCACTTGGAAACACCCACACAAAAAAAAAAAAAACAAAACACAAACCAAAACCTTGCATGAGGCTTGGGAGCTCTGACATAGGTCCTCAACTGCAGATGCTGACTGCTTCAAAACCATCTCCTTTAAAATGCTTTGGAAAGGGGGCTTTACTCTGATTGACATTTTAGTATTCCTTTCCATCTATATGGTCAGGTTGAGAGAAGACCCACTCGCGTATTAGCTGAAGTCGTAACATGGGACGAGTAGTGCGAGTGCTCACACAGCACAGTGAGGTTTGGTGCAGTGGGCACCAAAACATTGGCAAAATTCGTGGACGTGAATAATTTATTTGGTTTATTTTCTTAGTGTTTCTTTTGTGGCTCTTGAAGATATTTCTGTTCTGTTAAATGCGCTTCTGCTCCTCCAGGCTCAGCTTCTCATCTGTATTTGGTCTTGTTTATATTTGTATTCCTGTACCTTATGAAATATCTATCCAATTCCCTTGCAGGTGATTGTGTTGATCTCTAATACATCATTAGGAATTCACCGTGGGATAACATAAGAGAGGTGGTGATGTGAGCAAACACGGCTTTGTTTGAACACCAGTAGCTTTAGTAATTGGTAAACAGAATGAGAGAAACTGAGGTGAACTGTAAAATAGATTAATGGTTTTGAAATGTTTCTGTTATACAAATGCCTTTCTTCCATTGTGCTGCTTTTGTTCATTGCTCGGAAGAATTTGTTCTTGTGGTGTGACTTCTGCACACAGCAACAGGTTTCCCATATGTAAACATCTTATAGACCATGGCAGAGCTATACAGAAACACTTTCTATCACTTTTAAAATTGATTTACATTAAAAATTTTTTTGTTAATTGTTTTGCCCCTTTTTCTCATTGTCAACATTTGATTCTTGAGTATAAAAACCAGCTTGAAACACACTACTTCTAAAATTTAATTATAAAACATAATAAGGAGGGATTATCAAAGCACTTTAGAAGGATTTGTTCTCATCGTTACCTAAGACTGTTGGGAATATTATTCCCTAGTCTTTTAAGAGCCCTAGAGCAAGAATTGCAATAATAGTTGTTTTCATATGCACCTTTCCGGGCACACGCTGGTAGATTGACACCTCAAGAAAACCTACCCAAAGCTACTGATTTAGCAGTGTTTAGTTTATGGAAGGGCTCGTGAGGAGGAGAGCAAAAGGCAGGGATGTTATTTGTTATGTATGCCCCATGCCATCAGCTGGCCGGCAGGCTGTGAGGCCACCGGCCGCTGCAGGGCAGGCGAGAGCTGAGGCCGTTGCACCACCCTGCAGATGTCAGCCCCTGACCAAACAGAGTGAACTCAAATTTCCCCTCCAGCCAAGTGGAAATAAGCAGTAAGGTTCATTCCTGTTATCTTAGGAAGCTTTGAGTCATAATCTGATTTTATTTTGTATCTATCTCAGGCAAAATTGTCTTCCTGTTTGGAACAAAGCAAAAATGAAGAAAGTGTAGAGGAGTTTTGCCCAGAGAAAACAGCTAGTTAGAAACTTCAAATAATTTTAATTCAAGTCAGTGAAAACAATTATATGCAGTTCACAGGATGCTGAAGCTGTTTGTTATGCAATTTGAGATGTAAATGGTGAACAAAGAGTAGTTGTACTACCTGATGATTAAATCCTGACATGATAAATTTCTACATGAATAAAATCTGAGACCTAAACAGATTCAAGATTGTTAGTCATCCATCAGTTCACACCAAAGAGTTTTGCAGCCCAAGTGAAAAGTCTTCAAGCATCTTATTTTTGTAAAGTTAAGTTATTGGCAGGATTTTGCAATTTGTGTAGACTGACACTGCACTGCTACTTGAGATGAGTTCAAGAGGCTTTATCAAAGTGGGGTTTGTTTTGTTGTTTGTTTTTTTTTTTTTTTTCCTATTGTCAGGAAATCATATCAATAAAACCTAATAGGAAGTTGGAAATAAAAATGCAGCAAACTGTGAACTTAATATTACCCTGGTGGGAGCTCATTAATATCTCAACAGGTATACTCATGCATTATCTTAATTGCACATGGTCCTTAGGGAAATTGCCTTTTCTGAAGTTTTCTGACTACTGTCATTGAGTGAGTTGAGTTCAGGTGCACTATTTTATTAATCTTTTAATAAGTTATGGAGGAGATGTGGCCTAACTCAAACACGTTTGAAGTAGCATAGTAGCAATAATTATTTTTATGGTTCCACTGATTTACGAGGTTCTTGGCCGTGCAAGTGAATTTGCCGACAGAGTTAGGCAGAGGTGATGAGGGTGTGGGCAGTTAGCCCAGTGCTTCTGACAGTTATTGCAGCGTTGGAGAGAGCTGGTTTGTCTTCTGACACTGGGTCTCTTGCGTGTTTCCAGTTGAGACAGTTGGCCATTAGCAAGGAGCTGGCCGCTTTCTGTTGTTTCGCTTGAAAAGAAGGGTCTGTTGAACAGGGAGAGGAGGAGGGGGATATGGCATGAGGTGATAATACGAAATAAGTTTGAAATGAAGAACTGGAGCAACAAGTAGGTATTTCAGTTGCTTCTTACTCTGAAATATGCAGTTCCAGACCCCACACTGGAAAATGTTTGACACTGCAAAAAGTGACTTAGGAGACCATCACAGAGACAGGCTGATCGTTGGTGTGGTTTTTGCTGTGGCTTTTGGTGCCACTGCTTACAAAACAGGCTCTGCTTTTCTAGCAGGACAACCAAGTGTAACCGAGAGCTTTTCGTTAACAGAATAAAATGAAATAAATGAAAAATAATGTTCAATGTTAAAAATCAATTAACATTAATTAATCACTGACTAATGCAGTGTTCCCAGCATTAATCATTCACTCTTACTGTAATCAGGACATCAGCCAGGCAAAAGACACCTAAAACTCCTGAGTGTGATGTTTGCCATAGTCCTGTAAACACGAAGTCTGCCTCCAGGAAAATCTGCCTGTCACATCAGTGACCTGCTTATCCATCTGCTGAGTGCCCTTCAGAAAGCTCAAGCGCCACCCACGTCTTGTTATGGTGGTGAAGGCTTGGGCAGGATGCCTCTTCTCCAAACACTGGCTGCTATGTAGCGTGTGAAGGAGGACCATGGGCTTTTCTCACTCATAGCTTTGGAGCATAAGGGCCAGGGGGATTTTCATCCCCTTTGCTTTATGGATCACAACTCTTCTGCCAAGGTGTTAGAACCATTTGGAAAGCAGACTGTAATTCCTGAGGGCTTTTTGATGTTTCAAATGTGTTTTAGAACAGAAAATAGGACAAAATGTGATGGAAGAGAAAGCTTGCTGCTTTAAACTAAAGTTTTGAAGGTGAGATGTCTCAAACCGGACCTTTGCAAGACCAAGAGTAGAATGAGTATGGCTTGAGTAAAGAACAGTGCTGTGCTTAAAAACTTGTAAAAATGGGGAAAGCTGTAGAGGAGGGGGAGTGCAAACCTTTTTATTTAGGCACTATTTATTTGGTAAGGTGGGTGAAGTGGATTAACTTCCAATTTTTTGTGTGGTTAGAGGATGGTGCAGGCTAGCCAGTGCTGTCAGATAGCTGTTGTTTGCCAACCTGAACCGTATCAGCAGCTTTCAAAACCAGACTGGAAAGAAAACTGGCAGAGATTGGTACTTCTAAGAGGACATTTAGGGAACACACTAGGTAGCAGCAAGAGTACATGTAAGCTCACCTACTGCTCAGGCATCCCCAGGATAGTACCACAGCTTGTTCTGCCTTTCGCTCATTCATCTTGTGTCCGCACATGAGCAGGAGACTTCCTGTCAGAGGGCTGATCGTTCAGCACCTTTTGGCAGTGCTGAGTGTGGTTTTGCAAACTGATCGGGGTGGAGAAGAGTCGGTTATTAAATGTCCAGCTATTTAACTCTGGTTTTGTGTGGATAGCTTTATTAAGGCTTTTTTCTTCACCTTCGAATCTGAAATCCGATCTGTATGCATCCAGCCGCTGCCCTCCTGGCCCTGGAGCAGGAGGTTTGCTGGGGGAGGCTCCAGCCTCCTGCCCCGAGAGGGAGGCCTGGGCCACTCTTGAGAAGCCACCAGCATGTGCTTGAGAGAGGTGGACCAAGGGGATGAATTTCATGATTAGAGAGAGTAATAAAATTATACCCTTTCCTGTTCTTCCTTGGCCCCCACTCATCCTCCTTGCATGGTTGAGACCACCTGCATCATCTTTGGGAACAGGGAATGGTGACATTGGCCAGTTTGGGGTTGGGTCTTGATGAACTGGATTAATCCATTTTTATTTTTGAGTGCACTTCAGCTTTCGCAGAAGCTGAAGGGGCACCTGGTGAGCAGCCATCAGCACGCGGCAGCAGTCTATGTTGTCTTTTGGATGTTGGTCTGATGAGTGTAAGCTCTGTGAAGAGATCTCAGAGAGGAGAGGGGATCTGACTGGAGTTCATATGATGTTGCATTTTTCAAATTAAAGTCACTCGGTGTAAACAAAACAGTAACGCAGAGGAACATATGGTGTGAAATGTGGGAGAAAGATTTCCAGCTGAGTCTGTAAGAGGTTTGTCCACGTCCAGTTGGACGCAAATGTTAAAAAAGGAAGAGAAGAACAAAAGAGACATTGTTAGATTTTAGGTGATGCAAAACAGATGTTCAGTTTGGACATCGGAGTTGCTGCCTGTGTGCTTGGGAAGGCGTGCAGGAAGCAAAACCATGTAGGTGTCTGCAACGTGCTCTGATGTACTGGACAAAGTTGAACTCTAATGGCTGCAGTCTAGATTGTATCCATTTAAGGACTTTTCTCCCTGTATTCAGAAAAATCTTACAAAAATTCTACTTATATATAACTTTATGTTGCTTTTATATATTCTGTAAGAAACATTGGTAAAAACTCCTAATATATGCTTTTTATACTCCAAGTGATTGAAACAACCAGACATGGTTAATATTTTATGGACAGACAAAAAGAATAAAAAAACAGAAAGTCTCCCAAGTAATATAAGCAATGGAGCAAATTCTGTAAAAGCTTTGCTTTTGTAAAAGTTCAGAATATGCTCCTTTTGAATTTTAGTTGAAAAAGCGGTTGTTGGCAAGTTGGAATACAAACATTGCCACAGATAAAAATTCATATTTCATCCTTTCTTTTATTTATAATTTAAAAAACCAGCAATCGACTGTCTCAGTATGGCTCTGTGTGGGGGATTGCATGTTGCATACTGGATGCTTGTCTGATAACAAGTACACAGCACCCAGTCAGCCTGGTTAAGTGTTCTGCTTAATATAACACCATCCAATGGAAAGATGAATTAAGCTGATAAGCGGCTGAACAAGCTTCGTTAACTGCTTTGTACAAATGAGAAGAGAGCGATCCCAAAATGTCACTGATCATTTATTACAACAGCAATTGTAGGCACAGACAAACTAGGAATGTAACTTACTTTTGACAGCCAAGGTGCCCAGCATTTTCTGTGCAACGGCAGTAGCTGGTGTTAGCCGAAAGTCATTCCTAAGGTAGATTAAAGATAAAAAACCCTGATAAATTGGTGTAATCGATCTATTTGTCTTTGAGAGTGGTCCCCAAGCTTTGCTGTCCCCTAGGCAAAATACTGAGCAAGTAAATCATGCACCAGTGGTCAACACCACACTGTGTTCTTCCCAGCAGCCTCAATTTTAGCTTTTGTAATTTTCTGTGACTGGAGCACTTGGAAGGTCTTGCTGGCAACGTGCTGTCCACAAGCCACAGATCTAAAATAAATCTGGCAAGGCTTTGAAGACAATTGCTGTCTTCCATTAAAACCCTAAAGCATCCTAGCTTTCAGCTCAATTAGCTGCATCTATGATTTTAAGACCAACAGACATGCAAAGGACTGACATGACGCATCCAAAGGAAAGACTGTGCCAAATGACAGGGGACAAAGTTCTCTGACATCCACAGTGACAGCCTGAGCACCTGCTGAAAGTTTAAGCATTTGTTTAGGTTTAATAATTCATAGTAAGAAAGAGTGGTCCTAAGCCTGAAGTTGATCCAGCCAGCTCCCTGCGCAGGGGTCCAGCCAGCGTGGGGCTCGAGCCAGGGTCACAAGCCGCGTTTCGCTCTAGGCTGATGCTGAATGAAGCTGTAGAGATCTTAGTCATGTGCTATGGCTTGTTATGGCTTATAATAAAACAGTAGATACTACCTGTACACACAGGAACGTGTCTCAAAAAATGTTGGGGTCTTTAATAATTTTGGATGGTTTGATAAGTTCACTTATCTGCTGGGTCTTCAGCAGCAATTTTTCTTTACAGGTCTGCTTTTACTCTGCTGTAGCAGTCGTAAATGTACATACAGATATACAGATATAGTGTGTATTTCTCTCATCTGTTGCTGAGCTCTGTCAGAACCAAAGGCGCCAACCCCTTTGCAGTATTGAGCCTGGGGAAATATAATGTTTATTCTTCTGAGAAGGCAAGAAAGCTAATAAATACTTGTAGGAATGCTGTGCAGAGATGGTATATGAGAATGTAGAAGATGCTTGTACTGAGGCATGAAATACTGACCTTTCCGCAGTCTAGAAGTCTCAAAACGTTATATATGATCATGTTTGTGTATATTGCAAATCTTTTTTTTTTTTTTCCTTCCTTGGCATCTCAAGTGAGAATTATGGCAGGTTCCTTAATTTAAGGAGCAGTCCCAGACTGTTACTCAAACAATTGCATAATGGCTTTGGGGATTAACATACTGTCAGCTTGATAACTGCTTAGGGACCTTTGTTATCAGTGAGAAAATAGCCCTGAACAATGTTCTGGTCTCTCTGTTATAAAAAGTAACTTAGTTTCCTCTGCAGTCTGCCCTGAGAAGGAAGAGCAATGTCTGCTTTGTCATGGGCAGGCAGAGTTATAGGACAGAGCTGAATCGTGACCAGGTTGTCTTTGTGGGGCAGATATGTCCATGCTCAGCAATCTTAATGGCTGTTCTTCTTCAGAAAGGATTAAAAAAAATAAACATCGTTTTGTTTAAATCTGGAGTTGCAGTTTAACGTTGAAGACCTGCTTCATCCTCCAAAAACTGATGAAGGGTCCTTCTGGTTTTCAGCCAGTGATGGCTGGTGTAGGTTGAAACTTGGCTGCATTCAGGATCCCAAATAACCTGATGCTAGTAAAACCAGAACATCAGTAAAGAGGATATAGTGAGAAAAATGTTTTGTGTGTGCTGTATTTGATTAAGATTGCCTGAAAGGAAGAAATTACGAATGTGTACATATACAGTTGCTTACAATTGATTAATGGTTTTTCTGTGTAACTTGAAGTCAATGAAAAGATTGTTTCTTTGACTTGTACATTGTAAAGGAACATGATGGGGAAATACAAATGGATACAATAAAGAGGAAGCAAGGCTCAGCTGAAGCTAACTGCTTTAGCTAAGTGCAGCAAGAATTGCAATAAGTATATGAATATGTATATTTATCAGAAATTATTTTTTTCTACAGATCCCACAAATCAGTTATGCCTCAACTGCACCAGAGTTGAGTGATGACAGGCGCTATGATTTCTTCTCACGTGTGGTTCCTCCAGATTCCTTCCAAGCACAAGCAATGGTGGACATTGTGAAAGCTTTGGGATGGAATTATGTGTCCACTTTGGCATCTGAAGGGAATTATGGAGAAAAAGGAGTCGAGTCCTTCATGCAAATTTCCAGAGAGGCAGGTAGGCAACGCCCATCCTCCCTCCAGAAAATGCTATAGAATAATCAATGTTATTTTGTACCAAATGTTGTTGTATTTTTCTAGAACATATATTTGATTCTAAATTTGCTCCAGTTCTTTGCAATGCCTGTGTAGTGGCTCCTAGAAACTCTCATTCCTAAATTACTTATGGAGTTTCAGAGAGTTTGAAACTTTAGTGGTTTTCAATCATTTCTGGAGAAAATAGAAAACCTTGAGTCTTATCAAGCTCCTACTATTCCACTGGATGGCATTATATTATGTTGACATGGGTAGAAGACAGATTTTAAAATGCTGGGCTTTTATCTCTCCACAGCTAGAATTTCTGTGAAGACTGCTTGTTACCAGACGTTGAGTTGTGTCATGCTATTGCTGTTCACCTTTCAGATCGCTGCCTGATTTGTATTGCTTTTCTTTAGCATCTCAATTCAGCTGAGAAAATTCATAATCTTTTACTTGAAGGCTCAAATATTACTGGCCTTGGATATGGAGGCAACAAAACTCAGTGGTGTGATGCCAGGCACGTCAGACCTTTGGTGTGATGCATCACATTTGTCTTGTTACTGGTTTCATCTAGTGGTGTCTCAAGGAGGCCAAACTGTGTTGGACAATGTCACCTATGTTCTGAGAGGACGGGGAAATGCTGCGTCTTGTGCTGGGTGAGGCTTTTGGTATCGAGTTGAATCTTCATAATTTTGTTGACAGAAATCTCCAGTTCTACAGCTTGCTTTCCCATTCGGGTACAAAACAGAGAGGAGACCTGTCTTGAAGGTGTGACTGCTGTGTCGGTGTGCTCCTACCCCCGTAACATATTCTTCAGGGTAAATAGTTCATTTCCCCAGAGATGCCAGAACGTAGGAGGACTTTAGATTGGTACGTCAGGGAACAGAGGTGTAAATCCATGGCAAGCTGATTTGCAAACCAGAATCATAAAGGTGTGGAAACTGAGATATCGAAAGTTGACTCCTGTGCTGGTAAGGAAAAATAAGCAAATGATGTCGTTTGTTATCGGTGATGTGTGCAAGGCCCGTTTCCAGAAGCCTTCACTGATATATCCTCGTGAGGAACCCATCATCATTGCACAAAAATGAGCTCTATTGTATTCCAAAAACAATTTTGCAGATCTCCCACCCTGTAACTGCCCTGGCATGGCATTAAATAAAAACAGCACAACACAATCCACGATTCACTTGCTGAAACACATAAATCACCAGCCAGATTAGTGAGCGCATGAAATGAAAGGACTGGGACGGGACAGACGTTGCTCTGAAGCAGCCGTCGGAGGTTTCCATCTCCTTGGCTGTTGCAAAAGCTGGTTCCACAGCATACGCTCTGCTTTTGGAAATTGCCTGTACTACCTGCCAGGCAGAGCGTCATCTCGCTCCCAGACTGATGGATCGCTCTTGGCAGCATAATCCAAGGAGTGAGCAGGGAAGGCGGCTGCACTTAAAAGAAAAGGGCTTTAGAGAGGGGAATCCAGAATTGTTTCATTATGTTGATATCACAGAAGGAACCTATATTTGCATAAATTTGTCTGTTCATTGAAATGCATATTTATGTGGTATTAAAGAAAATGGGTTTGGATTTAATACTGCAGGAATTGACAAATGCTGGTGTTCATTATAATTTAAAATTGACTTTATTTGCAAATATCCACCGTTGCAAAATCATACCAGATATGTGTTCTCTATGTCAAGGACAAAATCTAGCTGAATAGTATTGTATCATTTTATAGACCTTCTGTAGAATGAAATTAATGATAGGAGCTGTTCATGCAGTCAACATGTAACTCGGTGTCCTTCGTTAAAAAGTAAAGCATAAAACTGAAAGAATACCCTGCTTAAAACAGCTTTGCATGCAGGGTGATATAGGTCACGCCTACAAGATTAAGACACTATCAGGGATAGTGTGTGAACTTTCTTTCACAGACGCAGCCTGCCTTGTCTGGAAACGAGAATAATCCAATCCCCGGTGCTGCCTCCAGTTCAGTACAGCTGCTTTTTCTTCTTAGGGCTGCGCTGAATTTTTTTTGTGTGTGTGACAGAGATAAAGCTTAGGTGAAGTTCTGAGGGGATTTAATAGCTGTCAACAAGTTCCCTGGGTTTTTTAAAACCCTGGGCAGTGTAAGAAGATCCTCTTGTCTAGATATTTAATGGAGCAGTGCTGCCTGGAGATAGAGGTCCTGGCCTTGATATCCCCTACAGAGAAATGTCACCTTGTGCCCCGACTTTGGGGATTGGTTGTCACCATCTCCCCAGTGCTGTTTGGGGGGTTCACACTGCAATGGGATTTGCTAATGTTTTGGGGGAGATGGCGTTTTGGGGTTGCTTTCCTGGTGCCTGATGTGGCTCTGTCTCCTTGGGGACATTTTATGCAAAAGAAATTATTAACTAGGCTGTCAGGCGATTGCTGTAATATCAGGGTTTGGAAAGAGCCTCCTGAAGAAGCAATAAGCAGCAATAATTCTAGTGACTCATGGCTGTGGTGTAGTTAGTACCTCCTTGATCTACCTATTTAAAAACATTTGAGTGGTCAAGAGCCACGTGTCTGAATGCTTGAAATGAACAGTCCTCTCTAATGAGGAACAGAAAGGACAGAGGCCTCACAAGATAGGGAAGTATTACCAAGATCGTTTCACTTCAAGCATTAAATATATTTGAATGGGTCCGAATGTACGTGGCCTGAGCTATGTAATTATGCACTATCTTTGCAAAAGCAGGAAAGCATGGCAATGCATGCCATGAAGGGGCAGGGAGGAAGGGATGGGGGACACACTTGTGATGGTCCTGTCACTGCCAGGTGAGTAGATCAACATGGTGCTTGGGTGCCAATCAAAGCTCATGCTAATTAAAAAAGTTATGCTAGAGGCAACAGAAATGCAACAGCAGTGGGAGGAAGTTTTTTCCTTAGTCAAAATATCCAGTTCTTCTGGAAATCAGGGAATTACCTCTTCTTCCCACCTCAAAGAGCACAGTCAGCATATCCCTGCAGGGTTGTGGGGAGGATGGAGGGCAGGAGAGGAGTTTGAGTAGTAAGGCATAGTTTAGCTCATTTTCCAGTTAGCTAAAGCATGTGATGCTCATCAAGAGGAACTGTGCTACACTTAAAGTGTTGTTCATTTAATTTCTGTGTTCAGACTTTGGCCTTGCTCAGGGTTTGTGTGCTGCATGGATTGCCACAGCTGCCTGCTCACAGCAGACACCAGAACCCAGCACTGCTGCAGAAACACCACGTCTGTGTGCACCCAGACTCACTACTCCCTACCTCAGGAGCTCAGCATGCAATTAAATACATAAACGAAGCAGTGCATGATAAGCTCCGTATGCTGGCGCTAATGAGGGAATGCAAAAGGTGCATATGTAGCTTCAAGATTTTTCAGTCCTGGCTTCTTCATGCTACCTGGCTGTGATGAGACAATACAGCGCTGGCTGCTGTTGGGATTGCAGAGCTGGGGTGAATCCTGCTCCCCCGACACCCTTTTGACAAGCAGAACGGAGTTGGGAGAGGTGTCAGAGCAGAGGTCCTCGTGTCCATCCTCCCCTGTGGGGCCCCTGAGGACCATGAGCATCTGCCAGGAGCAGGAACAGCCCAGGAGCAGAGGTAAAGTCATTGTTAGCTCTCAGACAATTGCCTTGTATCTCATAACCAGTGTATTTTGGCAGGAAGGAAGATTTAGTCCATAGGTACCAGCAGATGTTTGGCCTCAGATCTGTAGCTAGCTAATTATCCGAAATCCAGTGTTTTATCCAAACTTGTTTCTGCTTCAGTCATGATCTTAGGAGTGGTGAGGATGAGTAGAGAGTGCTATCCTTAGTTTTCAAATATGCTTTAGCATATAAAGACTTTGCTTGGTCCTTTGAGTTAATAATTCTTCACAAAGTGACTTTTATTATGAGTACTTCAGGTGAGTTTGAATATGTCATTGTGGCAGGAGATGAAGATTTGAAACATGCTCTGCAGTCTATGGGATTAATAAATTAGGGGAATGGCCTAATTATAGAAAATCTAAAGGACAATTTCAGATTATTAATGAAACTACTGAATACTTGAACCCCAAAGATTAATTAATCTTTGATTATTTTTTTTTAAAGATTAATCTGTACCAGAAGGTTAATTGCTATCTGTAAGAAATATATATATTGAGTTGTTAGCAAAAGACCACTTGAATGCCTCCTAACAGATAAATGAAACATCTAGTATACATTTATTGATCTTTTCCTCTCTGAAACCCGCCCATTTTCACAAATGAGTGTACTGGCTGCTTTGCTTGTGGAGACTCTGGTGCTTGCTCCACGGACTGCAGCACAAACTGTGTAAGGAAGGGGATGCGCGGATCTGAAAAGCTGTATGTCTGCTACCTTCACCTCTTTCTTCTGCCTTTCCATAGCTCCCTTGTCCAATTTCATCTCAGAAATAAGTGTTTCCGCTTAGCAGGGCTGATTTTGAGCACAGTTCTACTTGTTTGTACAAACTAGACCTGTTGCATTGTACAGAGCAGCGTGTCAGTGATACAGTATTTTAATCCACAAAAAATTAGTTTAGATGGTGATGTTTTCAACCGTTTGGAAGGACCGGAGGTGAAAAATTCTGGAAAAGCATGCCTCCTTTCTCTGTGTACTAAAGACATGGCAAAAAGGAATTAAAGCCCTCGTAACAGCGTGCTGATATGATTATACATACTGAAGTTTCTTCTGAAGACTTTTAGTTGTGGTGTTGCATTTTTTAAAAGGCTATCATCACCCTGACAGGAAAAAAAAAAAAAAAAAAAGGGCAGAATAAACCTTGATCCACGTTAACATAGGAAGCACAACACTTGTGATAGTCTCTTTATCTTCTTTTCTCTTTTTTTTTTTTTTTTTTTTTTTG